>NC_084793.1:263644958-263968291 GCF_963169125.1 Humulus lupulus
CCACTAGTCAATATTATTCATATATTCTGGGTATTTGGGTTACAAAGTATATGGCTCTCCAGAGACTATTTTTTTCCCACCCCTATCAACTCCCAGGGTCCCCATATTTATAGGAGAAGGCACCTGGAAGTTGGTAGGGATGTCATCCCGTGACCTTACCATTTGTCATATCAACTCTGTGACATTTATGATTAATTCCTAAACCTGACACATAAGTGTGGTCTAATCAGTATGTAAGGAGATAATGAGCCGCACGGCCCAACCCAGCCGTGGGTGTCTGAATGCGCACGTTCCTGCTGCGTGTCCGAGAAGTCAGGGGATATCGAACACGTGATGTCAGACATATGCACGTTTATCTTGCGTGTGTTGACTTTACAAAGGGTCAGAGATCCATGGCCAACTCGTACCACGAGCTGCTTCCCTGGACCGACCTTCAGCCTTCAGGCCTTCTGATGCCTTCCTCAAGTCTTGGGGGCCTTCGGCGAGCCTTTGAGGATCCCTCAAGCTAAGAAGGTACGATCTGGAAACAGGATCTCCGGCCTGGGGGAGTCCTCGGACTAAACCATGATTAGTCCGAGGCTCGTCCTGCTAATCAGCCCGTGGGAAAACCAGGGCGTACACCTGCCCCCCAAGCTCATGCTCGTGGTATATGACGTCATATATAGAAGACCATAGTAGGGGCTTTTAGACTTCCCCACAACCCTTCACATTCCATTCTTTGTGCAGGCGTCTAATACGTGGAACGTCGTGGGTGGTGACGGTACATTTTACGATAACCGCATTTAATGGCCTAGCCTATTGCCCAGCCGTCGTTTCATATTTAGAGTGGAAGGCCTCGGATCCCTCACTAGGGCCATCCAAGAGCCTTCTTCACGTGATCCTTCCCTTATATAAAAAGGGGGGTGGCCACCCTACGCACGGGCCATCCCTTCATTCAAAAATTTCCCAAATCTCTCTCCTTCTTCCTTCTCTGACTTTCAGAAGAACGAAACCCTCGACTCTACTGCCACCATTTTCCTTGTTCAAGAAGCTTAGGCGCACGGGTTTCTCCAAAGCTTTGGAAGCTACTGCACCGACGAGGCTCCTACCAACGCAACACTCTCGTTTACCATCCAGCCATATACTGTAAGTTTTCTGACCCTGTTCATTTTGAAAACATGCCACTGTAGCTTAGGTAAAAAAAATTACTGTAGCCGCATGCAAGGGTTTTCTGGGTTGCGTGGGTAGGAGGGTGACAGCCCCTTTTAGGCTAGGGCACACTTGTTGTAGGAAATTGCCTTAGAGTATGGGTTTCAAGATGCTTCTTCAGAAACAATTTCTGGTTAGGATCTTTAGGAATTTTGGGTGCAAAACCGGGTAGCTTAGGGGATACGCCTCAAAAGCGGTTTTGCAACGTTCTGCCTGTTGAAACTTCCCCCCTAAGGCAAATTTTTACTCTGAACCCCCTGACACACGAATTCCGAGTAATCTGGGATCTGTTGGGAGCATATGCGCGTGTTCATTGAACCGCGTGGTTCCACTCTCCACGGGCTGGGCTTACCTCAGCTCGTGTAAATAATAATTGCTTCGTTCTTCTGCTTGGGTCGCCTTTTCTAAAGTGTTTTCTTTTCTTCGATAGGCGACCAGATGGCTCCAAAAAGGAATCTGCCTCAAAAGAACGTGGGAAGCTCGGTCTCCCAGCAAGAGAAAGGAAAGGCGGTGATGTCAAGCTCGCCGATCCCCCACTTCGGGCCGGCCGTGGAGAAGCAGGTCGAGGTGGCCCCCGACGCATTCTTTGAGGCGGAGAGAATCGTCTCAAAGGTAACCGACCAGGCGAAGATCAACAAACTCTTCCTCACCCACAAAATTCCATTGGGGAAAGCCTCCGTGATTGCCCGACCTGCTGCGGAGGGCGAGCGGAGCTGCACGCCACTCGACGAATCGTTCGCAGCCTGGAGCGGTGAACACTTCAAGGCAGGGGCCTTCCTTCCCCTGGATCAGTACTTCGCTGATTTCCTGAATTATGTGGGGTTGGCCCCATTTCAGCTCCCCCCCAACTCCTACCGTCTGCTGGCGGGCTTGAGGTATTTATTCAAGAAGCAGGAGTGGGAGGTCCCCACTCCTGCGGATATTCTATATTTCTTCTGCCTTAAAGCCAGCCCGGACCAGTGGGAGCGAGGTGACGGGTTCTATTACTTAACTCGTTTCCCTAATACGGCGGCGGTCATCGAGCTTCCAAGCCATCCAAATGACTTCAAGGACCAGTTCTTCATGTCAACTGGGTTCCGGAATTGCGAGCACCATTATTTTAATCGCCCTCGTAAGTGATCCCTGACCTTAGCTCTCCTTTTAAGTGTTTTATTTTATTTTATTTTATTTTAGCTCCTCCCGTATTCCACCCTGACTCCAGCCAATCTTGCAGCCATCTACGCAAGGACCGAAAAGTCTGCGACCCTCGGGGGTCAGTATGACACATTGGCGGGCCTGCCCCCCAGCGAAAAGGACTACCGCGTGCTCGTGACGGACGAGACGATGGTGTTCTGCAAATTGATCTTCCCAAACCAGACTCTAAACCTGAAGAGGCCTCGGGGACCGCCCCCAGCCCGCGACAACAGGCCTATCACCGTGGAGGAGGTCGCGACAGAGGAAGACGAGGAGGACGAGGCGGCTGAAGTTCCGCTCGTGAGGAATAGAAAAAGGACCTTGGAGGTCGCCCAGGGGATGGACGAGGAGATGATCCAAACCGGAGCAGCCACGGGTCCTTCTGGCCAAGGTAACCCTTATTTGTTTAAGAATGTAGATAGGGCCACTGCAGACCCCCGGCTGGTTAGGTTCAATCCTAGGCAGATCGTCCATCGTCACGGGAGGGACCCGGACCTGAATACACTCCTGCTCCATTGTGTTGACCGGCTCGTGCTGGATCACCAAGAGAGCCGGCCTAGGGGTACCGTAGTAGTAGATAACACCCTAGCTTTTAGGTCGATCTTTTTTTAGGAGTATGGGACCAACTTACGCACATGTCCATCACTTCAGAGGGGTGTCTATGCTCCGGGGTTTAGACAGTACGTAGAAGAGTCCAGCCCCGAGTCAGAACCGGACCTAGAACCCGCGCCAGTTCGTGAGATAATTGTCCTAGGCTCTTCCAGTTCGGGGGGTAGGGCTCCCTTAATATTCGTATACTTTTTTCTTTTAACCTCTGCATGATTGCTAACTTGTAATAACCATGTTTTTGCTTTTGGCAGAAGAGATGTCTCAGCCCGGGGGTAATCTGCGGGGTGTAGTCTTCGGCGGGAATCCCCCAGCAGGGCCAAGGTTGAAAAGGCTCTGAGAGTCCAAGAGCGCGGCCGGGGCCTCCACCAAATCCCCGGCTAAGGAGAAGGAAAAAACCCCGCCATCCCAGGTCGAGGGGGCAATCCTTCCTGCTGCCGGAGCAGGACACATGCCCCCGCCGCCCCAGCGATCTCCATCAGCCACCCAGGACGTGGTACTGGAGGTTGGGACTCCGAGCGTACGCATCCCGGTCGACCCCCAGGATCTGGAAAAGATCCCAGAAGCATTCCGGGGGACGGTGTATGAGTCGGCGAGCTATGCCGTCAGCCGCTTCTACAAGCTCAAAGAGAGGGATCTCCGGGCTATCGAAACAACGAGCCCGGTCCGAGTCATAGAGTCTTCGATGGACATGACCCTAACGGTAATCTGCCCCACTATTTTAAAGCTTTAACACTTACACAATGCCTTGTTTTTCCACTTAGCCAACTTATCCTTCCTTTCTTGCAGGGCATTGCTGCCGTACATCGAGGTATCGCCAGGACCAAGGCTCAGCTCGAGGAGATGGAGGCTGAGCGCTAGGCCGCCCTTCAGGAAGCTCAGGCGGCGAAAGATGCGCTGGCGGCTTCGAAGGTCGAGCTAGAGAGGAGCCGCTCAAAGAACCGAGAACTTGAAACCTCCCTTGCCACTTCGCGAACAGATCTCGAGGCAGCGAAGACCGAGGCCCAGGCCGCCCTGGAGGCCGCCTTGGAAGCCGAGCGGGCCATCTCGGAGCAGTCCATGCAGGACCTGTTCTATCACTGTTGGGCCCATAACCCGGATGCTGACTTCTCTTTTATGCCGCCGGACCTCTGGGCTATTTTGCTGCCGAAGCTCCAAGCCCGCCTAAACAAAGAGGTACCGCCCTCGGAGACTGGGGAAGCCTCTGGCGCGGCGGAGCAGGGCGAGACCGCGACCTCCAAAGGACCAGCTGATGGGGCTTAGGGCATTTCTCCTTATGCATTTTTAATTATCTTATTTTGTCTTTGTAACCTTTTCATGAGGTGTTTTCACCTCGAGACGATTTACTTGGCAATCTCAACTTATATATATATATTTTTTATATAAGCTTAGTTCATGCTGTTATATTATTTTATAATATAATGTAATATTATATTATTTTATAATATAATGTTTTAGATTAAATAAATGTGACATAGAGTGTCACATATTGTAACATATAATAGAGAGTTACATTATTTGGATATATGTGAAAAATCCAAACATGTAACATATTTGGTGTTACAAATTCATCACAAATTTGTAACTCCCAAATATTACCCAATAATGTGTATATTATATGTTACACATTTGAGATTGGATTTCATAAAGCCATATGAGAAATGGCTGATAGAGATGTGATTTTAACTCCCATATTGTGTATGGAAGTTACAAAATCAAGTGGGAATAAATTGGAACGTTTTGAAAAAAAACTTAAAAAAATTGGTTGCTGAAACTGACCAAGGGCCGCAGCGCTAGTGGCTGACAGATTCATACTAAGTCGGTTTTTATCCAATTTTGAACGTTTCCAACAGCCAAGTAACTCCCAAATCTCTATTTTAATTCCATAAAACACCCAATTTATCATTGGTAACAGCCATGGGGGTTGGTGGAATTTGAAATTCAAAGGGTGTCTCTAAACTCTATAAATAGGAGCCTAATGCTCACTTGTAAGACACACCATTTCTATCCACTAGAGCACTTGGCTAGAAACACCTTAAGGCTTGATTATTCCAGAAAGCATTTCCAAAATCTGAGAGAGATCCCTTAGTGCTTGAGTTAGGGGGAAATAAGCTTTTGGACAAAGGTTTTAAACCTTGTTCAAGTTGGTGATCCCCAATCCTCTTCACTTAGGTTGTGTAAGTGAGAGTTTGTTTGTGGTTTATGTTTTTCTTTTTATTCTATTGTTCTTCTTCTTATTCTCTTGTTTTATTTACTTATATATTTTGTTTAAGAGTTGTAATCTTTTCATTTGGTCCAAACACTTTATTTTATTTGTAACTTTTGTTTTGAGTTGTATTTTACTATTCTCTTCTTCTTCATCATCTTCTTCATTTCCTTTGTTTCATTTGTATTTTCAGTTATAGAGTTGTAACACTATATTTAATCAATCTTGTCCATTGTAATATTTTGCATAGAGTTGTAACATTATCTTACCATTTCCATTGAGGCAATATTATTTTTCCTAACACATGCTAACCGTTATTTATATCCCGAGCTCTTTAAGAAAGAGCCACGACCAATAAACTTAAGTTAACTTCCAAGTTTTATGACCCGGTTAAAACCAGGAACTTATTTTGAAAACTTAGTTCGTGTTAACTTTTATCCATATCCCGAGCTCTTTAAGAAGAACCACGATCAATAAATTTAAGTTAACTTCTAAGTTTTACGACCCGGTTAAAACCAGGAACTTATTTTGAAAACTTAGTTCGTGTTAACTTTTATCCATATCCCGAGCTCTTTAAGAAGAACCACGATCAATAAATTTAAGTTAACTTCTAAGTTTTACGACCCGGTTAAAACCAGGAACTTATTTTGAAAACTTAGTTCGTGTTAACTTTTATCCATATCCCGAGCTCTTTAAGAAGAACCACGATCAATAAATTTAAGTTAACTTCTAAGTTTTATGACCCGGTTAAAACCAGGAACTTATTTTGAAAACTTAGTTCGTGTTAACTTTTACCCATATCCCGAGCTCTTTAAGAAGAACCACGATCAATAAATTTAAGTTAACTTCTAAGTTTTATGACCCGGTTAAATCCAGGATAGGACTTAGTTCGCGTTAACCCTTATCCATAGATAAGAGTCAACATCTAAGTCATTAAGGAGACCTGGTTATATCCAGGTACCATATGCCCCCCAAGTAACTGGGAAAGGGTCTTTCGTGGTTACTTTAAAATCACACTTGCAAATAAAAGAAACATTTTATTTTTATTTATACATAGAAAGTGGCCTTCCAGGCCTTACAAGTGGATCATTGATAGTATTTCTTTAAGTGGATGGCATTCCAAGTCCGCGGGATCGCCCCTCCATCAAGTCGAGCTAACTTATAAGTTCCCTCCTTGATGACTTCGATGACCTGGTATGGTCCTTCCCAGTTTGGTCCCAAAACCCCATCTTTGGGATCTTTTCCGGCCAGGAAAACTCTCCTTAGGACCAAATCGCCAACGCTAAAGGCACGTTTTTTGACCTTAGTGTTGAAGTAGCGAGTGATCTTTTGCTGATAATGGGCGAGCTGGAGTTGCGAATCCTCCCGCCTTTCATCAACTAGGTCTAGGGAATGGCATTGGAGTTCGTGGTTCCGATCTTGGTCGTAGGACTGGACTCTATGCGACAGAACTTTAACCTCCACGGGGAGGACTGCTTCACTCCCAAAGGTTAGGGAGAAAGGAGTGTGACCCGTGGGAGTCCGATGCGAGGTCCGGTATGCCCACAGGACCTGGGGGAGCTGTTCTGGCTAGACCCCCTTTGCCTCATCTAGCCTCTTCTTGAGGCTTTCCTTTAGAGTTTTGTTCACAGCCTCGACCTGGCCGTTCGCCTGGGGATAAGCCACGGACGAGAAGCTTTTCACAATTCCGTGCCTTTCACAAAATTCGGTGAACAGATCGCTGTCAAATTGAGTGCCGTTGTCGGAGACGATCTTCTTAGGTAGGCCAAATCGACAGATGATGCTTTTCACCACAAAGTCGAGTACCTTCTTCGATGTTATTGTCGCCAACGGCTCTGCTTCGGCCCACTTGGTGAAGTAGTCAATGGCTACCACGGCATAACGGACCTCGCCCTTTCCGGTGGGCAGGGCGCCTACTAGATCTATTCCCCAAACGACAAATGGCCAAGGAGCCGAGATCATTTTTAGCTCGACCGGAGGAGCTCGGGCAACCACAGCGAATTGCTGACACTTGTCGCACCTTTTCACATACGAGATCGAGTCTTTGGACAGAGTCGGCCAATAATAACCTTGCCTGAGAACCTTTAAGGCCAGGCTTTGCCCCCCAGTGTGGTCTCCGCAGAATCCTTCGTGAACTTCCTGCAGGATGGCCTTTGCTTCACTTGGAAGAACGCACCGGAGGAGAGGTAGGGAGTGCCCACGTCGGTATAACACTCCTTCGACTAGCGTATATCTAGGAGCTTGATAAAGGACTCACCGTGCGTCGTTACGTTCTTCGGGTAACCTGCCCTCGACGAGATACTCAAGAATGGGAGTCATCCAGGTCGGCCTAATATCAATCATCTCGATCTCTGCCCGATCTCCTTCTATACTTGGTTTTTCCAAGAATTCTATTGGCACCAACCCCAGGGTTTCTGTCTCTCCCGAGGTGGCGAGTTTGGCGAGAGCATCTGCGTTGGCGTTCTACTCCCGAGGTATCTGTTCGATCGACCCTCGCCCAAATACAGACAGTTCGGCTTTTACTCTTGCCAAATAGGCGGCCATCTTGGGTCCCCGCGCCTGATATTCTCCCAGAACCTGGTTCACCACGAGCTGGGAGTCACTGAAGCACTGGACGGAGCTCGCCTTTAGCTCACTAGCTACCCTCAGCCCAGCCAACAAAGCCTCGTACTCTGCCTCGTTGTTAGACGCCTTGAACCCGAACCTTAGCGCCGAGTGGAATCTATGTCCCTCGGGGGATATTAGGATGATTCCGGCCCCGCAGCCGTTCTCGTTAGATGAACCATCAACGAAGATCTTCCACGACGAATGTGGGGAAGCGACCTGAGGCAAGCCTTCTGATGGATTCTCCTGGAATCCCGTGCACTCCGCCACGAAGTCGGCCAAGGCTTGACTTTTTATGGCAGTTCGTGGAGTATAGAAAATCTCGAACTGACTGAGTTCGACCGCCCACTTTAACAAACGTCCCGATGCTTCAGGATTTTGCAAAACCTGCCTTAAAGGCTGATCGGTCATGACGTGTACAGAGTGGGACTGGAAGTACGGCCTGAGCTTTCGCGAGGCCGTGATTAGGTAGAACGCCAGTTTTTCCATCATTGGGTATCTTGATTCTGCTCCGAGGAGTCTCTTGCTGATGTAGTAGACTGGCTTTTGAACTTGGTCCTCTTCTATACTAGCACGGCGCTAGCTGCATCCTCAGTGACGGCCATGTAGAGGAAAAGAGGTTCTCCCGCCTTGGGCTTGGATAGCACAGGCGGTTCAGCCAGATGCGCCTTCAGGTCGAGGAATGCGCTTTCGCATTCTACTGTCCACTAAAACTTCTTGTTTCCCCGGAGCAGGTTGTAGAAGGGCAAACACTTGTCGGTTGATTTGGAAATGAACCGGTTGAGCGCTGCCACCCTTCCTGTGAGGCCTTGGACATCCTTTCGCGACCTAGGGGAAGGAAGCTCGAGCAGTGACCTGATCTTGTCGGGGTTTGCCTCGATTCCTCGGGTATTGACTATGAAACCCAGGAATTTCCCCGATGCGACACCGAAAGTGCACTTCTGAGGATTGAGCCTCATGCCATACTCTCGCAGTATGTTAAAACACTCTTCCAGGTCGGAAACGTGGTTGTCGGCAGTCTTTGACTTGACCAGCATGTCATCGACGTATACTTCCATGTTTTTTCCGATCTGGTCCTTGAACATTCTGTTTACAAGCCTTTGGTAGGTAGCTCCGGCATTCTTCAGGCCAAATGGCATGACCTTATAGCAATAGACATTAGTCAGGGTCATGAAGCTGGTATGTTCCTGGTCTGCCGGATTCATCGCGATCTGATTGTAGCCTGAGTACGCGTCCATGAAGGACATGAGCTCGTGCCCCGCCGTGGCATCCACCAGCTGATCGATCCTTGGCAATGGAAAGCAATCCTTGGGGCAGGCTTTATTCAGGTCGGAGAAGTCAATACAGGTCCGCCACTTCCCGTTGGGCTTTGGAACCAGCACGGGATTAGCGACCCAAATTGGAAATTTGGCTTCGCGGATAAAGCCACACTTTTTGAGCCGGGCCACTTCTTCTTCAAGGGCTTCGGCTCGGGTCGTTCCTAAATGCCTCTGCTTTTGGGATTTGGCAGGAACACTTTTATCCAGGTGGTGTGTGCATGATGACACTCGGGCTGATCCCTATCATGTCCTCGTGCGACCATGCGAACACGTCCAGGTTTTTCTGCAGAAACGTAGTCAGCTCCGCTTTTCTTTCGTCACAGAGGTTCTTCCCAAGCTTAACCGTCCGTGATGGGTTTTGTTTATCAATGTTCACCTCCTCGAGCTCTTCAATAGCCTGGAGCTCGGATCTGTCCTCGCCTACATGGGGGTCAATGTCCTCATTTAAGGCGAGCTTTTCCTCTTCGGAAATCTGAGGTTTTTCAATCTCAGGAGCCGCCTTGGGTCCCAAAGATTCCTCTTCGCCCTGAATGGCCATTGTCAGCTGCCTGGGTTTAGATTTTCCCTTCGTGGAAATGCTGTAGCATTCCGTGGCAGCGAGCTGGTCACCCTTGATAGTACAGACTCCTGTTGAAGTAGGGAACTTCATGGCGAGGTGTCGGATGGAAGTGATAGCCTCGAAAGCTATGAGCGTAGGTCGGCCCAAAATGGCATTGTAGGCAGCAGAGCAGTCAATGACCACGAACTCGAGTAGTTTGGACACTGTCCGAGATTCTTCTCCTAGGGTGATCACCAGCTCGATCGTCCCTATTGCTGTTGATCCTTCTCCCGAAAAGCCATATAGCATCATCGAGGTTGCCTTTAGCTCGGCGACGGTCAGATCCATCTTTTCTAAGGTGGATCGGAATAGGAGGTTCACCGAGCTCCCATTGTCCACCAACACTTTCCTTACTTTCCGGTTGGCGAGCTGGACTGCTACGACCAAGGGATCGTTATGAGGGAATTGGACATGGCCTGCGTCTTCCTCCGTGAAAGTTATCGGTTGTTTCTCTAACCGTTGCTATTTTGACTGACGTTGCTCCGGGACGAACTCCGCTCCGTTGTGAGCCTTTAATTCATTCACATATCTCTTCTGGGCACCTCTACTCGTGCCAGCCATATGCGGTCCTCCAGAGATGGTGGATATCTCTCCCTCGACCGCGGGGGGAAGGATGTCCTGATCTATCCGAGGCGTGGGCTGGCTGGCTGGGACCTCTGGAACGGGTCGACTTGCTGGGACCCTGTTTCGCGAGTATTGCGCCAATGGGCCTGCTCAGATGAGAGTTTCAATTTCATCTTTGAGATGCCTGCAGTCGTCGGTATTGTGGCCGACGTCGTTATGGAAACGGCAGAATTTTGAAGTATCTCTCTTTCCCTTGTGGTGCTTTAATGGCTCCGGCCTTTTCCAAGGGACCCGAGCAGCGTTGGCCAGGAAAATATTTTCCCTGGACTGGGTGAGCTCGGTATATGTTGTGAACACGGGCTTGAATTTATCCACAGACTTATTCTTCTTTTGACAGTGATGGCTGTTTTCACCATTCCCCTTTCTTTTGCCACCACCGGGCTGGTTGTTCTGCGCGACGTCGGGAATCGCCACTACGATCTCTGTCTCCGTTCCAGCGGTCTTCTCGGGAATCTGGCTGGTCCCCGCGGCGGAAGCTTCAGCTTCTTCTAAGTTTATCCACTCTTGGGCTCTGTTAAGGAATTCTCTAACCGAGCTGACTCCCCTCCTTTGAATATCTTTCCACAGGTCTCCACCGACCAGGATTCCGGTCCTCATGGCCATGAGCTTGGAGCTATCGTCAGCGTCTCTGGCTCGAGCAGCGACATTCGCGAATCTGCTCAAGTAGGCTTTCAGTGTCTCACCAGGCTGGTGTCTCACCATGCTGCTGTCTCACGTTAGCTAGGGAGTCGGCCTGGACTCGGGCGGCCTGGGAGGCGCGGAATGCCCTTTTGAAGTCAGCCGAAAAGGTCTTCCAGGAGCTGATTGACTGCCTTTTACTCTGCTTGAACCACTGCCTGGCAGGTCCAATCAGTGTGGAAGGAAAGATCAAGCAACGCAGCTCCGGGTCGATGTTATGGGCCATCTTTAGGGTGTTGAACATCCCTAAATGGTCCGATGGGTCTCCGTCCCCGTTGAACTTTGACAAGTGAGGCATACGGAAGCCAGACGGGTATGTCGTCGCTGCTATGTTGGGGGCGAAGAGCTCCATTTCGTCACCCGAATCATATTCGTCTTTTTCTTTTTCTGATAGGAGCTTTCTCATCAGTTCCTCCATTTGAGTTAGGCGCTCGAGGGTTTTGTCCTGAGATCCTGGGTTATTCCGGGGCTGTTCAACAGCTCCGGACCCGTTGTACATATTAGGTGGGTTGTTGCCCCCCCTATCTTGAGATAGGTTATTTGGGACATTCCCTCCGTTACGTACTTCGGATCGGACTCCCACTGAACAGGCCTGGCTACCATCTCCGGTTCGATCGTCTCTGTGAGAGTTGAGGCGATCTCGGAGGTCGCCTCCCTGTGTAGTCTGGTGACTTTGTGCCAAACTTAGTCGTTGACGCAGGTCTCCTCCCGAGAGATCACTCTGGCGACTACCGGTCCAGTGGCTCCTGCTGGATAGGCTTGGAGTGCGTCTTTGGCGGTTACGATCTGATCCTTCCCTTGGCACCCTGCTGCGCCAGGAAGGCCCAGCCGACGGCGGGTCTCTCCTACTACTCCCGTAGGCCGGGATGTCTCGGACGGGCTGAGGAGAAGGGTATCTGATTGGAAAAGGAGGATGCCTGACTGGGGAGGTGATCCTAGTTCCGTCCGAACGGATCAAATTCGGTGGGGGCCTTTCGGCCCTGCCAGCCTGCTGGTCCCGCGCTGGGCGAGCTGGACGAGGCGCAGGATGGTCTTCGGGGACGGGCTGACGTCTCGGGCCCTCCCCGGATCTTCTTCGGGAATTTCCTCGATCTCTCCTGGGCGCCCTCGAGGAAGGTTGAGAGCTAGGGGTTGATGTCCTAACCGAACGACTGTATTGCTGTTGTCCGGTTCTAGGCATTTCCCTGAAGTTTGCCTCTTGGTGGTGTGATGAAGGGGTAGAGTTGGCTGCAGGAAGTCTATCCGAACGGCTATGTCTGGACCGATTACTCCGGCGAGACTTAGGAGCCTCACCTTGCCTCTCTCCAACGTTAACGTTGGTTGTGAGAGGGGGTAGTTGGTCCAGAATATCCTGGATTTGCTGACCAGTTGCTGCTAACTGGATCCTCAACTGAGCATTCTCCATCTCCACCGCAGTATAATAACACGGATTCAGATTAGGTGGCCGGGGCGCTGAACTACCAATGTCGTCTTGGCCCGCCAGCTGCTTTCCTGGCCTCTGCTGGACTTCAGGAATTTGCTCATCAGGGATGGCAACATGGTGGGCCTCCTGCCCATCATGCTGTTCTGTTTCGTTGCCATGTCTGGATCGAGTGGTCACCATAGTTGGATGTTTGTGGTAGTACTAATCGAACTTGCTCTCAATGAAAGCACCAAACTGTTGACGCGGTTCTTCGGCAACAGGTAATTAAGAGAAGAAGAGAAAGGGATTAGTACTGAAAGTAGAACCGTCACAGATATGAAATCTTAGAGAATGAACTAGGTGACTCAAGACACGTTTTTTAAGTGGTTCAAAGGTTAAAATCCTTCTACTCCACTAGTCAATATTATTCATATATGCTGGGTATTTGGGTTACAAAGTATATGGCTCTCCAGAGACTATTTTTTTCCCACCCCTATCAACTCCCAGGGTCCCCATATTTATAGGAGAAGACACCTGGAAGTTGGTAGGATGGTCATCCTGTGACCTTACCATTTGTCATATCAACTCTGTGACATTTATGATTAATTCCTAAACCTGACACATAAGTGTGGTCTAATCAGTATGTAAGGAGATAATGGGCCGCACGGCCCAACCCAGCCGTGGGTGTCTGAATGCGCACGTTCCTGCTGC
This sequence comes from Humulus lupulus, assembly GCF_963169125.1. Taxonomy (NCBI): domain Eukaryota; kingdom Viridiplantae; phylum Streptophyta; class Magnoliopsida; order Rosales; family Cannabaceae; genus Humulus; species Humulus lupulus. The sequence continues at coordinate 263,658,068 of NC_084793.1, forward strand.
GTGTCCGAGAAGTCAGGGGGATATCGGACACGTGATGTCAGACATATGCACGTTTATCTTGCGTGTGTTGACTTTACAAAGGGTCAGAGATCCATGGCCAGCTCGTACCACGAGCTGCTTCCCTGGACCGACCTTCAGCCTTCAGGCCTTCTGATGCCTTCCTCCAGTCTTGGGGGCCCTCAGCGAGCCTTTGAGGATCCCTCGAGCTAAGAAGGTACGATCTGGAAACAGGATCTCTGGCCTGGGGGAGTCCTCGGACTAAACCATGATTAGTCCGAGGCTCGTCCTTCTAATCAGCCCGTGGGAAAACCAGGGCGTACAATTATATTATAAGGTTTAGATAGACCCAATAAGATAATGACACTTGGCGTGTGCATGTCTATTAAGAAATTAAGTATTTTTGATGAATAGTTTTATAAGAGGAATATTTGAAAACCCCAGAGTCTGCCAACAGCTTTGAAATCGTTATAGGACTCAGTCAAAGCTGTTTACTCAATTCAAATTAGGCTGAAAAAGTGCAATTACGTGTATAATATTTCAGCGTATGCCGATATATCGCAGCTCTAGAGGGCGATATATCGCCACTTGGGGAATACGAAAAACACGTAACTTTGTACGAACACTTCGACGAGCCTCGGGAATATAAGCTCAGGCGATATATCAGCTCTAGGGCAAGTTTTTGAACGGTTTTGAAACCGAGCTCAATTCAACTCATAACCTCTTAGTTAGCCTCAGATTCTTTTGACCGAGTCTTAAGCCTCTGCTGAATGATTATTCAAATGTTTTTCAATTAAATAGTCATTATTTTATTCAAGCTAAAAGAGGATCTTTTCATTCTTGAACTCTATAAATAGGACCTAGTACCCAACCATTTCTTTCATTCTTCAAGCTGAGTTCAGAGTCTTCAAGCTGCTAGGTTTACTTTAGAGTGTTAAACACTTGGGTTGGGGTTATAAGCTTTATCATCTTAAGCTTATTAAACACTTGGGAAGTAAGGTTAATAGTGTGTTTTTCTATAAAGGTATAGTTCGGTTCTAATGCATTCAAAGGTATTCCTATTCCTAGTTCATTTCTGTAAGTTTCATTAGTTTCTTATAGCTTTTCTCTACTCAAATCCTAACTCATTGTTTTCCCTTCATGGTTAGGCAATTAAGTTCTTTGAACTTGAGGTTTCATTTCGGTAAGCTCTTCTTCTCGGTGGTTTAGATTCATTTCTTTTTCATCTCCTTCTTTTAGAAATATTCACCTTCACATTAATGGTTTTTAGGAGTGTTCCAAAATCCCGTCCTTGTTCTCACATCTCGGTATTTGGTAAGGAAAATAGGATAGTTATTATATGCTTATATGATTATGTTATAATATGTTTTATATGTTATGATATATATATTTTGGGGCTTATAGTTGCTTAAATAGCGAACCCCAACACTTTTATGTTATTGGGGCTTATAGTTGCTTAGCTAGCAAACCTCATTGTATTTTGAGGCGTATAGTTGCTTAGTAAGCAAACCCCAATGTTTACCATGTACATGGGTTAGAATTATGATATATGTTTATAGTATATGTTATATGTTTATAGTTTATGTTTATGTTTATGTTTCATGCTTTTAGTAGATTTTCCTTGCTGGGCATTAGGCTCATTCCTTTGTTTTATATGTGCAGGAAAATAGTTATGGCGGCGGGAAGATTCTTGGCAGCTTGGGATTGTGTATTGAGGGAGAATGGATTCGGTGGACTGCGTGAACGATTTGAGGACGAAGTTGGTTTTAGTCATTTCAATTATATTTTCTATGTATTTTCTGCACCTGATCTTGTAACGAATTTATTTATAATTTAAGATATGTTTTATTTTCAAACAATGGGATCCCATATCCTACCCTGAATTTTTATGTATTTTAACATTTTCTTTACAGCTTTAAATAAAGTTATGACTATTTCGTATGTATGTTTTCTTAATATTAGTGTCTGTGTATAGTAGTTTTAATGGTCCAAAGTCTAGAATTAGTTGGGTCATTACAAATATAGTGTGATTATCCATCGAAGTTGTAATCTTCTCAAGGCTTGTGAAATTCGTGAACCCTAGTTTATTGATCATAGTGTTGGGATTCAACATCAATAAGAACACTAAGTGGACGTAGGTCATTACCATCCAATTGGGGTCGAACCACCATAAATCATTTGTGTTGTTTGCTTTCCATTTGATTTTCTTCTTGTTTTATCTCATTTTGTATTGTTTATCTGATTCCGTGTCGTTGACCAATTTGAGGGTCAATATTTTGGTGCTTTCATTGAGAGACAAATTCTAGACCGTCAAGAAAATCAAATGGCTAAAACATCCAAGAAGATGGGGCAGACTTCTGGCGTTGCATCCACCAAATGTGACTGAAGACGAGCCACAGTTGGATTTCGAAGAAGATGAAATGGATTCAGAAACCCTGAGGACAACACTGAGTGTGTTGCATTAGGAGTTGGCCAATCTGAGGGCCAATCAGGAGAATGCGGCTGAAACGATGACGTTGTAGCAGAGAGAAATCGAACGTCAACGCTAAGAGTTGAATGAGCAGCAGGCGGACATGGACCGCCGACAGAGAGATTCCACTGCCGCCCTGGAAGCAACCATTCAATTGGCTTGAGGACATGCTGAGCCAACTTCTCAACTGGATCAGCCACCCAGTGCACCACCACAACAGCCTCCAAACCAAAGTCCTCCGCTTTAGCCGGCGAGGCCCCAAAGGCCGGAGCAACCACCTGCTGCTCAATAGGATATCCCATTTCAGGACCCTGAGCAGCAGCCACCTTCTCGTGCTGGTCGAGACAATCCCCAGTGTCAAAGGCAGAATAGGGTTGGGCAGCCTCCCCGAAGCCCTAGACGCACAACGGCTGAAGAGTCAAATCCACCGAGCAGGGGGCAACGTCCTCTGCTAACAGAAGGCATGTCGAATCAGGCTCTGCGGTCAGGGGACCCCCATAGCATAATAATGCCTGGGGACCCACCGATCAATTGAAGCCTCCCCCTGACGCTCGGGAGATACCAGCTAGAGAAGGGAATAGTCCGACCAGCCAGTCGCGACATAGTCGGTCGCATTACAGAGACAACCATGACTATAATGAAGTTGATTCCGGCAGAGGGAATGATGGTCGAGGTCAAGGAGAAAGAGGTGGGGAAAGGAATTACCCACCAAGAGAGAATAGGCCTGCGAGCCAGAACGCTGGGGGGAAACCCAAGCAACATAATGTCTTTGATCGTTTGGGCGCTAGCGAGCAAAGGCTCAGAGATGATGACTTAAGGGACATGCTCAATGACAAGCGCGAAAGTCACGATGAGTACGCTCCTCCGACACCAGTTTCCCCACCGATCCCAGACTTCGTGCAGGCCCAGATCGATGCATTAAACCGGGCTGACCAGCAGCTAGTAGTGAGTCAGACATCCCACATCGAGTATGATCGAAGAAGAGGCACTCCATTCATACAAAGAATAGTTGTGGCAGAAACCCCCAGCAAATTCAAGATGCCAGTACTACCCAATTTTGATGGATATGGGAACCCAGTGTCTCACATGAACAAGGTCGAGATACAAATGGACATCCAGAATGTGTTGGATGATGCTCGCTATAGGATCTTTTCGGCCACCCTATCTGACACCGCTCAGGAGTGGTTTTTTAAATTCCCTCCTGCTAGCATAGTATCATGGGAAATGTTCATGAAGGAATTTTATGGACAATTCTATGCTGGTCGTGTGCACCCGACTGAGGCCAATCAACTGGTCAAAATACGCCAGAAGGAGGGAGAATCCTTAAAGGACTACATCCAGCGCTTTATGCAAGCAGAACCGAGGGCTAAAACAGTGAACGATGCAGGGAAAATGATGGCCTTTACTGCTGGAGTGAGGCGCCACTCTCCCCTCTGATATAGTTTAAGGAAGAATGGGGTAAAAAATACCCAGGAATTCCTTGATTGAGTGGACCGGTACATTAAGCTCAAAGATGTGATTGCCAATGAAGGTAAATCGCCCGCAAAAGACAAGGGACTAAAGGAAGATCCCACTAAAGCCGCCAACGGGTCGGATAAACCCAATGGCAACGGAAAAGGCAACAGGAACGGTAAAAATGATGGAAATAGGGCAAACAAATAGCCTTCGACGTCCGAGAATAAGTGCCCTAAGGGCAACAGGTACGAGCCAAGGTTCACCAACTATACGACCCTTGTCGAAAGCAGAGCGGAGGTGTACCAGGCGACCAGCTCCTTACAAGCGACCAGCGCCTATAAGGAACGATATCTCTAAGAGGGACACAACAAAATTTTGTCATTTCCACAATGACTATGGTCATGACACCAATGAGTGTAACCAGCTGAAAGATGAGATTGAGTTCCTTATCAGACAAGGACACCAAAGGAGATACGTACGAGCCACGGGAGGTTCTCAGTGAGAGGCTCAAGGAGGCAACGAGCAGGCGCCTGTACGCCAGTGCTCACCACCTTTACAGCCAGCTCCCATGGCAGGTACATTGTTAACCATCTATGGTAGCCCACACCTTGCAGGATATAGTGGGAAGGCAAGGGAGAGATACGCTCGGACCTTGCGCCACGATCAGGACATCGAGATGCTAAATGTGGAGGAGTGAACTCCCAAAAAAGCTCAAACAGAGGAAGAGCTAATAACTTTCTCTGAGCTTGACGCTCAGCATGTCCGATTTCCTCATTTGGACCCTCTTATCATTGACGTCCAGATAGCCAACATGATGGTCAAAAGGGTGTTAGTTGACACAGGGAGCTCAGTAAATATCTTGTACAAGTCTTCATTAGAGAGAATGAAGTTGCCAGTGAAAGACCTGGAGCCATGCAACCAAACCAGTTATGGTTTTTCTGGCGAAGGGCTCGCGCCAACAGGGTCAATTAGGCTTCCGGTTATAGCAGGAACTTCACCTACGAACGAGACATTACTCACTACTTTTATAGTAGTTGATTGTCCTTCCGCATACAATGTTGTAATTGGAAGACCTATTCTGGTCGACCTGTAACCTCGGTTTGGCACCTTGCCATGAAATTCCCAACTGACGCAGGGGTAGGATGTGTATTGGGAAGCCAACGAGAAGCATGGGAATTCTATAATTCCTCAATTACTAAGGCAAAGAGAGGTGGACCAAGGGAAGTCACCGGAAAAGAGTTGCAGCTGGCCGATGAAACACAAGCCCGATCAGGTGAGCACGTCACCAAATAGGGTGTTGCCCAAAGTGAGGATAGGGATTTAGATCCTCACTTTGGGGATTTTAATGAAGAATTAGGACCAATCAAGGACCTCGAAGAGGTCCAAATCGATGAGGAAGATCCGACCAGGGTTGTGAAAGTCGGTAAAAACTTAGAGACAACAATAAAGCAAAAGCTGGTGGAATTTTTGAAGAAAAACCAGGAAGTCTTTGCCTGGTCGCATAAAGACATGGTTGGAATTGACCCAGCAGTTATCAGCCATGTCCTGAACATAGATTAAAGCTTTCCACCAGTGCAACAGAAAAGAAGGCTGCTCGACAAAGACAAATCGAAGGCTCTAAAGGAAGAAGTCGAGAAGCTAAAGGAGAACAGATTCATCAGGGTAGCATTTTAGCCATTGTGGGTCTCTAATCCCGTACTAGTACCCAAGCCAAATGGAAAATGGAGAACATGCATGGATTTCATAGACCTTAATAAAGTCTGTGATAACTCTACAAAATAGAGTTATTTTGCCACTTTTTTTGTGCTAATTGTTGCTTAATTCTTGAGTTTGTAATTGATTTATTAATTTTTTAAGTAATTTTAAATTATTAGTCTTATCATGATTTTATATGTTTTTGTGTGTTTTTATAGTTATTTTGTTGTAGTTTAATTATTTAAATTATGTGTTTAGTGAGAAGTAAAAAAATGTGTGTTTTATTGAAACTAAATGTTAAATTAAATTAAATTTTAATTAATATTTTCAATGAATTAAATGATTTATTTGATAATTGAAAATATTTAATTTTGATTTAATTTATGTTTATTTTGTTAGGGATTTTGGTGTATTTTTGCTCTTGAAAGACAAGAATAATGAAGAAAAAAAATGGTATTTCAAGGAAAAGAAAGTAAAGATGTGGCATTTTCTCAAAGGCCCAACAATCAAGCCCAGCCGAAACCATTTCCCAGCCAAGCAGCTGCCTCCTACTCTCCAGCCGTGCAATCCCAATTTCTCCTCCCACCGAAGCACTCATCAGCTAGCCTCCAAAGCTCCACCAACCAGGCCTGCCGCACTTCCCAGACCAGGCCCAATGCCAGGCAGCCAGGCCCATCTGAAGCTGCTTCATCCATTCAGTCGGCCCACGCCAGCCTTGCTTCCCAGCTGCCCACAAGCATCACCCAGGCCACTGCCAACAGTGCCTGCCACCAGCAGCAAAGTAGCTGCATTTTCCTCATTTTTGAGCCCAACAAATCAAATTGTCCCCTTGTCCCACAATGTTTAAAAATACCAATTTTTTATCCAAACTTTTCTACACATTTTACCCCAAAACATCATCATTACACCCTATAATTTACCTCTATTTGTCATATTATTATTAAGTTAATTAATTTAATCAATTTAATTAATTTAAATTGATTATTTTAATATACTCATTTTGGCTATAAATATGGAGTTTTGAAGACCATTTAGGTGTGTCAATTTTGAGAGGTTACCATACCAAAAATTCTACACATTTCAAATCCTCTCTATTCTCTTCATCTTCTTATTCTTTTTGGTTATTTTCTATGTATTTTTAGAGGAAAAATTTGGGGGTTCATCCTCCAAATTTTCCTATTTATGTTTGTAATTTTTAGTTTGTATTTGCTATTTTAGTTATGTGTTTCTAATCTTTTTAAGATTATTAAGGTGATGATGAAACATTATGTAACTAGATAGTATTTATTTTGTATGTTGATTTCCCATTTTGTGCAACAAAGTTTATGGAATTTTCTTCTTCAAATATCTTCTTTCATCTTAAATATCATGTATTTTGGATTGTTAGCACATATTTACACTTTGTTCTTCATTAGTGCTAAAACATAATATTCTTTGTGTAAGATGTGTCATTAAATTGTACACATCCATGCTTAGAACAAAAATATTATGTTTTGCCTTATAAATAATGTTCATTGATTTATTTGTTATTTCATTAGATTGATTTACACTAAATGCTTTGAAATTATAATTTTGAAAAGTGAAGAAAAATCCTATCTTTTTAGAATTAATTTGTGCTTAAAATTATACATCTATTTGGAAAATGATAGTTTGATTTATTTTAACTATCACTAAAACTTGAGAATCAATGTACTTATAAATATTATTGAACTTATATTTTGTGGATTCTAATCCCTAATAATCTTATTTGACCATCTTGTTTAAAATTATTAATTTATTATTATATATTGTTTTTAATTTCTATATTATTGTCTTTTATTTCATTTTCATTATTAAAAAATCTCTTCAATCTTTGGAGCTAGGTTAGAATTTATTACTTTTGATTTAAAATAGTTTTCTTTTCAATTTTAGACAACTCCTTTGGGTTCGATCTCGTGCTTACACGAACACTATATTCCATATACGATTCATGCGCTTGCGAGTTATAAATATTTAAAACATACCCGTTTTGGGTCCATCAGTCTGCCCAAAAGATTGTTTCCCGCTCCCAAGGATCGACCAGCTGGTCGATGCCACTTCAGGGAACGAGATCCTATCATTCATGGATGCATACTCTAGGTACAATCAAATCAGTATGCACCCACCTGATGAGGATCACACTAGATTTCAGACCGATACAGGGCTTTATTGTTACTAAGTAATGCCCTTCGGTTTGAAAAACGCTGGTGCGACTTACCAGCAATTAGTCAATCACATGTTCAAAGAGCTGATCGGTACAAACATGGAAGTATATGTTGATGACATGTTGGTTAAGTCAAAGAAGGTAGAAGGACACATAGGGGACCTACAAGAGTGCTTCAATGTCTTGAACAAATATCAGATGAAGCTGAATCCCCTCAAGTGTTCCTTCGGAGTTGGATCAGGGAAATTTTGGGGATTTATAGTGAACTCACGAGCTATTGAAGATAATCCCAAAAAGATCAAGGCCCTGGTTGATATAAAATTGCCAACAAAGATAAAAGATGTTCAAAGCTTAACCGGGAGGATTGCCGCTCTATGTAGATTTATCTCCAAATTGACAGACAAGTGTGTCCCATTTTTTAATCTACTTAGAGGAAATAAGAAATTTAAGTGGACGGAGGAGTGCATGCAGGCTTTACAGGCCTTAAAGTCTCATATGTCGCAGCCACCAATTCTATCTAAGTCGGTTGAAAAAGAAACTTTGTTCATCTATTTGGCGGTCACAGAATGTGCTGCTAGTGTTGTCTTGGTAAGAGAGGAGGAAAATGTGCAAAAAGCTGTATATTATATGAGCAAAAGGCTAATAGGAGCAGAACTGCGATATCCGCCCATTGAAAAATTAGCCAATTGCTTAATCTTAGCCTCCAGAAAGCAGCGGCCATACTTTCAAGCTCACCCCATCACAGTACTAACTGACCAGCCCTTACGACAAGTTCTGCAGAAGCCAGAAGCTGCTGGTTGATTATTGAAATGGGCAGTTCAACTTAGGCAGTTTGATATTTCTTACTCACCAAGAGCAGCAATAAAAGGACAAGCTCTAGTAGACTTTGTCGTAGAGCTCTCTAGGCTTCCAGACAGTGAACAGATAGAAGAGCTTGAGCCTCAAAGCCAAACTCCCTCTTGGAAGTTGTTTATAGACGACTCTTCTAAAGAGCACCACGTTGGAGCCGGAGTGATTTTGGTAATGTCTGAAGGGCATCGATTCCACTGCGTAATCAGATTTGACTTCACAGCGTCCAATAACGAAGCCGAGTATGAAGCGCTGCTCGCAGGTTTATGATTAGCCAGGGACATGAACATAAAGTCCCTTGAAATCTATAGTGACTCCCAGTTGGTGGTTAATCAAATTATTGGAGAATATCAAGCCAAGGGTCTAAAGATGGTTGCTTACTTGAACAAGGCAAAGGATTTGTTGGCATAATTTGAAAAATATACTCTCCAGCAAGTACCCCGCGACTAGAACTCAAACACTGATGCTTTGGCCAAATTAGCGAGTGCAAAGGATGCTGACACCCTGAATATAGTGCCTGTTGAGCGGCTCTCTACACCAAGCATCAAAGCAGAAGAACCCTCTCTGATAATTCAGCCAGCGGATACGTGGATGGCACCTTTCATTGAGTACTTGACACATGGAGTGTTGTCGACGAATAGAAACAAAGCAAGAGCCCTCCAGAGGCAGGCTGCTCGGTTTATTTTGGTCGACGGAAATCTATACAGAAGAGGGTACTCAATGCCATTCTTGAGGTGTGTCTCAAACAAAAAGGCCAAATAATTAATGCGAGAAGTCCATGAAGGTTTCTGCGAGGATCACGCTGGGGGGTAGCATTTATCAAAGAAGATCCTAAGGCAAGGATACTTCTAGCCAACAATGAATGAAGATTCTGTGGATTTTGTTCGAAAATGTGACAAGTGTCAGAGATTCTCCAAGATACCACGAGCAGCCCCTAATGAACTAAAGCAGATGCAAAGCCTGTGGCCATTCGCAGTGTGGGGAATATATTTGATTGGGTCTTTGCCCACAAGAAAAGGCAACGTCAAATATGTCGTTGTAGCTGCTGATTACTTCACGAAGTAGGCCGAAGCTGAACCTCTTGCAACCATAACGACAAAAAAAAAAGTGCTGGATTTTGTGGTCAAAAACAGTGTGTCGCTATGGATTGCCAAGAAAAATTGTCTCAGACAACGGTACGCAGTTTGATAGTGATCTGTTCACGGATTTTTACGAAAGGCATGGGATTATCAAAAGCTTTTCTTCAGTAGCTCATCCGCAGGAAAACGGCCAAGTTGAGGCTGTCAACAAGACACTCAAGGATACTCTAAAGAAAAGACTTAAAGAAGAAAAGGGGGCATGGCCAGAGCAGTTGCCTGAAGTCCTCTGGTCGTATAGAACGTCCCATCGAATAGCTACAGGCCATACTCCATTTTCCTTGGCTTATGGATATGAAGGTATGTTACCTGTTGAATTAGATCCTCCATCACATCGACGGATGGCATGGCACCAGGACACTAATATCCAGTTAATAATGGAATCTTTGGATTTGGTCGATGAAAGGCGCGAGCAAGCCCAACTCCGAGTAGCAGTTTACCAACAAAAGGTCGCCGGCATTTCAATTCTAAAGTACGTGAAAGAAAATTTAATGTGGGAGATCTGGTACTTAGAAGAGTTTTTCTTAATACCCACGATCAAGCTGCTGGAGTACTTGGTCCTAACTGGGAAGGACCATATCAAATCGAAGAAGTCCTCCATCCAGGCACTTATAAACTTGCTCACTTAAATGGAAATCTCATTCCTCGCTATTGGAATGGAGAACAGCTGCGCAAGTACTATCAATAAACAATTCTTTTTAAAGAATTAGCTTGTATTACTTTTTATAAGTTTATGAACAAGGGTTAGTCAATCATATGACTGATTTCTTATAAGTGTAAGATCATATTTTGATCACTCGTACAGACACAATTGTCCACTTATTACGATAAATAAAAGGGACTGTGCGCAGCTAGTCAATCTTGCCAATTATTGTATTCATTACAAATATTTGCTCATTACGTGTGTTGTTTTGCTATGTTATCATTTTTCATGTCTTTATTACGAGCAGTAATGTTCGAATAGGTCTTGGTCAAGGCAAGTGACCGAGGACCTAAAGCTCCTCAATCACTTGGGGGCATATAAGGTATCTAGTAAGCAAAGCATATCGATAAGTATATGTAAACACACGAGCAAAATAAGTGAAAGCATGCTACGGTACTTACAGTATTTTTCTAAATTTTGTTAAATCAAACCAAAGTGCTATGCTAAGTTCGGTCATGTGAATAGATGTTATAATAAAATGCAAATATTATAATATCAAAAGAGAAATCCTTTACACCACGAGCAGTTACTACTCGGATGTAATTGTCTGTTAAAAGGAAAAGTTGCTCGTGCAGCAATAAAAATATAAATTGTCTCGACATCACAAACCGTACTACATGTGTCTTAAAGTACAAGTTAAATTTAAAGAAAAACAGATAAAATTATGAAGCAGCCGAAGGATTCTGCTGAGGGTCTTGAGAAGTTTGCTAGTCGACGAAGGCCCCAATTTCCTCTTCTGCGCCATCGATGCTCGTAGCCAAGGAGATTTCAGGGGAGGCTGGAATTTTTGCTCTCTCCTCCTCTTCAAGGCGAACAAGACATCTATTTAGCTCAGACTGCCTCATACGCTCTGAGAGATAGTTGAAGTCCACCTCACGGTTATGCTTCCAAAACACATAGAAGCATTTGAAAGTGGCTCCCTTGTACCTCTCTAGGTTACTGGCATTGGTCTCCTCGAGCTCTTTGATGCGTTCCTCCAACCCCTCAGTCTCCTTTTTGCTGATGACCAGATCATCTTGAAGCTTAGAGGCTTCCTTAAAATTAAGCAAAGAAGCCTCCTTGTACTTCTCTTTAGTTTCAATGGCTTTGATCAAAGTAGCCTGGTGATGTTTCAGCTCTTCAGCCAGTTTGGTCTTCTGTTCGAGCAGCTCAACGTTTTTCTTCTCGGCTGCCTCGAGCTGCTCAGTGTATTTTGCCTCAGCCATCTTAAGATCCTCAGCATGTTTGGCCTAAGATGCTTTAAGTTCCTCAGCATGTCTGTCCTCAGACGCCTTAAGCTGCTCGCCAAGTCTCTTATCATATTGAGCAGTTAGGGCTCCCGAGCGGCGCCAGCTAGCGCTCATGGTTAGAACTCCCTATGATCAGTAAGACGGTAAAACTGTTAGTAGAAATAAAATGACAAGATAAACAAATAAAGCTCAGCAAGAAATGGCAACTCACACTGAGCACTTCGTTTAGCTCGCGGTTAATGATCTGGTCGACCTCCATGGAGTCGGTACCGATGATGGCTTCTCGACTGCGTCGGTGCCTCGATAGCTTAGTCAGCCTATCTTTGGCCGAACTAAGCACAATGTTTGTAAAAAATTCTCATGTCTGATCAGGAGGTGTATGGTCAGCAGGAGTTGGAGGAGGTTGGTTAACAGGTGCTGGAGGATGTGTCTGGTCGACAGGGGCTGGCGGAGACGTCTGGTCAATGGGAGCTGGAGGAGGTGTTGTTTCCTTGGAAGGAACTAACATTGGAGAATCCCCGGTCCGAACCTTTTTTGTCGGAGGGCTCTTGCTGCTTTCTCCATGGTGTTGCCTACTCCCATTTTTCTTGCTCGAAGGAGCGGAGGGTTCAGGTTCGCTGTACAGGTCGAACAGATCTTCAGTTGACATGACTGCAAAATAGAAGTGAACAGTCAGACATTATAGATGGAGATATCTACTAAATCAAGAAAATAGGATCAAGGAAATTATAAGTAAAATACCCGAGCTACAACTACTGGTCGCTACATTACTTATTGTACTACTGCTACACTCACTCACTGCCTTGAAGAAGTCTGAATTTAAATTAGGCGTGTATTTAAAGTTGCCGTCCCCATCAAATAAATGACAGGGAATGGGAAAACTGTCTAAGAGTGAGAAGTTAGTACCGTTCTCATCTGAAGATTCAAGAATAGCTCGAGATGCTCAGAAACCTTCTGCTTGCCCTTTCCTAGTGGGGCAGGGGCAGCAGCTTCTCGCGGGGTGCTAGAGGGTTCCCTGATGCTCACTCCCATTGTCGTCCTCCTCGGAGGTTGCGACACATCTTGGTGCTACTCAGGAACTTCTCCACCAGTAACACTCCATGCAGTTGATTCCCTCACATCCTGGTGAGGGGCCAAAAGACCAACTAGCCTTAGATTATTCTCCATGTCTAGAACTTTGATGCTTTTTTCTATATCGGTTTTGCTGGCCAGGGAAGCTGCTCATATCTCCATTTCTGGAGTAGGAGCTGGTCGACGCCACGGACCTGGATAACACCAAAGTTCTAAGGAATGTGCAAAAAAGCTAAAGAAAATTAAACGACCAGTGAATAAACAATTTACCTCCTTCAGTGAAGGCCAGATTGTTGGCGACCAAGTCCGATGTTAAAAAGTACTCCTGGAAGTACTTTCCCACGTTGGACTTGTGGGTGATATCACTCAGGAAAGTGCGAGCATATTCCTGGTGGTAAAAGTGGAAGAACCCCGTGTTGTTGTGATTGGGGTTGGATGTGAGATCAAACAAATAATTGATCTCGCGTGGCATAGGAACAGGGCACTTCTTATGATTGTACAGGATATAGATAGTAGAGAGCACTATATATCTGTTTAGGGTGATTTGGAAGGGAGCGACCTCGAAATAGTTGGCCACCCCCTGGAAAAACGGATGAAGAGGCAAGGTTGCCCCTGCCTCATGTGGTATCTCGACCAGGCGCTGAAGGCGCCCCCAGGCAGGTTTGCCCGCTGGTCGATTCTAGGCTTAATTAAGGTTATCCCAGGAAGTCTATACTTCTTGAGATAATTCCCCACCATCCTAGCAGTAATGTTGCTAGGAGGTACCACGTACCATTCGACCTTTGGTCGAAGGACGTCCTGAGGTTGGGCTTTTGTTTGGATTCCTGGCTGGGAAGTGTTTTCAGGTTGAGGGTTGGTCGAAGGATTTTCAGCCCGAGGAGCAGGCTGTTTGGCAGGAGGAGAGGTTTTTTTCTTTTTCTTTTGAGTAGTGGATTTTACTCAACCCATGTTTGTTGGACTGGTCGAAGGTCTATTTGAAGGGTTATGAGAAAAGGGAATTTCTGAAATTAACAGCGAAGGTTGTTCCTAATCCTCGAGTAACTGCGCAAGGAAGTCGTCATCGATCGGCCTCTCACCTCCCCACGAGTCATGCATGAAAATCTGCGAACAGAGAAGGGGAGATGAGAATCTACGGCCAATAGACCAAGAAAGTGGAAAAGTTTGAATAACGTTGCTCGTGTATAAGAGTTAAGATTTTATATGACCAGTAGCATTCTAACAAAAACACTAAATTCTATGTGAACAGTTTGGAAAATGAATGAAAAAGCAGAAGTGTTTCGACTCTGAAAGGGCATGAAAAACCCAGTTTTTTCTGCATGCTTGAAAGTCGAATTTTTACTTCGATTTTATGCCCTAAATCAATAATCCTAACTCCCAAACTGATTCATAAGCTTCATATAGTGTTATTTTCTTATCCTATCATCGTCAGACCTACATACCCATTTACCCCAAATAAGTTTTTCAAGAACATTCAGAAACTCAAAGTCCGAAACAAACCAGAAATTAAATATTGCATGGTAGTGTGACGACATAGAAGTTCGATAAATTTACTTGAATAAAGATTGGAGCAAATTTCCTGAAACGCTAAGTGGCTGGGCAGAAATTTCGTGAGTCATCAAGATCGTTCGAGTTTCTAGGTTTTTTACGCTCTGTTCTTTAGTGTTCTTGAAGAGAAAGTGAAAAGTAAAAAATGATTTTTAGGAGTTATTTATATTGGTCGTAGTGCGGTTACCAAGGTAATGATGAGAGGTTATTCTTCGAGGCAAGGGAAAACATGATAGTCGTCCAACACCTTTTTGGGAAACTGTAGTGGTATGATTGGTTTCCTTTTTTTAGAAGGCATGGATGGCTCTAACAGATTTGACAAGGCATACGAAAGGTCGATTGTCTAAGTTTACTTTACACTCGTCGCAGTAAAATAAACTTGGGGGCATATGTTTACCCAAAAACGGCTCTATATGACGTGGCAGGATTGACCTACACATGGCAGGCACGTGACGACTTTAAGTGAATGAATCCTGTTCGACCATCGACCAGAAAGTCATTGATTTACCAAGCATCACGCTTAGGTGTGACCAGTCTGGTCGGATACTTTCATTTACTTCCTTTTGGATGTGCAATCTTGGAATATTTGCATTAATTGTAATTTCTTTTATTACCTAGATACGTGAATCTTAATGTTAATTAAGGCCCATCGACCCATGTAATCTTCTTGAGCCTATAAATAAGAATCAAAGGGCTCAAGGAAGGGGACTTTTTTTGGAACTTTTTATCCTTGTACTCTGAGAGAAAAATATAGTGTGATTATCCACCGAAGTTGTAATCTTCTCAAGGCTTGTGAAACTCGTGAACCCTAGTTCATTGATCACAATGTTGGGATTCAAAATCAATAAGAACACTAAGTGGATGTAGGATATTACCATCCAATTGGGGCCAAACCACCATAAATAGTTTGTGTCGTTGTTTGCTTTCCATTTGATTTTCTTCTTGTTTTATCTCATTTTATATCGTTTATCTAACTCCATGTCGTTGACCAATTTGAGGGTCAACACAAATAATTAAATTACAACATTCTACAAAAAAATAACTATAAAAACACACAAAATTCTATAAAAATAAAACAAACCTAATAAATTCAAAATGACTAAAAAACTTAACAAATTCGTTAAAAACTCAAGAACTAAGCAACAATTAGCTTACAAAATGTGGCAAAATAACTCTATTTTGTAGGCAAAAACTCATCCAAGTGTCGGTTGCTCGTATCACTAGGGAAGACTCTTCTACTTGGACGTTGGGAGCTAAAATATGTTCGACCCGCACTATGCTCAGCCTGTCGGCATCTTTGGCGCCTGCTAACTTGGCTAAGGTGTCAGCATTGGAGTTCTGGTTGCGAGGTACTTGCTATAAAGTATACTTTTCAAACTGCGCTAGCAAGTCTTTTGCCTTGTTTATATACGCGACCATTTTAAGACCCCTGACCTGATATTACCCGATGATTTGATTAACAACTAGCTGAGAGTCATTGTATATTTCCACTAACTTTACGTTCACATCTTTGCCCAGTCTCAAACCTACGAGCAACGCTTCGTATTCGACTTCATTATTGGAGGTATTAAAATTAAATCTTATTGCACAGTGAAACCGATGCCCTTCAAGGGTTATTAGAATCAATCCTACCCTCGAGTTATGCTCATTTGATGATCCATCCACGAATAATCTCCAGGTGGGAGCTTTATCTTGGGCTTCAAGCACTATATTCGGCTTGCTGGCTAGGAGTCCAGTGAATTCAGCTACAAAGTATGCTAAAACTTGTCCCTTTATGGTTGCTCGTGGTAAGTAAGAAATTTCATACTAACCTAGTTCAATTGCCCATTTTAATAGTCGACCAGCGGCTTCTGGCTTTCACAAGACTTACCGTAGTGGTTGGTCGGTAAAAACTGCTATGAGGTGAGCTTGAAAGTAGGGTCGCAGTTTTCTTAATGCCAGTATCAAGCAACAAGCCAATTTCTCTATAGCCGAATAACATAACTCTGCTCCCACGAGCCTTTTACTTATATAGTACATTGCCTTTTGAATGTTGTCTTCTTCCCTGATTAAAACAACACTAGCAACATACTCTGTTATTGCTAAGAAGATGTACAAAGTTTCTCCTTTGACTGGCTTGGACAGAATGGGCGGTCGCAACATATGGTCCTTGAGTGCCTGAAAATCTTGTTTGCGCTCTTCTGTCCATTCGAACATTTTGTTTCCTCTGAGTATATTAAAAAATAGGACGCATTTGTCCATAAACTTAGATATAAATCTACTCAGAGCCGCAATTCTCCTTGTTAGGCTTTGTACATCTTTAATTTTGGCTGGTGAGTGCATCTCGATCAGCGCTCGAATTTTTTCGGGATTGGCTTTGATTCCTCGCGAGTTTACTATGAATCCCAAAAATTTCCTGATCCGACCCCAAAGGAACACTTAAGGGGATTAAGCTTCATCTGATATTTATTCAAGATGTCGAAGCAGTCCTGTAAGTCCTTGACGTGCTCACCATCTTTTTTCGACTTGACCAACATGTCATCAATGTAAACCTCCATGTTATTGTTGATCTGGTCTTTGAACATGTGGTTTACTAGTTGTATGTAAGTCGCACCAGCATTTTTCAAACTGAAGAGCATTACTTTGTAACAGTAGAGCCATGTGTCTGTTCAAAAGCTGGTTTGCTCCTCATCAAGTGGATGCATACTAATTTTATTATAGCCTGAGTATGCATCCATGAATGATAAGGCTTCATGCCCTAGTGTAGCATCAACCAGCTGGCCGATCCTTAGAAGTGGGAAATAATCTTTCAGTTAGCCTTTATTAAGGTCTATGAAATCCACGCAAGTTCTCCATTTACCATTTGGTTTAGGAACTAATATGGGATTAGAGATCCAAGACAGATAAAATGCTACCCTGATGAATCCATTTTCCTTTAGCTTCTCGACTTCTTCTTTTAAGGCTTTGGATCGTTCTTTGTCGAGCAACCTTCTTTTTTGTTGGACTGGTGGGTGGTTTTTATCTACATTCAGGACATGGCTAATAACTGCTGGGTTAATTACTACCATTTCTTTATGCGACCAGGCAAAGACCTCCTGGTTCTTCTTCAAAAACTCCACCAGCTTTTCTTTTATTGTTGTCTCTAAGTTCTTACCGACTTTCACAACTCTGGTCAGTTCTTTGTCTTCTAGTTGGACCTCCTCGAGGTCCTCCATGGGTCCAATACCTTTCTCAAAATCCCCAAAGTGAGGATCTAAGTCTCTATCCTCACTTTAGGCAACACCCTATTTGGTGACTTGTTCACCTTATTAGGCATGTGATTCATTTACCACTAGCAACCTTTTTTCTGATCTACTCCCCGATCCACACTTTTTTGCTTTTGTGATCAAGGAGTTATAATATTCTCTAGCTTCTCGTTGGTTTCCCAACACACACCCAACTCCTACATTTGTTGGAAACTTCATAGCCAGATGCCAGATTAAAGTTATCGCTCGTAGCTCTACCTGAATAGATCTTCCAACCACAGCATTACATGTGGACGGACAATCAACTACTATAAAAGTAGTGAGTAATGTCTTGTTCGCAAGTGTTGTTCCAGCCATGACCAGGAGTTTGATCGACCCTGTTGGTGCTAATCCCTCACCAAAGAAACTGTAGATGGTTTGAACGCATGGTTCCAAATCTTGCACTGATAGTTTCATTCTTTCCAGTGAAGATTTATATAGAATGTTCACCGAGCTTCCAGTATCTACCAACACTCGTTTCACTATCATGTTGGCGATTTGAACATCCACACCCAAGGGATCTGAGTGGGGGAATCGGACATGCTATGCGTCCAGCTCAGAGAAAGTTATATTATTTTCCTCTGTTCGAGCTTTTTTGGGAGTTCACTCCTCGACGATTAGCATTTCTATATCCTGCTAGTGACTTGGGTCCTGAAATATCTTTCTCTTGCCTTACCACTGTCACCAGATAAATGTGGTCCCCCACCGATAGTTAGGAAAGTACCAGCAACCGTGACTGGCTATAGTGGAGGCGAGCGTGGGCATACATGTGCCTGCTCATTGCCTCTATTAGCCCCTTGTTGGGGGTTTCCCCCTGTTCGCACATATCTTCTCAGATGTCCCTGTCGTATAAGGAACTCAATAACATCTTTCAGCTGGTTACATTCGTTTGTATCATGGCCATAGTTGTTGTGGAAACGACAAAACTTGGTTGTGTCCCGCTTGGATATGTCCTTTTTGATCGGGGCTGGTCGCCTGAAATAGACTGTGGTGTGAGTGGCCTGATACACTTCTGCTATGCTATCAACCAAGGCGGTGTAGTTAGTGAACCTCGGCTCGTACCTGTTCTGTTTCGGGCGCTTGTTTTCAGACCTCGTCTACTCAACATTTTCCATTTTTCCTCCATTCTTATTATTATTTTTGTCGTTATTGTTGTTGGGTTTGCTAGACCCACTAGCAGCCTTGGTCGACTCTTCCTTTTTTCCTTGGTCGGTCTTTGGAGACTTTCCTTCATTGGCGATAGCCTCCTCTAACTTGATGTATTTGTCTGCTCGATCCAAAAATTCCTGAGTACCCTTGACTCCATTTTTTCTTAGGTTGCTCCAAAGGGGAGATTGGCGTTGCACCCCAGCGGTGATGGCCATCATCTTTCCCTCATCTCCAACCAATTTTGCCCGAGTAGCTGCTAACATAAACCTCTGGATGTACTCCTTTAGAGGTTCTCCTTCCTTTTGTCTTATATCGACCACTTGATTGGCCTTTGTTTGATGTATCCGACCAACATAAAACTGTTCACAAAATTCCTTTACGAACATGTCCTATGAAACTATGCTGACTGGCGGAAATTTGAAGTACCATTCCTGGGCTGCACTAGATAAAATAGCACAATTAAAATGTGATGCATGAGCACAATTAAAACACATAAAATAAAGTTTAATTTCCACGATAAAACTTTCTAACAATTAAAGTGCCGCCTTAGGGTCGGTCAAATTAATCTTAGAGAATTTATAAGACATTCTTATCTTTATTGTATAAAACTTGAAATAACTCATTATTTTCTCTTTTAAACGTTAAAGTACCGCTTAGTTTGGTCAAGTTATGATTATCCACTGCAAAAGCTTAATCATAACTTTGTGAGTGTAACCCATTATTTCGGAGTTCATGACTTAACTTAGGACATGCCGCCTTAGGGTCGGTCAAACCTAAAATACATCATTAGTTCCTATCTGTGTAAGAAATATAACCTTACTATTGACATGTCTAGACACATTCCTTAGGGGGATGAAAACAAAGTCGTCACGAGGCACTATTCATGTCTCACGATGTTATATTAATAATGGAGACCACAGGTTATGTTGAGTTATCAACCCTCTCCCGCTCACTATTTTGAAATAAGTGTTTTTAACTTAATTAATTCCAAATTAATTATAGATTCATTAAACTTTATGAACATAATTAAAATTGGAAAGAAAGCGAGTTTCTAGGTCCATATCAAATTTTAAATTACCAATTATGTTCATCTAAACTTTACTAAAAAACAATTTTAAAATAAAGTTGGTTTTAAGAAATTAAGTCATAAAGACTTAAAACCGGTGTGATATTTTACCAAGTTTTCAAAGAATAAAACTAAGTAATTTATATGCAATTGGTTTCGCAAAACAAATCATATAAACATATAGGAAAATCCTAATTGTAATGCCCTACCACCTTAGAGACGTTACTAAGTGAGTTTAAAATGTGCAATTAGCTCGCTAGACGAGGTTTTAATAATAAAAGTGTATTTAAATAGGAATCTAGGCTGTAATCTTTAAAAGTACTCTATTTCGTTAAAAGTTTAAAAGTTTAACATTCGGGATCCCAAAGTGAGGTTTGTAAAATATTTACAATTCAAAATAGGTTTACAGATGACTAATTATCAAAACCATAGTTTAATACAGCCATTTCTCAAAATGCCCCCAACCAAAGCAGTCGGGCAAGCCAAACATGTACGCGCCGCCCCACGCTCTCCGTACTCATGGCTGGTTGACTTTCTCTTTGCCCTTACCTGAAACACAGAGCACCCGTGAGCCAAAGCCCAGCAAGAAAACTCATACAGCATATAACATATGCATATCATACAATCACTATAGCAGATAAATCATATCTATTCAGACAGTCCATAAGATTTAAACACATATACAGCCATGCCGTCCCAAAAGTGTTACCAAAGCCTAGGATCTCGGTCTACACCGTAAGGATATCCCATGTATCCATTGAGGTCTCACCCTAACCATAAGCACTCCATGTGCTAGGTGATATTCCCGGCCCCACTGTCGTTCTCGGCCTTCGCCGTTCTCGGCCCTTTGCCTTTCCCGGCTCCTTTGTCGTTCATTCTGCTATAACCACATATAGCATTCTCAAACAACAATCAAACATATAATAATTCATTTAAGGCTACACCCTAACAATAAAACAATCTAGGGCCGTGCCCTACTACAACACTATGGGCCCATGCCCTGCTCTACGGGTGTTACAGTTTTCTTACCTGTATCCCGAGCCTCACAGTGCACCAAGGTCACGAGCACGGTCCTCTATCCCGAGCCTCTCTGGAAACCTAGTCACAACACGTAAGAAGTACTCTTTAGTACTAACCAATCCAAAACCACCCCTCAGGGCTAACCTCATACTCTTGAAATCCCCAAATTCCTAGAACAATGTATCGGAAACATCCCCCGAGCCCCCGGTGCAAATGCCCAAAAATGCAAAATTTCCTATCTTGAAACTAGCCTAGCACCGTGGTGCTACCCTTGAGGGCCGCGGCGCCCAGCAAGTCAGAGAGCATTCCCTAGCCCTGAAGCAGCCTTGCGCCGCGACGCCAAAGAACAGGGCCGCGGCGCCCCTTCGCGAACCCAGAAATCTGGGTTTTCCCCTGTGTTTTTCTCAAGCCTAAACAACTCCAATTCAACCCAAATAGGTACCTAAGGCCCAAAATCAATTTAAAACCCCAAATGAACCCTTTAACAACCTATAAACATCAAAAACAAACTCATTTACACAATCACACTCAAAATCCATTCTTGAGTTTCAAATTTCAGAAGTTCAAACCATGGCTTTTAAAACATAAACCAAAGCCTAAAAAATGCAAACCAAGCTTCTAAAATCTTAAACCACACCAGATACGAAATTTAAACATGCTAAAGATTCATACCTCAATCAAAGCTCAGCTTGAATTCTCCTCAATT
Source organism: Humulus lupulus (assembly GCF_963169125.1). NCBI lineage: Eukaryota > Viridiplantae > Streptophyta > Magnoliopsida > Rosales > Cannabaceae > Humulus > Humulus lupulus. Next base: position 263,679,604 of record NC_084793.1, read on the forward strand.
CTAGCTTCAAGCCACCTTCCTTTTGCTATCCTAACTGAATTTCCAAGTAAAACCAGCCATATTTCCTTTAAATTTTCCACATTCAATCTTTGATAATTCAGGCTTAAATTCAACAAAAACAGAGCACAAACTCTTACCTCTGAGCAATCCTAGCCTTATCTTGATTTTGGTTGCCTCAAACCTCTTTATTCCCCTCCTAGGTTTCAAACTCAGGTTCATTCTTGTTCTCCTCTTTCCTTCTAGCTTTTTCCTCTAATCTCAGCATAAACCAACATATGACTAAGTATAATACGTGAATCCCCTTTTCCCACAGCTGAAGTCTATCTAAACCTTTGCCAAAAACCCATTTTACCCCTCATAGAAATCCTTTCCTAACTAAACCTCAAGGCCCTTTTTGTCATTTCATTTCTATTACTATTCTACCACTTTCCCATCACAACTTGTTACTCTCAGCAGTTACTAATGGTTACTCAGGTTACTCAATCACCAATAACCATTAACCACTAATTCTCAATTTAACTTACGAATTTCCCCAAATTACCCCTAGGCTCTTCCCGAGCCGGGTATAAAATCCCGTTGTGACTTTTAAGTTGACTAGCTCTCTAGGACCGTCTCGGCACGTGCATCACATTAATATCACCACTCTCACGTGGTACAAATCACATAATACAGTTATCAAATTTATGCCCTCAGCGGGCTAAAATTACCAATTTACCCCTAACATGCAAACGGGGCCCACATGCATATTTATCACCTAAACATGCATTCTAATCACATATTCATTCAAATTCATATATTATCATGTTAATTCACTTATTTCCCTCCAGGCACGCTAATCATGGTCATAAACCTTATTAGCAAATTGGAGTGTTACACTAATAATCATGTTTCTACCAATGAGATGCATGATAATGACTGTGTGGGTTTTTTATGTATGGCACAAAATGCATGAACAGTTGTCAATCACATGAAAATAATTATTTAAATAAATAAACAATAAATGTTGAACCGGGTGCTTTTGGGTATTTCTAAGTTTACAACCTCTTTATAAAATTAAAATAAAATAAAACCGCATTGATCTCCATCGGGCTTCTTTACTTTACTTTCGGTAGGATATGTGTCGTTGGTCCAGAATAATAATAAGAAAAAAAATTTCTAATTATCTTGATTAATTAAAACAAAACTTTTAAATAATCATTATTTTATTTTCCTTTTTAATTAAAACCACTTTTAATTAAAAACTAAAATAAATTTAATTAAAATCTGTTATTTAGAAAAATAAATTTTTAAATAATATATTCAAAAATAAATTTGTTAGGATAACCAAATTATCTCATTATTTAAATATCAAATTTCTAATAAATAGGATATTTAACATTTTAAAAATTAAAAAAATAACAGATTAATTTCTGAAAAAAAAAAATTGGACCAGTAAGACGGGGACACGTGGCATCAAAAAATGCTGCCGGGGCCATTTTGTACGGATCCGTACGGACGTACGTACGACGTCCCCGGCAACGGCTCGGAGGATCAGTGGCTGAATTCTGAATCCCGGGCTCCGTTTTGACTTTGTGTGATCGGAATTACAATTTTATGGTGTCAAAAACCAAATAAAATTGCATAAATCCTATGCCCTTTAATGGCTTACACAATGATCTAATCATAAACAAATCCTAGCCCAAAAATACCATACAATTAACGATTCAACATTCCCATGCATTAAATCATACTAAGCCATCCATTCATTCATCAAAAATAAATAAATGCGTAAAACTAAACTCACACAGATTCAATATATATATGTGAAGATGGCTCTGGTACCATTTGTTGGTTTTTATAGATCAAATCAGAGATTATACGTAGCGGAACAACAATCAAAATTGTTAATTTAACCCCACAAGATTTCTAGATCTACTTTTTCACATACATATATATATATTTAATCAAAGATACGAATAGAAAATTACCTCAAGTCCTTCCTTGTTGCTATCTTTTTGTATGGAAAAAATCATTGAGATCTCACACCAAGATCTTCCAAAATGTTCTCAGCACACAAAGAACTAGTATGGGCTCGTTATACAAAACAATAGTCAAAATCTATTTGTTAGATGTTCTCAACACATGAGATCTGATAAAGTTTGGACCTAAGTTTATGAAGAACAGTGATCTATGCTTGTACCACTGTTCTATTTCTCTCAGGGAGATTTCACAATCTGTTTTCTATCACTGAAAAGTATCGCTCTGAAAACGAATCTCCTATATTTAATATATCCAATATATTAAAATAAAATATTAGTTATTTAAAATAATTTAAAAATAACTAATCAGTTATCAGATTTTGTTTAAATAATAATATTTTAATCATATTATAATATCTCATTATTTATTTAATATTTAAATAACTAAAATTGTGGAACAAAGAAACTTCTAGAAGCTTCTTGTGTGTGTAGCACAGTGACTGTGCACTGTGCTACACGTGTACCACATGCAAAGGAAGGCATGTGATTTTTCCCAATTTTTATTATTATTTAAATACCAAAATCCCAAAAATAAATTAATTCAAAATTAATTATATTTTTGTTAAATCAAGTAATTAATTCTAAAATATATTTCAAAAGCGTGGTCACAGCCTCTCTCTCTCCATGGCGAGAAGGAAGAAGTCTGTGCAGAAGCTTGCTAAAGTGAGTGTTTCGGAGCCCCCTTCATCCAATGGTCAGATTGCTGAGGAAGAAAGTGTTGAGACGGTGGTAGCTGCGGCTGAGGAGAAGAAATTGGAACCAATGCTTCCTGACCCTGGTGTGACGATTCCTGGTGACAATGCTGAGAGTTCTAACCCGATTTCCTAGGCAGGTGAAGTTGAAGTGCAGTCTTTCCAAGACTCGGCCAAAGAAAACTGGGCTCGGTTTAAGGAAACTCTCCCAACTTTTGGTTGTACGAGGCTACATTATGAGGACCCGATTCAGCGTGATGGTAAATTGGTGGCTCAATTGGATATGGATGAGATTGAAGTGGAGGCTACCTTCTGGAAATCATCTCTGATTTGTGTGGTAATTGGAGCTAATCCTCCCCTAGCTATTTTTGAAAAGTTCATCAGGAGAATTTGGGGCAAACTTGGAATTGACCGTGTGGTCCGAATGAATTCTGGTTTCACAATGGTTAATTTTCGAGATGAGGCTACTAGGGATTTGGTACTCGGATCAGGAGTGATTCATTTTGACAAGAAGCCTGATGTGCTTCGGCCTTGGTCATCTGATGTTGAGTCTTTAAGGTCAGTAAAATTTGTGCCTGTTTGGATTCGATTACCTGGTCTTGGGTTGCAATACTGGGGTGTGAACTGTCTGAGTACTCTTGTTAGTATGATTGGTACTCCTATTGTGATTGATAAGGTCACAAAAGCTAGATCTATGATCAAATTTGCTAGAGTCCTAGTTGATATGGAAATTGTTGAACATCTCCCTATGCATATTCACTATCTAAATGAGAGAGGTCAGGTTATGGAGCAACCTATTGATTATGAGTGGTTACCTACTAAATGTAATGGTTGTAAGAAGTTGGGTCATACTGCTGCCTCATGCAAGCATGCCCTTGATGTTATTAGGAGGTCGACAGAGTCTCAAAATCAGGCTAATGCAGATGATAATGCAGCAAGTGGCATTGCTACAGATGCCCCGGATATCAGTACCCAAACTCATCAGGAGCCACAAGAGGTTTCTAATCTTGCTACTGCTTCATCTGTTCCTCTTGGATCCAAATGGGTTACTCCAAGGAAGCCTGGGATGATGAAACCCAATGATTTGCCACACCCTGAGTTGCAGAGGAATTCTTTCAGCATTCTGCAAGAAAAACATAAGCATACAACTGATCTGCCTTTACCACCTGACTTGAATGGATTGCTGCAACATGTTGAGTTGGAATGTTAGGGGGATAAATAAATAGAATAAGCAGCGGGCAATTTTGGATGTCTGCAGGATGAATAAAATCGGTCTTGGGGCTTTGCTTGAAACAAAAATAAAAGGGGATAAAATAAAGGATATTATGAATTCAACTTTTGCTGGTTGGAAGTTCTATAGCAGTTCTGTGTTGGAGGGTCGAATTTTGCTAATATGGAAAGCTCATTTGGTGATGGTAGATATCCTTGAGGAGAGTGATCAACTTTTACAGTATAAAGTTCATTTTCTTGGTAGGAATATGGAATTTTGTCTCTCAGTTGTCTATGGTTCTAATCATTTGGAGACTAGGAAATTATTATGGTCTGACTTAGCTACTATTAAGAGGCCTGTTAAGCCTTGGATTATTATGGGAGACTTTAATGTTGTTTTTCATGTAGATGATAGACTTGGTGGAAGACCTATTTCTGTCAAGGAAATGGAGGATGCTCGTCAGTGGTTAGCTTTAGGAGAGGCTACTGAAATGAAGACCTTGGGACCAACTTACACTTGGTCTAATAAAAAAGATGGTGGAGCTCGTATTTTTTCCAAGTTGGACAGAGTATTTTCTAATGAGAGCTGGAGTGATGCCTTCCCATTGGCTGCAGCTTATGCTCAATGGGATGTGGTTTCTGACCATTGTTTTCTGCTTATCAAACAGGTGGCTTTCAGAAGGTTGGGAGTGAAGCCTTTTCGGTTTTATAATATGTGGGTTTCTCATGATAAGTTTAGGGAAACTATTCTTACTAGCTGGTCTATTCCTTTAGAGGGTCAAGGGTTGATTCGTCTTGTTGGAAAACTCACAAGACTTAAACATGTCCTGAAGAATTTTAATTGGAGGTATATGGGAGATGTTGTTTGTAACTATGAGGATAGTAAATCCAAATTTCAGCACGCCCAAGCTGCTCTTTACTCAGATCCTTTCAATGCCTCTTTACTGTCAAAAGAAAAAGCAGCTCAGTTGGATTTACAACTGGCATGAGAAGATTTATGCTAGTTTTCTTCGTCAAAAAAGTAAGATCACTTGGCTTCATTTTGGTGATGAAAATTCCTCATATTTTCATGCTAGCTTGAAACAGAGGCAAATTTCTAATCGTATTGTTTCTTATATTGATGCTGATGGTCACTTTGTGGATGATTATGAAAAGGTTGTTGATTATTTTTTCAACATTTTAAGAATCATTTGGGCAGTGCTAGCAGGTCTACTGGTCGTACTGACCCCAATTGTATTGGCCACGGTCCAATTCTGAGTTTGGATGATCAATTGAATTTAATAAAATCGTTTACCCTCCAAGAAGTTCGTTCAGCTTTATTTAGTATTCACTCAGTCAAAAGTCTTGGCCCGGATGGTTATGGGGCGGGTTTCTTCAAAGCTCTATGGAAGGATATAGGCAATGAAGTTTCTGTGGCTGTTTTGGACTTCTTTGAAACAAGCAGAATTCCCCCTTTGCTCAATGATACTATCATCTCTCTCATTCTGAAAGTGGATCAGCCAACTAATGCTTCTGATTTCAGACCAATCGCTTGTTGCAATACCATTTACAAATGCATTTCTAAAATGCTTTGTAACCGGCTGGCTGTTGTTCTCCCTTCTCTGATCAATCTTAATCAGGGTGCTTTTATAAAGCATAGATCCCTAGCTTACAATGTCCTCATCTTTCAAGATTTGATTACGGGATACAATAGGAAAAATAGCTCACCTCGGTGTGCAATGAAGCTAGACTTGAGTAAGGCATATGATACTATTGACTGGGATTTCTTGGAAAATTTGCTCAATATGTTTTGCTTTCCTAGTCGATTCATCAAATGGATTATGGTTTGCTTGAGGGGTTCGTCTTACTCTTTGGTTCTAAATGGTAGGATTCAAGGGCATTTTAAGGGTGGAAAAGGGCTTCGGCAAGGAGATCCTATATCTCCTTTGCTCTTTGTTATTGTGATGGAGTACCTCAACCGCCTATTGATTAAGGCTTCCAGGGATAATCGGTTTAGATTTCATCCAATGTAAGTATTTGAATCTAATTAGCCTATGCTTTGCTGATGACCTCATTATTTTTTGCAAAGGTACCACCTCCTTTGTACAAGTTCTTCTTGAGGTGTTTTCTGAATTTGGCTGCTCTTCGGGTCTAAAGATTAATTACTCTAAATCTCATATTTACTTTGGAGGTGTTCCAGCTGAGATTAAAGCTAGAATTTTGGACTATTTGAAGCTTATTGAGGGTGTTTTCCCACTGAAATATCTTGGGGTTCCTCTTCATCCTACCAAATGGAAGGCCACCGACTGTGATATCATTTTTAAGAAGATTCAGATGCGTCTCAATGTTTGGTCCAGTCACCATCTTTCTTATGCTGGTAGGGTCCAACTTATTCATTCGGCTTTGCTTGGAATTCAAAATTATTGGATGAGTATATTCTTGCTTCCTCAAGGTGTTGTTAGGGACATTGATAGGATGTGTCGACAGTTCCCTTGGGGAGAGAGTGGTTCTTGTAGTATTTTTCATTTCACCTCTTGGGAGCAAGTTTGTCGTTCTAAGTCTTTTGCTGGTTTGAGATTTCGTGAGGGGCCTACTTGGAACAAGACATTGCTTGCCAAATATATTTGGGCTATTGCGTCTAAACAAGATTAGCTTTGGGTTAAGTGGGTGAATTGCATTTATCTGAAAGGGGATAGTCTCTGGGATCATGTGCTAAAGCATGACTCCAACTGGTATTGGTGAAAACATGTTTCCTTCTGTAATATTGTTTCTCGGTCTGCTTTGGAGGCTGCTGTGGTTAAGGGTAAACTTCATTTGGGTACCTTATATGTTCAGTTCCTTTCGTGTGAGCGTATTGAGTATGAGAGGCATGTTTGGTGTAAGCTTTCTGTTCCTAAGCACAGATTCATTCTTTGGCAGACTGTTAATCAGCATCTTCTTACTAGGGATTTGTTGATTTTTGTCATATTTCTGTTGATTCTGTGCTTTGCCCGGTTTGTGGTCTTGCTGATGAAAGTCATGGCCATTTATTCTTTGAGTGCATTTTTTCCAAGAAGGTTCTGCGGCTTGTTTCTAGTTGGCTTGGAGGGGCTACTTGGCCTAGTAATTATGCGGAATGGATTGCTTGGCTGCCCAGCTAGAAGTCCGGTTGGCTTCATCATATTGTGGCTGCAACACTTGCTGCTTGCATTTATTTCATTTGGGTAAATCGAAATTCTTGTTGTTTTGGTGATAGTTGTTTTACTGTCTTTAAAGTTGAGCATTTGATTAGGCACTCTGTTAAAGCTAGAGTTCTTAATATTTCTTCTAGGCATTTATCTACTAGAGAAAGGCAAATGATTGAGTTTGTAAAATCTTTGTAAGTGTTTAGGGCTGATTGTTACCTCCCTTTTGTATTATTCAGGTTGTTTGATCAATGAAATCTTTCTTCTTTTGATAAAAAAATAATTAATTAATTAAACATAATTATTGTATAATTATGTTTGGTGCACAGAAAAATATTTTACTTATCAAATAAGTCATTTTGCCCATTTTTGTATTTATCTTTGTCAGTGTTTGTTTGAGCCATTTCGGGGACCATGGACCTATAACATTAAGCTCTAATAAATTGAAACTAAATAATTAAACTCTTTAATTAAATAGTTAATTTATTAATTCTGATATTTCTCCACTATAAATTCATAATTGAACTCTTTATGTTATAGATATACTCTTACAAAAATCTTATTCTAAGCTGTCCATTTATATAACCATCTTACAATAGTTCAACCCTCTAATTAATTAGTTCATAAATTAGAATGGAATAATTACCATTTTACCTTTCTAATTTACTTCTTATTCCTTAAGTACCATTAATTCACTAGTGAATAATTAATATATAATCTAATTATAGATTTGAGCTCAAAATCATTCAGTTCCAGAATTAACCCTTGAGGAAACTAATATATGATCTGTTAGGAAAGATTAGATTATGTATTGTTGATACATGTTACCAGCCATCCATGATATTAAATCTCCAAAACAAAAGTCATTAGCCTCATTCTATGAAGAAACATTAACGAATGAATCAAAAGATTTAATAAACATGAACAGGAGTTCATGAACACTCAGGATTAAGGTTGATCTATAAATGATCACCAGTTATGATATGAATTACAAGTCTTTATTATTTAATGGTTTTTGGATAAAGACTTTTATTCATATCGCTCCATGTCATATATAATCATATTATATAAAGCACCTTTACCGAGATGTCTTACCACATCAATAATCCGAATCTAGATTATTTGTATCAACATGATACTCAGCAAACCGTACTTACAACCCCAATTAAAGAATTCCATAACTTCAATTTGTTGTTGTTGACTATTTTTATTCATTCATGTGATCTTAATTCTCTCATACTAATACAAGATCACATCCTCAATAATGAATATGGAATTTTTCTGATATTTACAAAATTATTCAAACAATAATTTAATAATCTAAATATAACAATAATAAACCATTGTATTTATTTATTTATCGAAATAATAAATGTCTTTTACATGCTTTTAGGTCAATGAGTATGTCTCTTGGGTCCTCACCCCTTCGTCTCTGCTCGCTTGCACCTACTCGGTCAAAGACGTTGGGTTGTTTGGGCTACCCCCCAGCGTTCTGGCTTGCTGGTCGGTTGTCCATTGGAGGGTTTTGCTACTCGTACCCTCGCTTCTGATGTTGACCGGCGTTTCTCCTATTATAATAGGAGTCTTGTTCGTTGTAATTATGGTCTTCTTTGTACTGCGACCTGTGAGTACGCGACCTGCTGTATGCATTGTCCCCCTGTCTTCTCCCTAGTTCATCTCGGTAAATGTAACATTCCAGAATTTCTAATAAGGCTTAGTGCCTTGATTAGCGTGCCAGGAGGGCAATAATTGATTTAATTGTATTATTACATGATTAATTTTGATATATGTGCATCAGTGCGTGATTACTTGAATTAAATTATTATATGACTAGATATGCATGTTTAGGTGAATTAAATATGCATGTGGGCCCGCTCGTGTTGTTAAGGGTATATTTGTAATTTTTGACCAGTTGAGGGTATATATATATATGTGTGTGTGCATGTTATGTGGAGATATATTTGAGATGTGTGGTCGGAGACGGTCTTAGGGAGCGGATTAGCGGAATAGTCACAACGGGGTCGAATACTCGGCTCAGGGTGAGCCTGGGGATATTTTGGGAACATAGTACGTGTTTGGGGTTATCGGGTAACGGGTAGCTATTTAGCGATTATTTGGGTATGTCGAGATTAATTGGGGATTTATAGGACTACTCGAGGAATTAGCGAGAATGTGGCAAATGACGGGATTGCCCTTGGAGGCATTGAATGGCTAAGGGTTAACCTAGGGAAATTTTGGACATTTTGAAGTTGAGGATAGACTTACACTTGGGTTAGGACTATAAAACTAATCAGAAAACACAACACTCTCTCAGCCTTCCCCTTTCTCTCTCTCGATACTCTCACTCCCTCTCTTTACCTAAGGGGGTTTTTGCTGAAATTCAAGGAGGAAAGCTTGGAATTAAAGAGAATTTAAGCTTAAAGTGTTTGGGTTTAGCTCAGGGTCAGATTCTCAGTTGAGGTAAGGGTTTCATTCTGATTTTTTGTTGAGTTTATGGTTGTGATTTAAGGGTTTTCATGGGGTTTGAACTTTAGGCTGGTTTTGGGGTTTTTGGTGAGATTATGGGATAGTTTTTGGGGTGTTTATACTGATTAGGTTGCCTTGATATGAATTCTAGACTAAATTATTGGTTCAAGTGTTAATTTGGGTGTGAATTAGTGACTTTGGCTTGAGAAAACGCAGGGGGATTTCTGAGTTTTGGAGCTCGAGCCGCAACCCTATTCTTCAGGTGTTGCGGTGCAGGCTAAGGCACACCGCAGCTCGCGTCCCCCAAAAGAGAGCCTTGGAGCTCTCTAACTTGTAGCGCATCGCGTCCCTAGGGGCTAGGCCGCAGCTCAAATAAGGGGAAATGGCCAAAACAAGGTTTTAAACCTGGAAACTCAAATTTAAGGGCTCAGGAAGGGTTCTACTGCCCAGTTTAGTAGAATTTGAGGTCCCGGAGGCTAGAATATCATTTTGAAGTTTTAAATTGGTTTAAGGTTTGATGGATGTTTATCATTATTTCATTATGACAAGGTTTTACCACCAAGGCTCGAGTTTAGGGGATCGTGCTCTGGACCGCACTAGTCGGTCAGCTTGGGACACAAGTAAGAAAATTATTTGTGCCCGTAGAGTAGGGCATGGCCTGATTATCTGTGTTTAATGCTATGTATGTGTATTTATAATTGTTATGCCTATTTTGTGTGATTATGACTAATCAGCGAAGGCCGGGATCGGAGAAGGCCTGGATCAGCAAAGGCCGGGAACGGCAACAAGCATGTTGAATGCAGGCCAAATGACAATAAGCATGCTGAATTCAGGTCACCATGGCATGGCCATCTAGGGTGTTGTAATCACCCGTTCAGTGAAGACCGTGAACCGGGTGCCTAGTAAAGCACCTTGGTCGGCATAGGCCGCTACGTGAATAGTCTGTGTTTTCTGTTTGAGGTTATGCATTTATTGGATTGAATTGTTATATGCTATGTGTGTGGAGTTTTCTTATTGGGCCTTGGCTCATGGGTGCTCTATGGTGCAGGTAAGGGCAAGGGAAATGCCAACCAAGCATGAGTTCGAGGGCATGGAGCTGCGCTTACATGTTTGGCCTACCTGGCCGCCACGGCTAGGGTTGTTTTGAGGGACACATTATAAACATTTGATTTTGTCACTTAGGTCGACTGTACCCTAACTTTTGAGTTGTAAATATATTTCAAAATAGTATTTTGGGTTCCCAATATAACGCTTTTACAATCTTAATGAACATCCAACCTTCTACACTTAATTTTATCAAATGAGTCTTTATTTTGATTTAATCATACTTTTTACTCTAAAACCTCGATTAGTGAGCTAATGGAACATTTTAAAATCACATGATAATGGCCCTACGGTAGTAGGGCTTTAAAATAAATAGGATGAGACATGTGTTGGTCGTTGGTCCCTGGCATTGCTCTGTCGTTGGGGATCCCAGACCGCAGAACCTAAGTTTGTCCGCCTCCTTCTTCCCAAGGGACCTTGTCCCATACCAGGAAGGTTTTGCTTGTCTGTTGTGAGACGTCTAGGGTTTCTAGGATGATGTCCATCCCTATTCTGTCTGTGTTGCTGTATATTACCTCGACTGGCATGAGAGGGTTGACGCTGATCGTTATTTCTAGCAGGATTCTGAGGTAGTCTTTCCTGCAGGGCAGCAGGATGTTGTTCTGACTGTTGTGGACTTCTTGGGGCTTGTGGATTTGGAGGACATTGGTGGTGCTCTGATCGTGGGTTTTGAGGAGGATAAGGATTTGGCGGCAAGTCTGTGTAATGTCCCAAATTAACTAATAAGGCTTAGGGCCTTGATTAGGGGGCCAGGATGGCAAATTATGAAAAATTATGTGTTTATGTAATTGTTACCCCTGTTTTCCCCCCGGACATGTGGCACGACACACTGGGTCTATGGGCTATTTTAAAGAGATCCAAGGCCCAGACTGAGCCCAATGGATGGGGAAGGAATATGTCCTGGTGGCCCAATTACCAGTAAGCCCAGCATTGTCCACTGGGCGCCCCCACACAAAGGAACTGGGACCATGATGTGGGCCCGATTTGTCTTCCCGAACCTAGCCTAATGTATCATCCGGGATGCGATTAAGGGTGGCAGACTCAAGTCTAAGAATGGACTGGGATGATGGCGGATGAACCCGAGTTCTGGTAAAAGAACCAGAGTCTTGGTAAATGGACCAGGTAAATGAACCAGAACCAGGCGTTCGGGTTGGGCAGGATAGACTGTCCCCGACCCTGACATCACCCCGAGAAACACGGAGTTTTGTTTCCTCAACTAACCTGTAGAAGAGGTTACATATGGAATGTGCGCCATCATTCAAAACAGTAGCACCACTACTCTGACAGATCCTATCCCAAAGATCCCCTTGGAAGCCCACGCGGACCAGTCTGAAACTACGTACTGTTGTCAGTTGTAAAGCGTGACTATGCCCAAGCTGACCCAAAGGGCCCTGATTAGTGTGTATTGTTTAGCAAAGTTCTTTGTATTAAGCCTCCATTAGCGAGTGAACCATGATTATATCCCTATTGGGCCTGGATTAGTCCAGCCTAAACCCAATGCACCCAACTGCCTATAAATAGGACTAGTTGTGCACAATAGAAGGGATCGCAAAATTTTCTCTTGTAAGCAATTACTCTGCTCAACTTGCAGAAAACCCCATTGTAAAAGCTCTCTAAGCTCTAATACAATAGACTCGTGGACTAAGGCTCATTTTACTGCCCCAACCACGTAAAAAACCTTTGTGTGATTATCTTTAAATCTTTTCTTTTCGCTCTCTTATCTTTTATAATTCTAGTTTCCAAAAAACTCGGTAAACATTTTGGTGTTTTCATTGAGAGTCGAAGAAAGCTTGAAATAAATCTTGAATATCTGCAACAATGGTGAACACCAAGCACACTATGTTCGATCCTGCTCACCAACAACAACAAGGCAATGGGGAGCCATTTCCCAATCAACCATTCCCTCAGGACCAACCCGAGGATACACCCTATTAAATGCCACAGCCTGACGATTCCCACAATTTTGAGGATGGGGCAGACTATGATGAGGTTTACTATGAGGAAGATGAAGAAAATGAAGGGGGATACCAGGATCATGAGGTTGAGGATCTTGCGATCCTCGAAGAAGAGATGAATCCCGAACAGGAGGACCCTGAGGTGGTCAGACTAAAACAACAAGTCCTGGATCAAGAAGCCAGGATAGTTGAATAGAAGGAGGCCACCCGCCAGATGTAAGAATCCCTCCCGACCCGTTAGGCCTTCATTGCTTCCCAAGCATTGGCAGCCAATCCTCCAACCGTTCCACCTCCAGGAACACAACTGTCGGGCCCACCAGTTAGGACTGACACACCTGAAAACACAAGATTGATCCCTCCTCCGGGGCCACATCCCTGAGACGACCCATCAAACCTAGCTCAAGAAAAAGGGAAAGCCAAGATGGTCGACCCTGTGGGAAAAGCAAACCCCCAGAATGACTAATCCCATCCCAAAAACTGGGGCAAACCCAGGGCGGCTCCCTAGGAAAGAGCGAATGCGTCCCGTCCCAGGATGGGATCATCCAATCGATCCACAAGGGAAGCACCCGCAGGGTGCCAAGCCCCGGACTGTTCCTAGACAGACCAAATGGGAAAACGTCTCCATCCTAGTGCCTCAATGAACAAAGATCACAGAGGGCGCCAGCACGCGGAAGAGCCAGAGGCCATCAGTTCGGGGGACCACACGTCCCGGATAGACTTGCGTGATGGTTTGAATGCCCAAAAAGAATGGGCCCGCAAAGAAAAGATCTGCCCCTGAGGGGGAGATCTAAGAAATAACCTAAACGATAGGAGGAATGAAAAGGTCCCCCTGGACGACGGAATGGCCAGACAGTTCATGGAACAGTTGGACACATTAAAGAAAGTCACGGACTGTCCGGTCCGGAAACAAGAGGGAGGAGGTTCTGATTCCGAGGAGGAGGAAAAAGAACCATGCGCCAAACACATCTTGGATGTGGTGCTACCAAAGGGGTTCAAAAGGCCGAACCTACCTACCTACACCGGGAACACAGACCCCAGGGACCACTTGTCCTGCTATAATCGGCTGATGATCGTGGCCCACGTCTATGACAACGGTAAGTGCCTATGCTTCTCAATCACTCTGTATGGACCTGCAGAGGAGTGGTGGAAGAGACTCAAGCCAGGATCAATCCTGTCCTGGTCTGGATTATAATTGACATTCCGCAAAAAGTTCATGGTCACCATGAGGATGGATATGCAGATCAGTGCCCTCGTCAATATCAAGCAGCTCCCCACGGAGACCCCAAGGGCCTACATTCAACGCTTCACGGAGGAAGCCTCAAAAACCATGGTGGACGATGGACAGCGCCTGGTGGCTCTTTAGTCCGGGATCCGAGTCAGGTCCCCTCTCTGGGATGACATGCAGCGCAACAAGGCCACCCTCAAAGAATTCATAAGGAAGGCACAAGGCTTTATCAACTGGGAGGAGGGCTGGATCCAGGCTTTTGGATGGCAGCCGGCCTCCCAGCCAAGTGCCAAGACATTTCCTAGATATGGGATGCATTATCCTACAAACCATTATCCAACACCCCCTGTGGCACCAGGATCAACTGGCACTCATGGAATGACCTTCGCAACCTCGACGGTCTATGGTCCCACTTCCTCAAGATATGCACCAGCATAATTCGCCCCATTCTCCGGATATAGTATGGCACTGGTCGGATACAATGTCGCTCCCAGTGGAGCCCCGCCATCTCTAATGGGGGGAACGAAGGCAAGCGTGAACCCCTTTCGGGGGAAGAGATCGGGGAAAGGACAAAACCAATATGAGCCCTCCAAAAAGAGCAATAGGGGATATGAGTCCCAATACACAAAATACACCAACCTAGTGGACAATAGGGAGAACATATACATAGCCACGGGAAGTACAATCCATTACCAAAAACCTACCCCCATGTTCAAGGGGGGAAAGAACTCAAGGGACACAAGCAAAAGGTGTGCCTACCACAAAGATGTGGGTCATACGACCGAGGAGTGTCCTCAGTTGAAGGACGAAATCAAAAATCTAATCAAGCTGGGGCATCTCCACCAATGGGTCAGGATGCCAGTCGGAGTTCCGGGACTGCCAGCAGCTCCTGGACAACCCGCGGTCCCAGGAGCATCTGGATCGTACCGACCTCCGCAGGGAGAGTATGCTGCAGGCCCGGGAGAACAGGTCCCTTAGGGGTCCCAATTGTGCAGGCACCCAGACCCGGAATGCCATTTCCATTTGGAACTGCACCCCCGCAGATAGATGGTCACATGGCCACCATATCAGGAGAGCCACTTCTGGGGGGACCATCTCGGAATGGTCAGAAACGGTACCTCAGTGAACTCGACCACGACCACGAAGTATGCGTCTTGGTTCACACCCTAACTCAACACCTAAAGTTGATGAATTTACCCATCACTTTCACGGAAGAAGACGCCTAGAAGGTTCACTTCCCGCATCATGACCCCTAGTCATCGATGCCCAAATCGCCAACAAAATGGTGTCCAGAGTGTTGGTGGATGACGAAAGTTCCATCAATGTGCTGTTCAAGCCAGACTTCATTGCAATTGGCTTGACTGAGGCAGATCTAGCCTCATGCCCAATGCAGATCTACAGGTTCAATGGAGATCGTTACTCCCAATGGGGAAAATCCAGTTGTTCAAGTTATGTACGTTCATAGTTATGGACTACCCCACCGCTTACAATGTTATTTTTAGTTGGCCCACACTGGTTTATTTTGGTGCCATCACCTCCATCTGCCACCTCAGCATGAAATTCCCCTGCGACAATGGAGGGGTAGGAACTGTCCGGGAGACCAGAAGAGCGCCCATAAGTGTTACCACATCTCTCCCCGACCAATTTACATGGTCCGCGAAGAGCCTCTCGAGGAGGAGAATGCTGATCTAATCCCTCCCCTTCCCCCGGCGCGAAGAATGGTCTGGGAAGAAGATGAATTGGATCCGTGGATTGGAGCGGACCGGACACTAGAGCCCATGGAGTAGATTGATGAGGTGTGCATCAGTGACAGCGATCCGGCCAAAGTGATCCAGGTCAGGAAGAACCTGAACCCAGAGGTTAGGGTTGCCATTATTGCCCAAGTGAAAGAAAACTAGGACGTCCTGGCCTAGTCTCATTCGGATATGACCAGGATTAACCGTAACGTCATATTTCACGCCCTGATCATTGACAAGAGTGCAACTCCAGTCCGGCATAAGTGGATACCTCTCGTGGTGGAGAGGGTTGAGGCCCTTAAATTAGAAGTTGAAAATTTATCTTCGATCAACTTCATTCGGGAGGCCTTGTATCCCATTTGGCTGGCCAATCCGGTGTTGGTTCCGAAGCCAAACGGGACACAGAGAACTTGCATCGACTTCACTGACCTTAACAAGGCCTGCCCCAAAGATTGTTTCCCTCTACCCCGGATCGATCAGATGGTAGATAAAATTTCTGGGTATAAGATGTTGAGTTTCATGGATGCCTACTCCGGCTATAACCAAATCTCAATGCATATAGCGGACGAGGAACACACCAGTTTCCAAACGGACAAAGGTGTGTGCTGCTACATTGTCATGCCCTTCGGGCTCAAGAACATCGGAGCAACTTATCAGAGGCTAGTCAACAGAATGTTTCGAGCCTAACTGGGAAGGAACATGGAGGTCTACATAGACGACATGTTGGTCAAGTCCAAGACCTTCGAGGGGCACGGTGATGATCTGACAGGGGCATTTGCCATCATTCGGAAGTATGGGATGAAGCTGAACCCCAAGAAATGCACCTTTGGCATGGCATCCAGAAGTTCTTAGGCTTTATAGTAAGCTCACGAGGAATAGAAGCCAACCCAGACAAGATCAGAGCACTGATCGAAATGCCCTCGCCCCAGAAGCATAAAGACGTTCAGAGCCTGACGAAAAGAATAGCGGCCCTAAGTTGGTTTGTCTCAAAGTCCACGGACAAGTGCATCCCATTCTTTAATATCCTTCGCGAAAGTCAAAGGTTGGAATGGACGGCCGAATATGAATAAGCCTTCCAAAAGCTAAAGGAACATTTGGCCCAAGCACCAATTTTGGCGAAGCCAGTAGATGGGGAGTCGTTATACCATTATATGGCCATGTCCGAACACGCCATCAGCGCCGCACTAGTGCGGGAAGAAGGAAAGGTCCAGCTCCCAGTCTATTACATGATCAAAAGGTTGTTGGGCGCAGATTCCAGATACCCACTAATCGAGAAATTAACATTTTGCTTAGTGATCGCGTCCTAGAAACTGAGACCTTACTTTCAGGCTCATGCTATAAAGGTACTGACGAACCATCCCCTATGGCAAGTATTACAGAAGCCCAAGTCATCAGGAAGACTCCTGAAGTGGGCCATGGAGCCTAGTTAGTTCGACATTGCACACGTCCCCAGGATTTCAATCAAGGGGCAGGCCTTGGCCGACTTCATCGTGGAGTGTACGGGGATCACTGAAGATAAGGAATCCGTCGACCCCTTCAGGGCCAGGATCATCTTAATATCCCCCCAAGGACATCACTTTCAAAGTGTCGTATGCTTCCAATTCGAAACATCAAACAACGAGGTCGAATATGAGGCCATGCTAGCCGGATTACGTCTGGCCTGGGAGGTAGGAGTAGCAAATCTAGAAGTCTATAGCGACTCCCAATTGGTGGTTATACAAATCTCAGGGGAATACTGTAGAGTCCTAGACTTTACTTAGCTAGTTAGATAGTAGCAATAGTAGTAATAGCTAGTAGTAGTTATAGTATGTTTATTACTGTGGATTTTGATTCAAGCCGGGACTTAGTTGAACACTCGTAGCAACACTTATAGATTTTATAAGTTTAACCTATAGTTTAAGAATATTAATTATAACATAAGGTTTAATTAATATAGCTGATTATAAAGATGTCCTTTATTATACTATAAGGTTTGGATAGAACCAATAAGATCATGACACTTGTTAGGTGCATGTTTATTGAGAAATTAAGCATTTTTTATGAATAATTTTATAAGAGAAATATTTAAAAACCCTAGAACCTGCCAGCAGCTTTAAAAACGTTATATGACTCAGTCAAAGATGTTTACCCAATTCAAATTAAGCTGAAAAAGTGCAATTACGTGTATAATATTTCAGCGTATGCCGATATATCACAGCTATAGGGGGGATATATCGCCACACAGGGAATACGAAAACACGTGAACTTCGCACAAACGCATCGACGAACACTCGGGGCATAAGCCCAGGCGATATATCGCCTACAATGGGCAATATATCGGCCCTAGGGCAAGTTTTTCAAACGTTTTTTAAGCCGAGCTTATTTTATTCCTTAAACTCTTAGCAAGCCTTTGAACATTTTGACCGAGTCTTAAGCCTCTGCTGAACGAATATTCAAATGCTTTTCAAGTAATATTCATTATTTTTTTATTCAAGCTAAAAGAAGATCTTTACACTCCTTGAACTCTATAAATAGGACCTAGTACCCAACCATTTCTCTCATTCTTCAAGCTATGTTCAGAGCCTTCAAGCTGTGTTCAAAGCCTTCAAGCTGATAGGTTTACAATTGAGTGATAAACACTTGGGTTGGGTTATAAGCTTTATAAACACTTGGGAAGTAAGATAAATAGTGTGTTTTTCTATATCGAGGTGTAGTTCAGTTCTAGTACATCCAAAGGTATTCCTAATCTTATGTTCATTTCTGTAAGACTCTTTCGTTTCCATTAGTTTTCTTTACTAAAATCCTAACTCGTTGTTTTCCACTCTTGGTTAGGTATTTAAGTTCTTTGAACTTAAGGTTTCTTTTTGGTAAGTTTCATCTTGGTGGTTTAATTCATTTCTTGATCATCTCATTCATTAGAAATACTCACATTTTTATTGTTGGTTTTAGGAGTGTTCCAAATCCCGTCCTTGTTCTCAAATCCCGGTATTGGTAAGGAAAATATGATAGAAATTTATATGTTTATATGATATGTTTACATGTTATGTTATGTTATGTTATGTTATGTTATGTTATGTTATGTTATGTTATGTTATGTTATGTTATGTTATGTTATGTTATGTTATGTTATGTTATGTTATGTTATGCTATGTTATGTTATGCTATGTTATGTTATGCTATGTTATGTTATGTTATGTTATGTTATGCTATGTTATGTTATGCTATGCTATGTTATGTTATGTTATGTTATGTTATGTTATGTTATGTTATGTTATGTTATGTTATGTTATGTATGTTGATAGACCTTAGGCATATGACTTGTATAGCTAACAAGCCCCAATAATTTATAGGCATATAACTTGCTTAGCTAGCAAGCCCCACAAATCTATTGGGCATATGACTTGTTTAGTTAACAAGCCCCAAGTAGTATAATGGCCATTGTAGTAGTATATGGCATATGTTTATATTATATGTTTATGTGTATGTTTTATGTTTTTAGTAGATTTTCCTTGTCGGGCATTAGGCTCATTCCTTTATTTTTATGTATGCAGGAAAATACTTATGGTGGTGGAAGGATTCTTGGCAGCTTGGGGATGTGTATTGAGGAAGAATGGATTCGGTGAACTGCGTGAACGATTCGAGGACGAAGTTATTTTCAGTTTTTTTTTGTTTAATTATGTTTCTATGTATTTTCTGCACTTGGTTTTGTAAACAATTTTAATTAAGTTAAAGTTATGTTTTGTTTTTCAAACAATGGGATCCCAACCCTGAGTTTATGTATTTCAACATTTACTTAGAGTTTTTAATAAAGTTTGTGAATGTTTCTTATGTATGTTTTCGTGAAAGTAGTGTCTATGTATAGTAGTTTTAATGGTCCAATGTCTTAGAATTAGGGAAAGGATGGCCGCTTATGTGACAAGAGCCCGGGAGCTACTCCATTCCTTCAAGAAATATTCCATCCGCCAAATCCCCAAGGAACAGAATGTGTTTGCAAACACATTGGCAAAGTTGGCCACAGATGTTGAAGCAGAGCTCTCTGGGCTTGTCCCGATCAACCACCTTCTTGCACCAAGTATTCAGGCCCCCGCAGTCAACGCCATAGACTACTCCACATCTTGGATGGGCCCTCACGTCCACTACCTAACCATAGGGGGGTTACCCGCAGACAAGGAAACCACCAGGAAGCTTTAGTACTAGGCTCCCATATACGTCATGATGGATGGAAAACTCTATCGCAGAGGGTTGTCCATGCCATACCTCCAATGTGTGTCCGGGACAGAAATGAGTGAAATCATGCACGAAGTGCACGAAGGTTTCTGTGGAGATCACACAGCTGAACTCAGTCTGTCCAAGAAAATCCCAAGGCAGAGATATTTTTGGCCAACAACGAAGAAGGACTATGTTGATTACGTCTGCAAGTGCGAACAGTGCCAAAGGTACGCGAAGAACTGCGACCCCCTCCAATGGAAATAACCTTGATGACAAATCCCTGGCCTTTTGTAGTATGCTGGATTGACTTGGAAGGATCTCTCCCGACTGGGAAAGGTGGTGTAAAGTATGCCATCGTGGTCGTTGACTATTACACCAAGTGGGTCAAAGCGGAGCCAATGAGCACCATCACCTCCAAAAAGGCCCTGGACTTTCTCATCAACATCATTGTGTGCCGATATGGCCTCCCTCACAAAATCGTGTCCGACAACGAGAAGCAATTTGTCAGCGTCCACTTCATCGACTTTTGTGAAAGACATGGCATCGTTAAAAGCTTCTCCGCAGTCACCAGGCCTCAAGCAAACGGGCAAATAGAGGTTGTGAACAAGATTTTGAAGGGGACATTAAAGAAAAAGCTTTAAGCCTGCAAGAGCAAGTGGCCGAAAGAACTGTCCTCATCCTATGGGCATACCGAACCACAAAAGGAACGTCTACCGGACATACTCCCTACTCAATGGTGTATGGATGTGAAGCGGTCATCCCAGTGGAAACGGTCGTCCCGTCTCACAGACGAGACACATATGATCCCATCCAGAACCACGCCTTACTCCAAGAATCTTTGGACCTCATTGAAGAGATCCGAGAAGAATCCCAGGTTCAACTGAAGATGTATCAGGGAAAGATCGCCAGGCACTTTAACTCTAAAGTTAAAAACCAAAAGTTTGAAACGGGTGATCTAGTCCTGAGAAGAGTCTTCCCTGCAACCCAAGATCCGGGAGTGGGGGTTCTAGGACCGAACTTGGAAGGACCCTATGAAATCCAAAATGAAGTATGTCCGGGAATGTATCGCTTAAGGCGACTAGACGGAACAGAGGTCCTATAATGCCCCAAATATCCTAATAAGGTTTAGGACCTAGATTAGGAGGCCAGGAGGGCCATAATTGGTTTATTGTGTTATTAAATGATAATATGCCTGTTTAGGTGTATTAAATATGCATGTGAACCCATTTCTGATTAATTGGGTGATTTTCATATTTTGGCCATTTCGGGCATATTTGGCATATATGTGATATGTGTGTGGTGCTTTATTATTATTTGGTTATGCCAGGGTTACTCAGCACGAGACAATCATAGGAGGTAAGCTAGTGGGAGAGTCACAACGGGATTTATTCTTGACTCGGAGTGAGTCAAGGGGTATTTAGAGCATTACCGGGTTATTGGGTAATGGGAATCAATATTTGGTGATAAATTAGGAGTTAGTAAGATCGGGGGGAAATTCTAGAGGTTTTGACTATTTTTCCCCCTGGAGTGTTTTCGGGACCCCGAGCGTTAGGATTTGTTTGAGGCTACTTAAGCTTGAAGTAACCTTTTAAAAGAATAAAAGAACGTAAGGTAAGTTCTCTCTCCCTCAAAGTTCCATTTTTGTCTCCCGATCGCATTTTCGAAGATAACTTGAGTTCTAGAACTCGGATTCAAGCGAGGATCGAGGCATAGCGATCCTAGGAAAGATTAGAAGCTTATTGGCCAAAGGATTTAGTTGGAAATAACTCAATCGGAGGTAATTCAAGTTTTAAGTGCTAAGTTTTTTTAAGTTTTTAAGCTTGAATTGGGCTTTGCGTTTTGATGAGTTTTTGTTGGATTTGAGACTTGGGGTTTATGGGTTTTGGATCATGGGGATGTTTGGGAACATTGATTTTTGGGTTTGGAGATGTTTGGGTATGATTTTGGGAGGTTTTAAAAGGTTAAAGTTGGAGAAAAATGGTTGGTCCGAGGTCGGGCCGAGGCCCTGTTCTTGGGCGCCGCGGCCCAAGCTCGATGAAGCAGGTGGAGTGCTTTGGGAGCTCTGGGGGCCGCGGCACTAGGTGTAAGGTGTCGTGGTGCTTGCCCCTGTTCTGGATGGGGGCCACGGCTCAGTGAGTTGGGGTCGCGGTGCTTGTGGGTATTTATGGCTGAAATGATGTTTTAAGCTTGGGAACTCAAACCTTAGGCCTCGGGATCATTCCTACTACCCGAATTAGTGGGGTTTAATGTCTTGGAGGCTAGGTCTTGGTTCTGGGAGTGGTTTTAGAACTTGAACTTAATGGATCACCGTTTATAGTTGTGACTAGGTTTTCACTAGAAGCTTGGAGTAAGAATCGTGCTTGTGGCTCGTTTATTGGTAACCTGTGCTTGGACCAAAGGTAAGAAAACTGCACCCTGTGTATATATGACATGCATGGTTATTCTTGATTCATGTTGGATGTTTAAATGTGACATGCATGGTTATTGTTGAGGCATGTAAAGTGGTTAAATGTGATGCATGTGTTGCACGAGAAACATGTGATTAGGGCATGCTATGAGTATTGAATATGAGATTGTTCAGAGCTTGGGCCTTTGTGTTTATGCATGGTCCTAATTATGCTAGCAGTTTTTAAGTAAGCATGTTGAATGCCCTATATTCGAATATTTGACATATGATATATGTTTGGTAGCATTGCTTACTTGTGTGTGGCACCAACTATTCAGGATTGGCACTGGTCGCGTATTACTGACCTAAGAGTCAGAAACGGCATAAGCGTCATGAATGCAGAGCTGATAAAAGATTAGATCTAATCAATATCAGCATTGAATGACTCATATGGGGTATTAATGCTGGACCGACCCTAAGTTTGATGAAAAATTATAAGCGATTGTCTAGTCTAAGACTAGTTACTCAGAGCCAGGGCCAAAGGTCTAGGTGATTGTTTTGTCACATGGCCGAGGGAGCAGAATCCCATGTTAGTGACTTGATAATTAGTCACTCATTTAAAGGTATTGACCCCCTGTTAGTGACTTGGTAATTAGTCACTTGTTAAAAGGTACAGACCCCCTGTTAGTGACTTGGTAATTAGTCACTTGTTAAAAGGTACAGACCCCCTGTTAGTGACTTATTGATCAATCACTCGTTCATTGTTTGAACTTATTTGCCTGCTTGAATAGGGTTGTATTTGCTTGGCATGTGCCTTATTATTTTATGACATGTTATTATTGTGCATAAGCATATTGAGTTTTCTTGTTGGGCTTCGGCTCACGGGTGCTATGTGGTGCAGGTAAAGGCAAAAGAAAGCTTAACCATCCTTGAGTTGGAGAGTTTATGTGACGATGTGTGCATATGCGGCTGCTCAACCGCCACGGCCGAGGTTTGAAAGAGGAACTAGTGTTAAACCCTATTTTGCCGCTTAGATCAGCTGGTTGTAAATATTTTCTTGTAATAGACTTTTAAATTATATTTTTGGGATCCCAATGTATATAATAAACGTTCTAATGAAACGTTATATCTTAACCAAAAATTTTAATCCCTAAACTGCTAATCATACTTAGTTACACGATTTTGGCCAAATGACTCGATTAGCGAGTTTAGTACTATTTACAAGGCACACCGTAACGGTCCCTGGAGTTTAGGGCATTACAGGTTCCAAGGGCCTGGAACGCAGAACACCTTCGTCGGTACTATCAGTAGTCGGGAGGGCATGGTTCTGTTCTTAGCTTTTCTTGTAAACAATGTACGCCCCAGGGCGATTTCATACTTGATAAAAATGATGTGGGCAAAACATCATAAAGAAATAAAGTCTGCATCCATCTTCATCCTTTTTCATGAATAAGTGACCCAAGACTACGGTCTTCGCTCACTTAGGGGGGTATGACCATCTATACGAACAAGTCTAGGAATAAAAACTAAACAGGATGCAAAACGCAAAGTTTAGTCCTGATTCGGACCGTATAGACTGGGGGTACAAAACCTAACTCCCAACCAAATAGGATGCAAGGCTCATGCCTAGTCCCAACCCAGACGTGCATGGTCCGGTGGGTACAAAACCGAATAGGACGTAAGGCCCAGGCCTAGTCCTAAGTCGGACAAACATGGTCCGGAGGTATAATACCCAGTAGGACATATGGCCCAGGCCCAATCCTAACTCGGACATACATGGTCCGGGAATATGAAATACCTAAAAATTGGTTGACCTAATGTGGTCTCAAATAACCAAATACCCGTCAACGTTTCCTCTTTAATGGCCCAGAACCATTGGAACGTGAATCTTAGGTCTGAGTTGTTTAAAATTAGTCTTATAAAAGGCTCAGTCCATTGGAACCTAACCCGGAGGTTCAAAATAAGCTAATTAACTAATCTCTAATGTCCCAGGTCATTGGAACCTGAACACCAGAATCAGGAAAAATAAATGTGATGATAATTATTAGATCACTAACGCTTCGGGCCATTGGAACATGGACACTAGGATTAAAGCAAGTTAATTAGTTAAATCACACCTAAAAGAAATCTCTAACGGTCCAGGCCGTTGGAGCTTGAACTATAAAATCAGGGTAAAAAAGGCTAAATTATATTGACAAGCCCAAAATGGTCCAGGCCATTGAGACCCGAACACTGGTCCCCGGATGGGCTAAATGCCTTCAACTTTTCTCTGGTGGTCACAGCCGTTGGAACCGGGACCAAGCATTCAACTCATGTTCGTGCAAAGTGGTAAAACACTTAGTGAATCTTGGAGGAAAAAACAAACGAATGAAAAAGGGAAAGCTTGGTGCAAGAAATAAATTCGATATATAAAAAAGCAAATAAGGAAAATTGTCTCGGACGCACCCACGTCCATAAAATATTACAAATATAAACACAAAAAAGAAGAAGCTACGATTACAGTTTGAAGGCCCAGGCCTAGGCTTTGACCTGCTCTGGGGCCTCTAGAACAGCTTCATCTTGTTCAGCCCTGGCCATGAGCTCCGTATCGGCCTTCTCCTTGGCCTCGAATTCAGCTTTCTTCGCGGCAGGATCAGCGTAAACAAGGAGGTTCATGTTTTTGTCCTGAAGCCAGGCCATGTAGATGGCCTCATCAAAGGTGGCCTCCAACAAAGCGTCTGCATGCTCCTTTTCTTGGCGAACCTCCTCATTTCGCTTCACCTCCAGCTGAAGCAAGTCATCCAGGGTTTGGATCCAGGAGTCAAGAGTTGCAACCTTCTCCCGATCCTGGCGAGATTGGGCCTCAGATGCCTCCAGGAGGGCTTTGGTCGATGCCTCCGAACCCCGAACACGAAGAAGCACTGCCTCCAGACTATCCACCAACTTTTTATGGTCAGCTTCCTTCTTGGGCAGAGTTTCCTCAAGTTGGAACCGAACTCGAGCGGCCTCCTCACGGTCAGCCTGAACCCAAGCAGCCTCCTTGGCCAGGGCCTCCCTAGTGACTTCCTGCTGGTTCACGGCCCCCTCCAACTCCATTTAGGCCATCTCCAGTTTCATTTCCATCTCCACCACCAGGTTAGCGTTCCTGTGGGCCAGCAGCGCGTCCTAGAACAAACTAAAGTTAGAAAACATGCGGGTAAGAAGTGTGGTAAAGTAAAAGAACATGTGAACATATAACTTACGGCAGTGGCCTGGTGATGAATGGCCTGGGAGATGAACAAGGCATCTTGATTGGTAAGAGTGGCGTATGGCTTCAATTACAGGTTGGACATGGTCGTTCCAACCTGGGCCAGCAGATCCGCGGCCAGCGGAGCCATGTCCTGCCCCAACTTGGGACGAAACCTAGTCTCAGCAACGATCCGGTCCACGATCAATTGCAGAGTTCTAAAGGCGGTCGGGCGCTCGATGAACTCCACATTTCACCTGACAGTTAAGGCCCGGTAGACCTCCTCCCATTTGTCCCGACCATCTTCCCAGGCTCGAGACACCATCCTCGTCCTCTCCTCCTGGAGGACCATGTCCCCCTCCTCGGGGAGGGCCGGATTGACAGGGAGCACGGGGGCCTCTGGGATCTCCCGAGTGACAATAAGGCTCTCCCCAGAAGAATGCTCCTTGGCCAGGTAAGATCTTTGGTCCTAGCCCTCTTGGCCTGGTTCGTGAACTGGCTAGCGGCCGAGTTTGCGGCTCTTTTCTCTGACCCTCGATTCGCCAAAGGCTCTTGCTCCAAATCAATAACCGAGAGATGAGCGGGAGAGGATGGAATGACTTTGATGTGTACCGTCAGGAGAATAGTCGCGGTAGGAGTCCTCTCGGCAACCTCCAAGTCCGGTCTCGCATCCTTGAGGACCAACTCGAGCACCTTCTTCTTGGGCAGGCCCTTGGCGGCCTTCTTCGCCGATGCTTTGGTCGTGGCCGCCCAAGCCTCCATCATCTCTTTCATCTAGGCCACGGGGTTAGACATGTCTGAATCGTATGAAATGGACAAATAGAATACAGTCAACAAGATATGTGAATGGGGACAGAAAGCAAATATTAGTCTAAGGTCCTCCGGGATGAACCCTTATCTAAACCACGGGCACGACTCAACTCCCCTAAGGCGAAGGAATGAATGTGATCCCCCATGTCATCCAAGTCCAGAAAATTACCATATTGTAAGAACCTGGACGAATACATGAGGGCTGACGTATCCAGGACAATGGGGCAGGGAAGCCCCACTTCTTGGACGACCCCAATTGGGTAGTCTCGATATATTTGCCTATCCCTAACTAAGTCCTTGAGGTGAGGAGCATAAGTTAAAAGCAAAGGAGAATTACCTTGCCCCGAGATGTTGGCTCCGGGAGCCCCAGTGTTCGACTGAGCCTCCCCGAGGAGGGCGTCCAACTCCTCAGATGCGACCCTCTCCGCTTGGCAGGCCTACTCATTTTTATTTTTTGTCGCATCCGCGTGGGCTACGGCCTCAGTGACCTCGATATGAACAAGGTCCAATTCCTCCCTCAGGGTGGGATCTCTCTCGCACTGCAGCCCCTGGAAGCTAGGGGTCGCGATCGTCTGGTTGGTCGCGAGCATCCCAACCAGTCATAAATTCTCCGTGTTCACGTAGTCCCCCACGCCCAGCTCCTCCATGCTCAGGTTGGCATAATACTTCTTCTGATCCAGGATTGACTTGGTGAGGAGAGTTTGGGCATACGGTCCTATTCTCCAGGAGCATGAATGAGGAACAGACAAAACAAAAGGAAAATGAAAAGGAGTTTGGGAGAAAACAACTTACCCACGCGCTGGAAGTCTAACACCAACGTGGGTTCTTCTCTAGGAGAAACCCGGATGTCACGAACCAGTAGTGCCTGACATCAGGGGGGTGCTTCCAAGAATGTAATGACCCAACTATTCTAGACTTTGGACCATTAATAAACTACTATACACAGACACTAATCTTAAGAAAACATACATATGAAATAACCATATCTTTTTTTAAAAACTGTAAGGTAAAGGTTTAAAATACATAAAAATTCATAAGTAGGATATGGGATCCCATTGTTTTGAAAATAAAGCATAACATAACTTAAATCTTAAAATTCGTTACAACTCAGATGCAGAAAAATACATAAAAAAAATATGATTGAAAGACTTAAACAACTTCATCCTCGAATCGTTTGCGCAGTCCACCGATTCCATTCTGCCTCAGTACACATTCCCAAGCTACCAAGAACCTTTCCGCCGCCATACTATTTTCTTGCACATATAAAACATAAAGGAATGAGCCTAATGCCCAGCAAGGAAAATCTACTACAAGCATGAAACATAATCATACACATAAACTATGAACATATATCATATACTATAACACATATATCATAATACTAACCCATGTACATGGTGACTATTGGGGTTTGCTAACTAAGCAACTATAAGCCTCAAACTACAATGAGGTTTGCTAGTTAAGCAACTATAAGCCCCAAAACATAAAAGTGTTGGGGTTTGCTATATGGCAACTATAAGCCCCAAAACATAAAAGTGATAGGGTTTGCTATATAACAACTATAAGCCCCACACATACATATATCATAACACATAAAGTCATACTATAGCATAATCATAACACTTTTATATAAACATAGCACATATCACATAAGAACTATCCTATTTTCCTTACTAAATATACCGGGATGATGAGAACAAGGTCGGGATTTTGGAACACTAACCATTAATAGAAAGGTGAGTATTCTAAAAGAAAAGAAATGAAAAGAATGAACTAAACCATCGAGAAAATACTTACCAACGAGAGCCTCAAGTTCAAAGAACTTAGATGCCTAACCAAGAATAAAGAATACTGAGTTAGGATTTGAGTAGAGAAAAACTATAAGAACTTAATGAAACAATACAGAAAGGAACTAAGAATAGGAATACCTTTGAAATTGCTATACCCGAACTACACCTCGAAACCGAAATTCACTATAAACCTTAGTTCCTAAGTGTTTGATAAGCTTAAGATGATAAAACTTATAACCTCAACCCAAGTGTATAACACTCTAAAGTAATCCTAGCAGCTTGTAGGCTCTGAACTCAGCTTGATGAATGAAGAAATGGTTGTGTACTAGGTCCTATTTATAGAGTTCAAGAATGAAAATATCTTCATTTAGCTTGAATAAAATAATGGCTTTTAATTGAAAAACATTTGAATAATCATTCAGCAGAGGCTGAAGACTCGGTCAAAAAGATTCTGGACTTATCAAGAGGTTAAGGATTAAAATGAGCTCGGTTTCAAAATCATTTGAAAATGCAGCCCTAGAGCCGATATATCGCCTACCATAGGCGATATATCGCCTGGGCTCATATTCCCGAGGCTCGTCGAGGTGGTCGTGCGAAGTTACGCGTTTTTCGTATCCCCGTGTGGCGATATATCGCCCCCTAGAGCTGCGATATATCGGCATACGCTGAAATATTATACACGTAATTACACTTTTTTAGCCTAATTTGAATTGAGTAAACAGCCTTGACTAAGTCCTTTAACAATTTCAAAGCTGCTGGCAGACTCTAGGATTTTCAAATATTACTCTTAATAAACTTATTCCTCAAAAATACTTAATTTCTCATTAAACATACACATGACAAGTGTTAATATCTTATTGGGTCTATCTAAACCTTATAGTATAATAATTATCATCTTCATAATCAGTCATATTAATCAAACCTTAGGTTATAATTAATATTCTTAAACTATAGGTTAAACTTATAAAATCTACAAGTGTTTCTATGAGTGTCCAACTAAGTCCCGGCTTGAACCAAAATCCACAGTAATAAACATACTATAACTACTACTAGCTATTACTATTACTACTACTATCTAACTAGCTAAGTAAAGTTCTTGGACTCTACAAAGAACTATAAGGAGTCGGATAGTTGTCGCAGGGCTTCAATCTGTAAAATTCGTCTTGGGTCTTATCTTTGACATTAAGCTGCGGCTCCAGCTTATAGAAGTACAGCACCTCTGCAGGGGTAGGCGTCGGGATCTCCTTAGACGCACATAAAATGCGCCACCCCACGAGCAACTTGTAGGCCTGGGGCAAGAGTTGGAATGGCATGATTCCACAAACTTAAGGAATCATGCGAAGTAGCCATGAAGTGGAGCATAGCTCCCACACTAATGTGGCCTACGCTCCAGGCCCCGAATTTTCCCACACTGGTGTGGGCCTTCTCCTCCCTCCTGGCCAGCCAATTGTAGAAGAGTTCGGGAGTCGATTCTATTCCCAAATACTTCTCCAAAGCGCCCAGCATCCGGTAGTTCCAAAACTCATTTTTCTCCCCATCCATCTCCCATGTGTTACCAATGGGAGGCTTATGCCCCTCCAGGATGATGGGGCCCGATTGTACGAATTCCTCCGGATGAAGGGTGACGCCGCGGCTCATGATCGATGATCTAGGAACAATTAAGGAAACAAGAAAACCAAGCAGTTAGCACTTGAACCCAAAAAGATTAGTTAAGGTACGGGGGTTCTCCTAAAACTGCTTGGAGAAGCCCCCTCCGGACCCAGATCCGAGATCAATGGAGACCCCAAGAATCTTGATCAGGAACTAGGAAGGAAAAAAAATTTCTCAATTTTCCCAGATCAATCTAGAACGCCCAAAGAGATCCAGGATGACCTAGACTGCCTGTTCTACAGACCTACTCTATTGTGCTCAAAACCAACCTATACAGTGGTCTCGGCTCTAATAATCCAATGGTCACGAAGGTAATACTATAAAAAAAAAAACAAAAAAAAAAGAAATAGAAATAAAAGACCAGGGAACTTACTATAAGGCACTGGGTCTGAAGATTGTAGTGTTTCCGGTGATAAGGTCGGCAAGATCTCAACTTTGAACAGACGGAGGCGATACAAAAGCTCATCTCCTAGTTGAACCGAGACTGAATTGTTTGACGATGGTGCAGAACAAGGATGAGTCAGAAAGAAACGGCGACGGAGATGGAGCAGCCGTCAAAGAAGTTAGTCGGCAAACTCGGACATAAAATGATCTCTTTTATTTTAACTCTGATTGTTTAGAATGCATAAAGTTGCAAATGAAAATCTAGGGTATTTATAGGGCCAAAAGCACACTTCGTGATCCAATGGTTCAGGATGACTTCCGTCATCTAACGGTCCCGGATTACGCAGGGGCTTTAATTAGCCCAATCGAGTATCGGATCATGGATTTGCCAATTCGCGATCCGCGTCCACTCGATCCAACAATCTACAAATGCAAATTTTAGAAATTTCCTCATCCGATGGTCCCAATTAGTGCAGAAATATTAAATAACCCACTCAATTACCCTATCAGCATCACTCGTACAAACGGGACACCTCGGAAATCACGCTAACACTTGTCTGTCAACATGATAATCAAGAGATTCTCTCCAAATCTGTCAGGCACAAGTAATAAATCTGTCAGGCACAAGTAATACAGATGCACCAATTATGGGGAAACACGTACGTATAGCATGATGAATTTGAAAGGACATGGGTAGCCCAAACGTCCCTTAAGTAAATGAACCTGCCTTCTCGGAAATAAATGAGGCTGTTGGGATTTGATCAGGGACATTGGCGCAAACTCTTTTCATGCGAGGTTAACCAAGTGGCCCCCCATGGAAACAGACCCATCTTCTGGGGAACAAACCGGGATATTGGAATTTGATTCGGGAAAATGAAGCAAGCCTCCACTGTGCAAGCACAGACAAAGGCTTTGGGGATAAATGTTATCCCCGTTTTCCCCCCGGACACGTGGCACAACACACTGAGTCTATGGGCTATTTTAAAGAGATCCAAGGCCCAGACTGAGCCCAATGGACAGGGAAGGAATAAGTCCTGGTGGCCCAATTACCAACAAGCCCAGCATTGTCCACTGGGAGCCCCCACACGAGGGAACTGGGACCATGATGTGGGCCCGATTTGTCTTCCCGGACCCAGCCTAATGCATCATCCGGGATGCGATTAAGGGTGACGAACTCAAGTCTAAGAATGGACCGGGATGATGGCGGATGAACCCAAGTTCTGGTAAAAGAACCAGGGTACTGGTAAATGGACAAGGATGTTGGTAAATGAACCCGAACCAGGCGTCCGGGTTAGACATGATAGACTGTCCCCGACACTGACATCACCTCGAGAAACACGGAGTTTTGTTTCCTCAATTAACCTGCAGAAGAGGTTACATACGAATGTAAGCCGTCATTCAGAACAGTAGCACCACTACTCTGACAGATCCTGTCCCCAAGATCCCCTTGGAAGCCCACGCAGACCAGTCTGAAACTACGTATTGTTGTCAGTTGTAAAGCGTGACTATGCTCAAGTCGGCCCAATGGACCCTGATTAGTGTGTATTGTTTAGAAAAGTTCTTTGTATTAAGCATCCATTAACGAGTGAACCATGATTATATCCCTATTGGGCCAAGATTAGTCCAGCCAAAACCCAATGCACCCAACTGCCTATAAATAGGACCAGTTGTGCACTATAGAAGGGATCATAAAATTTTCTCTTGTGTGCAATTACTCTGCTCAACTCGTAGAAAACCTCATTGTAAAAGCTCTCTAAACTTAATACAATAGACTTGTGGACTAAGGCTCTTTAATGCCCCAACCACATAAAAAACCTTTGTGTGATTATCTTTAAATCTTTTCTTTTCGCTTTCTTATCTTTTATAATTCTAGTTTCCAAACTTGGTAAAAAGTTATTTTTATGTGTATCATTGTATGATTATGTGAGTTATATTATAATATGACTAATTATACATGTTTAGGGGTATTAAATATGCATGTGGGCCTGTTTCTTATCATAAGGGTAATTTTCATAATTTGGCCTGTTATTGGTATATTTGGCATATATGTGATATATGTGCGAGACCACATTATTATGTGGATATATTTGCGTTACTCGGCACGAGGCAATCCTAGGGAGCAAGTTAGCGGAAAAGTCACAACAGGACCAATACTTAACACGGGGTGAGTCAAGGGGCATTTTAGGTATTTAGTACATTACCGAGATATTGGGTCATGGGAATGAATATTCGAGGATATATTTGGAGTTAGCAAGACCAAAAGGGAATTCTGGGGATTTTGACTATTTTACCCCTGGGGACGTTTTTGGTACCCCGAGCCTTGGGATTTATTTAAGGTTACTTAACCCTAAGTAACCTGTCATAAATAGAAAAACACGTTCAGTATTCTCTCTCTCCCGTTTGTTCACTTGACGCTTTTTAGCGTTTTCGAAGGAAACTCGAGTTTTAGGGCTCGAATTCAAGCAAGGTAAGAGTCATAACGGTTCTAGGGAAGATTAGAAGCTTGATAGCCGGAGGATTTTGCTAGAAAACAACTTAATCGGAGGTAATTTAAGATTTGAATTTCTGAGTTTTCATTTCCTTAAGTTTCTTAAATTTTGAATTGGATTTCATGGTTTGGTGAGTTTTTGATCCATCGGAAACGCGGGTTTTGTTGCTTAGGAGGTTATAGGGATGTTGTGAGAATTAATGGTGAGTTTGGCACGGATTTGGGGTGATTTTTTAGAGGATTTTGGACTGAGAAAGCTGAGTTCGCGGGGTCGTGCCGCGGCCCTGTTCTTGGGTGCCACGGCTCTCATGAACTCAGGTGTCAGGCGGTTTCCTAAAGCTAGGCAGCACCGCAATGCCTGATAGGCTGCACCGCAGCCCATGTCCTAAGTGTTTTGGGGCTGGGCTTTCTGGATGTGAGAGCCACACTTGAAATGGTGGGGCGTCGTTGCCCTAATTGGGTGTGTCGCCGCAAATGGGAGTTTTTGTCCAATGGAGGTTTTGAGTGCGGGAACTCAAACCATAGGGCTTGGGATCAATCCTACTACCGAGTTTAGTATAATTCAATGTCCCAGAGGCTAGGACTTGGTCTAAAAGCCTGTGTTTACTCATTATTGACGGGATTCTATACTTGGTTTTGACTAGGTTATCGCTAGGGGCTCGGGATCAGGATCATGCTTGAGGGTAGTTCTTATCTTACTTTCCACTCGAACCTGAGGTAAGAAAACTGCACCCATTACGTGATGTACATGATTAGGGCTTGGCCTGAATTTTGAATATAATCTTGATTGTGAATGTGCATGATTATGATTATGCCTATGAATGATTGATGAAGCATGTTGAATGCTCTATATCTGGATATTTGTTATATTATGAATGTATGTTAGCATTATATAATTGAGAAAAGCATTGACTTATGAGTCAAGGACGACAATAATGCTGAACGCTGGTCAAAAAGCATTGAATTATGAGTCAAGGACGACAATAGCGCTGAGCGTTGGTCGAAAAGCAATGACTTATGAGTCAAGGACGACAATAGTACACTGAGCGTTGGTCGTTTTGGTTAGGCCTAATCAGGAGTGCATTATATGCTTGTCCGACCCAATGGTCATGGAATATTCAGCACCAAGTATGTTGGGCCAGCTTCAAGGCTAGTTATACAGAGGATAGGGCAATGATCCCCGGGGTGACTTATTAGTCTCATATCCTAGGGCATGGCCTCGAGATGACTTATAAGTCATATAGTTAGGGTAGTGGGCCTCTGTGTGACATTGTAGTCACTTATTTTCATAGAATGTACGCATGAGTAGGGTTATTATTGCTAGGCATGCTTATTATGATTCTATGATATATTATTAACTGCTTGTGAGCATGTTTGAGTTTTCTTGTTGGGCCTTGGCTCATGGGTGCTATGTGATGCGGGTAAGGGGAAAGAAAAGCTGGACTAGCCATGAGTTGGAGAGCTTAGGTGGCGACATGTACATATGTGTTTGCTTGACCACCACGACCAAGGTTTCTTAAATCCTATTTTTTCCGCTTAGGTCGGCAGGTTGTAACTTTTGAGTTGTAATTACCCTTTTGGAAATGTAAACAATTTCTTAAACATTTATTATGGGATCCCATGTACAGTTTAACGTTTTAATGAAATATCTACCCCTTTTTATCGAAATTTTTAACCCTGGACCATTAATCACGTTTAGTACACATTTATGGCTAAATGACTCATTTAGCGAGCCTAGCACTATTTAAAATACACAGTGTCACGGTCTTGGCTAACCAGGGCATTACAGTCTAGCTAGGAGTTTTGTGCAGATGGCAGTCCTCGAGCCAACTGAATGGCCACCTCTAAAGCCACAGTCGCGTCTCTTTGTTGACGATCAATGTCCGCCTGTCTTTCATTCAATTCTCAACGCTGTCTGTCGAACTCCCTTTGTTGCATCACCATCATTTCAGCTACGTTCTTTTGGTTAGCTTTTAGGGTGGCTAACTCATCTTACAACACTCCCAAGGTTGTTCGCAGGGTTCCAGCGTCCATCTCCTCCTCTTCCAATTCCACTTGTGGCTCATCCTCTATCACGCCCGGTGGAGGAGGTGGATTTGGTACATTCTCTGATGTTTGTCCAGTTTGACCCATCCTCTTGGTGCTCTTATCCATTATTTTTTTTTATATCCTTGGGTTCAACTCTCAATGAAAGCACCAAAATGTTGACCCTCGATATGGTCAACGACACGAAGTCACAAAAACAATATGAGTAAGGGAATTGAATTCAAGGATGTATATGACACCAAGATTTTATAGTGGTTCGGCCCCAGGGATTGGTAATGACCTACATCCACTTAGTGTTTTATTAATGTAGAAGAACTCCAGTACCTGCGATCAGCGAACAGGGGTTCACCGAGTTTCACAAGTCTTGAAGATAAATACAGATACTATGTATAAAATCACTATTTCTCTCTTAATACAAATTAGTGTGTGTCTCCTAAATGAATCTTATGAATCCTATTTATAGGCTCACGAATATACATATGGGCCTATGGGCCGTCATTAACTTGCCCTACACGCATAATAAAATAAGAATATAAATTACATCGATTACACTTGAATTAATAAATATCCCTTAAATATCTAACTTATAACTGTTTTTAAGTGTTTGTCTCGGTCCTACGAGTAGCTCTGGTCGTATGCTTCTATTCACCTTATTTTCCTGTTGCTCAGCATATTCTTTGCATCTATTGAGCAGTTCAATTTCTTCTGATACTCTGGTCGTCGGTCAACCAATCCTTCATTAATAATCAATTACATGCTATTCACATGTCACATCATCATGCAAATATTTGGAGAAACAGTGTTAATCAGTTTCGATCGGTTGTGTTTAGGTTTGGTTAAAGATGCTTGAACGAAATCACACTTGGGTCATTTTGCCGCTATTGCTGGAATCCAAGTAAGAAAACTGACATATGCACATAAAGCAAGTTGTTTGCTATGCATATTGTAACGTACCAAACTTTTGAGGAACTTTAAATATTATTAATGAATTATTTTATTCCTAATAATGTTTATTTATAGTAATTTTAGAATAAAAATGAGAAATTGATTCATCTTAGTTGAAATTATGAAAACTCGTTTCGAAACCGACCCAAAATCCCTTATTGGGGAAAATTCTCAAAACATTAAATTCTTGATGATAATTAATTATGGAAAATGATTATTTTGGGTATAGGAATATTCATAAATTTATTAGAGAATTTTATTTAATAAAATTATAAGAAGTGGAATCCTTATTTTTGCAATTTAGGGAAAAAATGTTCTTGTCACCCTTTTGTTGGGTACATAAATAATTATTTGGGAAAAATATATTTCCACAAATAAAGTGTATGGATTAATTAAGTGACACATAAAATTTATTTTAATATGTCACCCTCTAATTAATTTATATAAGCTTTATTTTACT
The DNA here is from genome assembly GCF_963169125.1 of Humulus lupulus. Classification (NCBI taxonomy): domain Eukaryota; kingdom Viridiplantae; phylum Streptophyta; class Magnoliopsida; order Rosales; family Cannabaceae; genus Humulus; species Humulus lupulus. Next base: position 263,715,504 of record NC_084793.1, read on the forward strand.
ATATGGGTTTAATACCTAGGAAAAACTAATGGGGTTTTTAGTGAGATTTCTAGGTTTTGTTGGGGTGTTAGTTTGAAATAAAGAAAAGATGAGGGGTGAAAGGGTGAAGTCGGTTTTGGGAGTGAGAACGGCTGATAATGATTATAATTAAGGATAGGGAATATATTTAGGTCTGCCATAATAAGTTGGGAAAAAGAAGAGCCATGTAAAGGCTTTCCCCTCTTTTTCACTCTCTCTCTCTCTCTTTCTCTTTTCCTAGATCCAATCAAACCTCTTCTCTCTCGTTTCAAATTTATTTCACTCAGTTTTCAGAGGCTTCTCCTTCTCCATTTATTGGCTCCCCCTCTTTCTCTCTCAACGAGAGAACCTCCATTGAAGTTTCCTTGAAGATCTAAAATAGGGTTCAACAAAAAGAAATAAGGTATGCTACTTGTATAGATATTTGCTACTCCCTTTCTCCTCTAGGTCGAAACTATGGCTTCACTCTTTCTTTTTCTGAGTTTTATACTCACTAAAAACTATTGCATGCAAGGGTTCAAGGTGGAGGAGGAGCATGCAAGCCTAGACCAAGTTGGTGCATACCGAAATTTCTAGAAACAAGAGGTAAGTGTTCTAGTGTTTTGAAAATATCGAGTAGTGTTCATTTCTCCTCCAGGGTATAAGATATAATCTGACTTATGGTGTGTTATTGAGGTGCTTGAGGTCTTACCAATGTGTTAGAATGCCCAAAAACTTGAAGAGAAAATCCCCAAAGTATAGACAACCAAAGAGGTAAAAAGTTTGTGATTTTCTTGGCTAGTTTGTGTTTCTAAGTTTTGATATGTTAGTGAGGGTTTGAGTGTTTGGTTTTGTTTTTTCTATTTTAAGGTTATTATGGATGTTATTTGTGATTCATGTTGCATGCTTGAGTAGGATAGTGGATAGGTAGTAAAGGAATCCAAAGTCCTCCTTGTTGTTAGGCTTGGTTTGACAGATTTGGGGGTTGGACTTCCAACGAGTAACCCATCAAAAGTTGTTTGTTTTATGTGTATTATTTACAAATTCTTACTTTTTAGTTTGTGTAAATGATTTTATACCTATAAAACGTTTAAAAGTACCATATTTTGACTAAGTTATGACTCTTGCAAGTTCAAGAGGTAAAATTGTTTCAGCAGCTGGCTGATCTGACGAACGAGATTGGAAAAATAGTTTCATCAAGCAAAACAATTTATTTTGACTTGAAATTTATAAGTATGTAAATAACATGTAAACTTAAGATCCGGATGGTTTCAAAGCTAAATGCTATATATATTGATAGATATAAAATTTAGAATATGGGTGTAAAATCTGAGTATCCAGCTGTTGCAAGGGCTTGACTTCCAACAGGTCAAGTGCCTCCAAAACCCTATCTATGAGGATTTTTTCTTTAACTAATATATTATTTAGGGTGTCTAGATAATGTTAGGCCCTGGAAACATCCCAAAAGGTTTAGTATTCATTGAGTTATGACTATTTTAAAATGTGGTTGTGATTTGTAGATCTGACCTATGATTTTTATAAAAATGGTTTGACACCCAAAACTAAACATCTTCGTTTGAAAATTTACACTGATACTATTGACATAATAACGTTTGAACTAGAAAAGTTTCACAGTAAAATAATGAGTATAATAGCACCTATAATATTTTAATTTAGAATGTAAAATTTGGAATTTGTGATAGTTTAAACAATCATGATGTTTATTTTGGTATTAAAAGAGCAAATCTGAGATATGCAGTAGAGAATGTGCCCATTTTAATAATTATTAATACCAAGAAATATTATACACACATTTATATATATATATATTAAATCATAATATTACTTCTTGTAACTTATCAAGTATCTAGTGTTCTTGAATCTTTTTGTATAAAATCAACGATTTTCTTATCCAAGTTCTCAAGACTCACACCTTGATTTTTTAGACCAATCATCAAACACACAAAAACGTGTGTGGGCACGTAGGATTCAAAAGGTTGATTTATGACTTTCTAGATGTACTCAACATATGAGATCTTGAGAGTTTTTTAGGTTTAGGAAAAACTATCGAAAAACTATCGGTTCTGTTATTGAGAGAGAGTCTGCCTCTAACAATAATTTTTTGTAGGTTTATAAAGATAATTAACTAATTTAATTAATCTTTATTTTTATTAAAATAAAATTAATCAGTTATAACCTATTTAATTCAAATCATATTTAAAAAAAATAATTAAATAAATAAATTATTTGAAATTTAAATCCAAATGATAAAAAATATCTCTGTGTGGCACCACTCACTGTGTAGTACAGTGAGTGGCGTGAGCAACATTAGTTTTTCCTAATATTCACATTTTTTATTTCATTAATATTTAAGACAATATATTTATCCTAAAATAAATATCATTTAATTTAAAATTAATTTTATCTTAAAATATCAGTTTTAAATAAATAAATATCTTATTTTAAACAAAATAATTATTAATCTCTCTTTATATATTAATCCAAACAAGATTAATATTTATTTTAACCTATAGTTTTTCAAAATAAAATCTATATAGTTAAATAATTAATTGATTTATAATTAATCAATTGCCCATAATTATCACATAATTATTTCATTGCCCTGGAAAATTAATTCATTTGCAATTAAGTCATCTCTACAAATTTTCTTTTTGACATCTTTACCATTGGCAGTGTAGGACAGAGGTGATCTGGAGACCATGGACCTATAATACGAAGTTCCAATAAACTAGATTATTAATCAAATTCTTTAATCCAATAATCTTATTTATTAATTCCATGATTACTTCACTATAAATATGGAATTGCACTCTAAGTATTTATAGAATTATATTTACAGAGTTTTCTCTTGTAGTCCATTGATATAATGAATAAATGTAGTTTTGTCCTCCATTTATTGGTTCGTTAATTAGAGCTGGTCAAGATTACTGTTTTACCCTTCTAATTACCTATTGATCCTTAAGTACCATTAATTCAATAGCGAATAATTAATCTATAACCAAATTATAGATTTGAGCTCAATAACTATTTAGTTCCAGAATTAACTCTCAAAGGAACCAATATTCGATCTGTTAGGAAAGTATGGATTTCATTATTGTAATTCATGTTCTCAACCATTCATGTTATTGAATCTCCAAAACAAAAGTCATTAGCCTCATTATACTAAGAAACATTAATGAGTGAATCAAAACATCCCAATAAACACAAACAGGAGTTCATGAATACTCAAGATTTAAATTGATCTACAAATGACCATCTATTGTGATAAGAATCAAATTTTTATGTCAAACAGTAAGTTTATAAAGATAATTAATTCTTATCAATCTAGTCATATATAATTTATATTACATACAACATCATTACTAAGATGTCTATCAATATCAGTAATCTGAATCTGTATCACTTGCATCTTGTATGCTTAGTAAATCGCACTAGTAACCATTCATTAAAGATTCCTTACTTTAATATAGTCAGTAAGATTCCTTACTTTAATATGTTACTGACTATTTTATTCATTATATATGATCTTAATTCTCTTAATTCTCTCGTACTAATACAAGATCATGTTCTCATGAATTGATAAGGAATTTTCTTGATATTATCATATAATTAATTCAAACAATAATTATAATATTCAAATATATAATAAAATTATTCTTTTTAATTAATTCAATAAAATATTTTTACATGATTTTAGTACATTAATCCTAACAGTTTAAGGGTTTTTGGACACTCAATCTATTTTTATAATTTTTTTAAATAATTTTATAATTATCTTAGACTTAAAAATAGACCAAATAGTGATGATTAGGCACCTAATTTTGAATATGTTGCTCATAGTGAGTTTTGGAGAGAAACTAAATAGGGTCTAAAACCACAAGCATTCTAAGAAAACGTCGGGAATCAAAATGTGTTTCTATTTTTTTTTAACTTGTTGAAGTTAATAATTAGTTGTTTATATAATTATCATAGGAACATTTTTTTTATTATATTGGAATTTATTTCCAAGATCTTTAAATCAAATTTTATGTCTTTTTAGTAAGGGATCTTTATTTTCTCACAAAGGCAAATTTTGGGAAAAACTTATAATTGTATTGTGATCTTAATTTAATAAAAATATTGGTTATAATTTATTGATGTATTTGAACTTAACATAAATGTTTGGGTGGTATAGAACTGAGTTTAATGTTATTTTATACTGAAGCATTAGTGGGGCGACACAAGACTTTAGGTCGAGGCCTTAATAGTTGCTAAACTCGATATCTTAGATTTATTTAAGCTCCATTATATTACAGCTTGTTAGAGTGTTTTAATAACCCGTGTGGGATTTGATCATGTTTAATTAATAATGGTTTAGTGATAAACCTAAATGCCCAAAATAATTAAAGTATGTGTTATTTTCTATAATTAATTCCAGTATGTTATTGGGAATACTACGACTAAGAGGGGAACAGATTGACCAACTAAATAAAGGGATCACTTGGAATACTAGAAGACACTTCCCAACTAACATTTTCTGTTATTTTCATTAATAATCATAACATAATAAACTAACCAAATTGAGCCACCAAGAAGAGCAACTCAAGTCTATAAATAAGGCTCTCATTTCCTTATGACAGAACAAGTTGAAGATCAAGAGAGAGAGAGAGAACTCTTCTAAGATTGTGAGAAGAATGGAAAGAGCTGGGATTTGGGGATTGTAAGAGCTACACAACTTTCTGAAAGTGTGGTCTCGGGTTTGCGTGTTTGAGAGGAAAGCACTAGTGAGAATTGAGAGTTTTGTATCACTGCTTGACTGTAATTGTACATTGATTCTTCAACAGAATAAAGAAGGAGATAGTGCTTTCTAAATTAGATGTAGGTTCAAGAATATTTCTGATCTTGTGCCGAACCAGTATACACCTTGGGTTTTCTTATTTGTTCTTTATTTTGTTGTTTTTTTTATTTCTAAGTTTTTGTGTTAATTGTTTTATGGATCACTTTAATTATTAACTTTGAGTTTGGGATCTTGCTTCTGGAAATCAGCGTAAGGATTTCCAACAAAATCAGAGTCAGGTTGTATGATCAAGGACCGATTGTCAAGATCCTACCATTGATTCAACAAGAAAGCTCACGAATACATTCAAGAAAGAATGTCTACAATGGCCAAATTCGAATTAGAAAAATTTGATGGCACTGGTGATTTTTCATTATGGAGGGAGAGCCTGAAAGGCATCTTAGTACACCAAAAAGTATCTAAAGTGCTTGAAGACGAGAAGTTGTTAGAAAGAAAGAAAGCTGAAGAGATAGCGGAGATGGAGGAGATGTCATATCACACAATAATCATGTATTTGTCAAATACAGTAAGAAGAAAATTGACAACTGAGAACACAACAAAAGAATTATGGGACAAACTCGAATAACTCTACTTGAAGCCATCTATCTCAAGCAAAATTAATCTTTTGGAAAGATTATATGATTTTAGAATGAATTCTTCTCTGCCTTTAGATGAAAATATTGACAAATTTAATGAAAGTATTGTAAGTCTTTCCAACATCAAGCATGAAGTGGATGAAGAAAGTGTTAGGAAAATGTAATTTGCCTCAAAGGAAATTTGTAAGAAATTACAACTATGTACAAAATATTACAAATAAATAATTATTGATTAAAAAGTGCTACAACTCTATGACTGAAAATACAAATAAAAAATAGAAGAATTAGAAGAATGGAATGGAGAAATACAACTTTAAGCAAAATGATTCAAATAAAATAAAAGTGTTTGAAACAAAAGAAATAAAAAAAATTACAACTCTAAACAAAGATACAAGTAAATAGAACAAGAATAATGTGAGATAAGCAATAGAATAAAAAGTAAGAACAAGAACAAAAACAAAAACCAAGAAACTCTCACTCACACAACCAAAAGGAAGAGTGTTGGGGATCACTATGATAACTCTACAAATTAGAGTTATTTTACCATATTTTATATGCTAATTGTTGCTTAGTTCTTGAATTTTTAATTAACTTATTAAGTTTTTAAGTAATTTTAAATTTATTAGTCTTATTTTGATTTTATATAATTTTGTGTGTTTTTATAGTTATTTTGTTGTAAAATATTGTAGTTAATTATTTGAATTAATGTTGTTTAGTTTGAGGTATAAAAAATGTTGTTTTAGTGAAACTAAATGTTCAATTAAATTAAGTTTTAATTAATATTTTCAATGAACTAATATGATTTATTTTATAATTGAAAATATTTGAATTTGATTTAATTTATGTTTCTTTTGTTAGGGATTTTGGTATATTTTTGCTCTTGAAAAGCAAGCAAAATGAAGATAAAGAGTGGCATTTTTGTTGAAAAAGAGATGGAAAATGGCATTTTTGAAATATGCCATAGCCAGCCCAAGCTAGGTCCACGCTAGAGCCCAGCAGCCTTCATCTCTCCAGGCCGTACGGACCCAGCCTCACCATTTCAGCCTCACCATTTCAGCCGTGGGTGCCCTTCACGCCAGCTGTCCTTCTCCTAGCCGAAGTCAACACCTGCCATCCTCCTTGCCACGCACGCCACCTGTCCCAACATTCAGCATCACACTCCATCAGCAGCTTCATTACACAAGCTGCCCAGCCATGCGCAGCTCTCCACCAACGCCCAAGCCATCTCACAGCATCAGCCTCATCACTTCACCAGCCCACTAACCCCCTCGGCCCAAGCCCAACCACGTGAAGCATTGAACTCCAGGCCCGCTAGCAAGCTTCCAGCCCCAAGTCTCACTGCCCCAGCCGCCTGGTGTACCGTACACCACCTCTTGAGCCCATAAATTTGCTTATTGTCCCCTTGTCTAAAATGCCACCTTTTTACCTACTTGTCTACACACTTTTACCCCAAAATCATCATCACTCCTACAATTTACCCCTATTTACCATATTATTATTAATTTAATCAATTTACTTAATTTAAATTGATTATTTTAATAATCTCATTTTGGCTATAAATAAGGGTTTTGAAGACCATTTTGGGGTGCTTAATGTTTTGGGTTACCATCTTTTTCTCCCATTTTCTCTCTACCATTCTCTCTTCCATTTGGGTTTTTCAAGAGCATTTTGCAAGTATGTATGTCATTTATTTTGTAATTTCTACTCTAGTTATGTGCTTCTAATCTTTTTCATAAGATTATTAAGATCATGATGAAGCAACTTGTAACTAGGTAATATTTATGTTGTATGTTGATTTCCCTTGTAATACAACAAAGTTTATGGATTTTTCTTCTACATATATTTCTTTCATCTTAAATATCTTGTATTTTAGATTGTTAGAACATATTTACACTTTGTTCTTCATTAGTGCATAAACATAATATTCTTTGTGTAAGATGTGTCATTAAATTGTACACATCCATGCTTAGAACAAAAATATTATGTTTTGCCTTATAAATAATGTTCATTGATTTATTTGTTATTTCATTAGATTGATTTACACTAAATGCTTTGAAATTATAATTTTGAAAAGTGAAGAAAAATTGTTGACCCAAGATTTGGCCAACTGACACGGAGTCAAAACGTGATTGATATGGACGAATGTATAGAGAAGAACGCAATGACAAAAGTAAAGAAAACACAGTAATTTATAGTGGTTCGGCCCCAGTATCTGGTAATGACCTACGTCCCACTTAGAATAATATTGATATAAAATCAGAAGGGTGATCAAAGAACCAGGGTTCAATAAGTTTCACACTCTTCTCAAGAACAATACAGATTTACTTGGAGAATTACTATTGCTTCCTATGATTCCAAAGTAAAAAGAAAAGCCCCCCTTCCTTGAGCTATCTCTTCTTATTTATAGGCTCAAGGAGGGTTACAAGAGATTGTTACAGATATTATTCCCTAAATAATCGGGTATCCAGAAGATTGTATGAGATAAATTCGGGATTCATAAAGATCTTCCCATAAATGTTGCCTTGTATGCGGAACTACCAACCAGACTGGTCACGGGTAAGACAGGCTTGCCCTGCTTCTACTGTGTCTCCTGGTCGATACTCTAGCAGACGCTTCCAGGTATCAGCCACGTGTCAAGAGATTATTTGCCACGTCACCAATGCTAATTTATTGGATAACATTTGCCCCCCAAAGTTTATTTACTATGAACAGTAAATAAACTTTGAACGAACGACTCTTCGGTAGCCCCTCCTGACGTGTCAGAACCCTTCGTGTGTTCTTGAAAAAAGCAACCCACTTCTGTCTAATCATGTCTTTTCAGTTCCCCAGAAACGATTTCGACGGCCATCACGTTTCCCCATACTTTGAAAAAGGAAAACTAATGATGATACTTTTTTAATATCAGAGACAAACTTATATAAGACCGTCGAAGCCTCTTCTTTCTTTTTACGCACGCCATTTTTCTTTGCAGAAAACCCTAAAAACCAGAGCTTTAATCTTCTCCGGAGACCGTTTTCCTGTACTTCCAAGACTCAGACCGCGGACTCTTTAATCTCCGAAGACCTTTCTTCCACCTTCACGATCACTCTTCTTGGTAAGTTTTCGAAACCCCATGCTTCTAATTTCTCGTGATGCATGCTTCTGGTGGTATACTGTTTAAGTCTTTCTGTTTCTGGTTTAAAATGCTTGTAGACAAAATGTTTTGTGGGCGTAGTAGAGTTACGAGTTAGTTTAAAATCCAGGATCATGCTTTTTAGGACGTAAAACCGAAGTAACATTTCGATTTTTAAGCCAGTTGGAAAATAAATTTTTCCCGCCCTAAGGGGAGTTGAAAAAAGCTTTCACAGAAAAACTTTTTACTTTCACCCTTTGATCCGCTTTTCAAACTGTTCGTGTAGAAAAACTAGCTTTTTGATAGAATGTTGTTGTATAAAAGCCTAACTTTTATACTCGACCAGCGTTATTCTAAAAAGCTTTTTAGAGTTCTATTTCCTCACCTCCCCATTCTTCTGTTTGCAGACCTTAATGCCAGATTTGTGGGGAGGTGAAAGACCCATCGACGACAACCTTCTTGCCCAGCTGCTCGAGGGGGAAGAACAACCAGTTGTACGTGTCCACGAGATTCCTTTCTCGCGATCCTCTCCCAGACCACATCCTTCCTCTCCAATGGCCCGTTCCAAGTCTTCTGGCAAGAAAAGGTCCGAGTTTGAAAGCACCCCTACTCCTCCTGCCCAGCCTAATTCGCAGGCTAGGGCTCCCTCGACCAGCGGTCGAGAAAATCTTGTTCCTGACCCTAATATCCGAACCAGGGCTCGTCCTCGTCATCGGAATCCACCTGATGTCGAGTGGTATACTCCCCCAGCCAGTTCAGTGACCCTTCGAATGGTTGCTAACTGCTTCAGGAAATTCCCCCTTACGGGGGTGACCATTATACGTCCCACCGCGGACCAGAGGGCTAACCATCTAGGAGGGGCGAACAGCGCCTGGTCCCGGTATCACATTGAGGCAGGAGCTTATCTCCCTCTTCATCCCTTCTTTGTGGGGGTGGCCAATTATTTCGGCGTCGCTCCCTTCCAAATAACTCCAAACGGATATAGAATGCTAGCCGCACTCTATGTCCTGTACAAACTTAACAAATGGCCAGAACCTTCACCCCACGAGGTCAACTATCTTTTTGACCTCAAGTCCAACCCACAGCACAACGGGACGGGCTTTTTCCACTTCTGCCACCAGGAGACCGGCCGGACGTTCTTGAGTGGTACTACCCATATATCAAACGTGGGGCACTACAACAGGGAGTACTTCTTTACTCCGAACATAACCAGTAACAACTTGGCCTTCGCGAGAGGAGGTATAAACTTGTCTTCGTCTGGTCGATACTTTAACATAGAGTGTTTCCTTTCATTTTTTCTCAAACTTAATCTGTTTTTCAGGCCCTTGGTTACGTCCGGCCCCAACACCAGACATGGTGTTGAGGTCTAACACTCTGGCCAGGATGTCTGATGCAGCAAAATGTGTCAAGACCCTGACACTCGAAAAGAACTTGAGGTCGTCTGGCCTCCTGGCTCCTCGCCATGAAAATAGAGGGTCTGTGGTGGACGAAGCCACTGCCGAGGGGGTTCCCGAGCAGCAACCTCCTGTGCCTCCTCCTAGGAGGAGGCCAACAGGAGTTACGATCAGGGAACCCACGGGTAGCCCTTCCGCAGAAAGGCCTTCTACTCCCCAAGGCAAGGGGAAAGAAAAGGCCAAAGAGCCTATTGTTGACTTGGGAGAATCTTCCGATGATAGTGGTAAAGTTATTTCGCTTTTAAATGGTTTGCCGATTCCCTGTCACTTGTTTGACGGGGATGGTAACTTTACATATGCTCCAAACTTAGGGTCAGACTTCTTCATGCCAGATAATGAGTATATGACTAATAGAGTCAATAGTGTAGCGACCAGTAGTTGTAGCTCGGGTATTTACTTTGTTACCTCCTTTCAATTGTCTAACTTACTTTTACCTGCCTCCTTTTTATAAACTTGCTATGTTTATCTTCATGCAGATATGTCAACCCCCAACATTTTTGACATGTACCAGGCCGAGGAGGAAGAGAAAGTTCCTCAACTCCAACGGAAGCCTAAGAAGAGAACTGGTGAATCCAGTCGAGGCCCTCCAGCCAAGAAGGGTCGATCAGAAGATCCTCCTCAGGGCACGCCTACTGGGCAAATTCTTGCGCCAACTGGGCGAACTCCTACTCCTCCTCCAGCTCCTTCTGAACAGCAAACTACTCCCGTTCGGCCGAATCCTCCAGCTGCGCCTGCCAGGGAGCAGCTTTCTCGTGAAGAGGCTCATGGGGCCAGACTCATGAGCCGTGCCATTCGATCTGCCAGGGACCGCCTCGATCGCATTGGTAAAGGCGAGCGTGTTAGGGCCGCAATGGTTCAAGCTGAAGAGCTGCCAGTCGACCAGATCATGAACAGGGCTTTGAACGAAATCTCCAGCGTAAGTGTTTCTTTATTCTTCGAGTCTTTAGTTTTTTAGTCCTCGTGATAAGTTCTAACTCCTATTTCTTTGTGCACAGGCCTTACTTTCTGCCATTACTGCCCGTACCCGAGCCCAGGCTTACCTCGAGCAGGCCGAGGCAAAAGCCATCGAGAGGTTTCAGGTGAAGGCGGCCGAGGAGCTTTCGGCTGCTGAGGCTAAGCATGCTAAGGAGTTGGAGGCAGTGATCCGAGAGAGGGATGCAACGATGACTAAGCTGTCCGAGGCTGAAGCTGCGAAGGAAGCAGCGGTCAAGTTGAGGCAAGAGTACCGGGAGTTCAACAAAACCCATCTCCGCAAAATCAAGCATCTGGGGGAGGTACTCAAGACCAAGGATAAGGCTATTCTCTCCCTTGAGGGCAAAGTGAAGCAGTTGGAGCTTGACAACTCCAAGAATCTGGAAAAGTACAAGAGGACAACACTCCGATGTTTCTACAATTTCTGGAAACACAATCAGGGTGCTGACTTTAGCTACCTTTCAGAGGAAGTCAGAACTGCGGAGCTGGCCCGATGTGCTGCCCAACTGGCCGAAGAGGAGGCAAGAGTCGCGACCCCTGCCACTCCAAGCGTCACTGGTTTGGAAGAAGAAGATGCTGTTGAGGACGTGACTAACCAGGATGCTGCCCAGGATCCTCCAGCCTCGAATGCCTCTTGAATATTTCTCATTTGTTTTTTCTTCTTTTTGGATATACGACCCAAGGGTCGTGATGTAAAGACAATAGTTTCTTTTTAAATTTTGCTGCATGGGCAGTAAATCTTTTTATTTGACCAATTACATCCAAGCTGCGATGCTTGCGGTGTAAAAGCTTAACTCTTGGTGCTATAATTATTTATTATAACATTTGTCCGTATGACCGGACTTAGCATAGTACTTTGGCATGATTTAACAAAACATAAATTTTGAAAAATACTCTAAGTACTGTAGCATGCTTTCACTTATTTTGTTCATGTGTTTACATACCTTGAGAGTATGCTTTGCTATCGATGTGCCTTATGTGCCCCCCAAGTGATCGAGGAGCTTTAGGTCCTTGGTCACTTGCCTTGACCACAACCTGCTCGAACATTCCTGTTCGTAGTAAAATTGGTACTTGTAATACAGCAAAACAACACATGTAATGAACAAATACTTGTAAATATAAATTCACAAAGGTTGGCAAGAATGACTGGCTGAGCACAGTCCCTTATAATCTCGTATTAAAAATGGACTAAACATGTCTTTACGAGTGATTCTGAAATAGAATCTTACATATACGAGCAGTTAGCCATACAACGTGGCTAACCCTCTTTGCAAAACTTGTAAAAATTAAAAAGAGAAATTTAAACAAGCCAGTCCTTTAAGAAGGGTTGTTCATTGATAATACTTGCGCAGGTGTTCTCCATTCCAATAACGCGGAACGAGATCTCCGTTTAAGCGTGCAAGTTTGTAGGTGCCTGGGTGAAGGACTTCTTCAATCTGGTAAGGTCCTTCCTAGTTAGGTCCGAGCACTCCAACAGTGGGGTCGCGGGTATTTAAGAAAACTCGTCGTAGCACCAAATCTCCGACGTTGAATTTTCTTTCTTTAACTTTGGAGTTAAAGTACCGGGCGACTTTTTGCTGGTAAGCAGCAACTCGGAGTTGAGATTTTTCTCGCATCTCGTCGATCGAGTCTAGGGACTCCATCATCAGCTGGCTGTTCACGTCCTGGTCGTAAGTCAAACGCCGATGTGAGGGGGGATCTAACTCGACAGGTAACATGGCCTCATATCCGTAGGCTAGGGAAAATGGGGTATGCCCTGTTGCTGTTCGGTGGGATGTTCTATACGACCAGAGGACTTCAGGCAGTTGTTCTGGCCACGCTCCTTTGGCTTCTTCAAGTCTTTTCTTCAGGGTGTCCTTAAGAGTTTTGTTCACGACTTCGACTTGCCCATTCGCTTGGGGATGTGCGACTGAAGAAAAACTTTTAATGACTCCATGCCTTTCGCAGAAATTGGTGAATAAATCACTGTCAAATTGGGTCCCGTTGTCTGAAACCATCTTCCTGGGCAATCCATACCGACATACAATGTTCTTGATGACGAAGTCAAGAACTTTTTTGGTCGTGATGGTTGCGAGTGGTTCAGCTTCGGCCCATTTTGTGAAGTAATCGACTGCCACAACTGCGTACTTTACTCCTCCTTTCCCTGTTGGCAGGGATCCAATCAAATCTATCCCCCATACTGCGAAGGGCCATGGGCTCTGCATCTGTTTTAGTTCATTCGGAGCTGCTCGTGGGATCTTGGAGAACCTCTGACATTTGTCGCATCTTCGTACATACTCCATTGAATTCTCGTTCATTGTTGGCCAGAAGTAACCTTGTCTTAGAACCTTTTTTGCCAAACTCTGCCCCCCAGCATGATCTCCGCAGAAGCCTTCATGCACCTCCCTCATGAGTTCCTTAGCTTTTTCTGGTGTAACGCACCTGAGTAGTGGCATTGAATATCCTCTTCGATACATAACGCCATCGACCAGTATGTACCTAGCGGCTCGCCTTTGCAGAGTCCTGGCTTTGTTTCTATCTGTTGGTAGTGCACCATTTGTCAGATACTCTAAGTAAGGCGCCATCCATGTATTCTCCATTCGAATTTCCATACTGAACTCAGTTGCTTGTATACTTGGCTTGCTCAGTCTTTCCACTAGTACAATGTTCAAAGTGTCAGCGCCCTTCGCGCTCGCGAGTTTAGCTAAGGCGTCTGCATTTGAATTCTGGTCTCGCGGGATTTGCTGGAGGGTGTACTTTGCAAACTGGGCTAGCAAATCCTTCGTTTTATTCAGGTAGGCCATCATCTTTAAGCCTCGTGCTTGATATTCTCCCAGGACTTGATTTACGACTAGCTGAGAGTCACTGTAAATATCAAGCGTCTTTATGCTCATATCTTTGGCCATTCTCAATCCAGCTAGGAGTGCTTCGTATTCTGCTTCATTGTTTGACGCCGCGAAGTCGAACCTGATTGCGCAGTGAAATCGATGCCCTTCTGGCGTTATCAATATCACTCCTGCTCCAGCGTGGGATTCGTTAGACGAACCATCCGTGAATAGCTTCCACGAAGGAGTTTTGTCTTGAGGCATGGGCGCTTCAGGCTGTTCGCACTGCTCACTGCCTGGGAGTTCGGTGAACTCCGCGACAAGATCGGCCAAAACTTGTCCTTTTATTGCTGCCCGCGGTGAATAAGTTACATCGAACTGCCCTAGTTCAACTGTCCATTTTAACAATCTTCCAGCCGCCTCAGGTTTTTGGAGGACTTGCCGAAGGGGCTGGTCGGTTAGAACTGTTATAGGATGGGCTTGGAAGTAAGGACGCAACTTCCTAGAGGCCAGAATTAAGCAATATGCTAATCTTTCGATTGGCGGATATCTTAATTCTGCACCGATCAACCTTTTGCTGACATAATAGACTGCTTTCTGTATGCCTTCTTCCTCCCGTACTAGTACCGCACTAGCAGCAACTTCGGTAATCGCCAGATAAATATACAAAGTTTCTCCTTTGATTGGTTTTGATAAGATGGGAGGTTGCGCCATATGAGTTTTTAAGGCCTGGAATGCTTGTTCGCAGTCTCCTGTCCATTCAAACTTCTTATTCCCCCTAAGTAGATTGAAGAATGGGACGCACTTGTCAGTTGATTTCGAGATAAATCTACTCAGGGCTGCGATCCTCCCAGTTAAACTTTGTACATCCTTAATCCTCTCTGGCGACTTCATGTCGATCAGGGCTCTTATCTTGTTGGGGTTGGCCTCGATTCCTCTTGAATTTACTATAAAACCCAAAAACTTCCCTGATCTGACTCCAAAGGAACACTTGAGGGGATTCAACTTCATCTGGTACTTGCTTAGCACATTGAAGCATTCTTGTAGATCCCTCACATGTCCTTCTGCCTTCTTAGACTTTACCAGCATGTCATCCACATATACCTCCATGTTTGCACCGATCAGCTCCTTAAACATGTGGTTGACTAGCCGTTGGTAAGTCGCACCTGCGTTTTTCAGTCCAAAGGGCATCACTTTGTAACAGTATAAGCCCGTATCGATCCGAAAGCTGGTGTGATCCTCGTCAGGGGGATGCATGCTGATCTGGCTGTAGCCTGAATATGCATCCATGAACGAGAGGATCTCATGTCCTGCAGTTGCATCGACCAGCTGGTCGATCCTTGGGAGCGGGAAGCAGTCCTTTGGGCAGGCTTTACTGAGGTCCGTAAAATCCACACAGGTCCGCCATTTGCCGTTAGGCTTGGGGACCAGCACCGGATTGGAGACCCACGACGGATAAAACGCCACCCTGATAAACCCGTTCTCCTTAAGTCTTTCGACTTCTTCTTTCAAGGCCCTTGATCTTTCTTTATCGAGCAGCCTTCTCTTTTGTTGCACGGATGGAAAGGTTTTATCTATGTTTAGGACATGGCTGATTACTGCAGGATCTATCCCAACCATGTCTTTGTGCGTCCAGGAGAAAACCTCCTGGTTCTTTTGCAAGAATTCCACCAGTGTTTGCTTTATAATAGGTACTAAGTTCTTCCCAACTTTTACGACTCTGGTCGGGTCTTTTTTGTCGAGTTGGACCTCCTCCAGGTCCTCGACGGGTCCAACATTTTCTTCAAAATCCCCAAAGCAAGGATCCAAATCTCCATCCTCACTTTGGGCAACACCCTATTTGGTGACTTCACCACCGGATTGGGCTTGCGTGTTTATTGCCATCTGCAATCGATCTGGGGTGGTGCTCCTCGATGTCCCACTTTTCACCTTCGTGATCGAGGCGTTGTAGCACTCCCTGGCTTCCCTTTGGTTTCCTAAGATGCGTCCTACCCCCGCGTCCGTCGGGAATTTCATGGCTAGGTGCCACATAGAGATGACGGCCCGTAGATCAACCAGTATGGGCCTTCCAATAACGGTGTTGTATGCCGAAGGGCAATCGACCACTACAAAAGTGGTGAGTAATGTCCTTGTTGCGGGCGATGTACCCGTCGTTACTGGAAGCTTGATCATTCCGTCAGGGGCGAGTCCTTCTCCAGAGAAGCCGTATATGGTTTGATTGCAGGGCTCCAAGTCTTTTACGGACAACTTCATGCGTTCCAGTGTTGACTTATACAGGATGTTCACTGAACTTCCTGTATCGACCAGTACCCTTTTTACCATCATATTGGCCATCTGGACGTCCACGACCAGCGGATCGGAATGTGGGAACCGGACGTGTTGGGAATCGTCATCAGAGAAGGTTATCTCACCCTTCTCTGAGCGAGCCTTTTTTTGTGCACGGTCCTCCACAGTCATCATCTCGATGTCTTGGTCGTGATGTAGAGTCTGAGCGTATCGTTCTCTGGCCTTTCCGCTATTTCCCGCGAGGTGCGGGCCTCCACAGATGGTTAAGAGTGTTCCGGCCACGGGGGCAGGCTGTAATGGTGGCGAGCGTTGGCGTGTAGACGCCTGCTCATTGCCACCTGGAGCTTCTCGTTGGGAAGTTCCCGAGGCCCGTACGTACCTTCTCAAGTGTCCTTGTCTAATAAGGAACTCGATTTCGTCTTTTAACTGGTTGCATTCGTTAGTGTCATGTCCGTAGTCGTTATGGTAACGACAGAACTTGGTGGTGTCTCTTTTTGAAATGTCTTTTCGAATGAGTCCCGGTTTCTTGTAAGGCACACTAGAGCTTGTGGCCTGATAAACCTCTCCCCGAGACTCGACGAGGGCAGTGTAGTTAGTGAACCTAGGTTCATAACGATTACCCTTGGCTCGTTTGTTGTCGGAGGTGGAAGGCTCGTTATACGGCCGTTTCCCACCATTTTTGCCATTACTGTTGCCGTTTTCGTGGCCTTTGTCGTTGCCATTAGGTTTGGAACCGTTGGCGGCTTTGGCAGGTTCGGCGGCCTTCTTACCCTTGTTCGAGGGTTTTCCTTCATCAGCAATGGCTTCCTCGAGCTTGATGTAACGATCAGCTCGGTCCAGGAATTCCTGGGTTGTTTTAACTCCTTTCTTTCGGAGACTCTTCCAGAGGGGAGAGCAACGCTTTACCCCTGCGGTAATGGCCATCATCTTGCCTTCGTCTCCTACTATTTTTGCTCCAGCTGCCGCTCGCATAAAGCGCTGGACGTAATCCTTCACTGACTCTCCGTCCTGCTGGCGAATCTCGACCAGCTGGTTTGCTTCGGTTGGGTGCACACGACCCGCATAGAACTGTCCGTAGAACTCCCTTACGAACATCTCCCAGGAAACTATGCTTGCAGGCGGGAACTTAAAAAACCACTCCTGCACTGCTTCAGAAAGTGTTGTAGGGAAGATCCTGCACCGAGCGTCTTTGGACACTTTCTGAATGTCCATCTGAATCTCAAATTTATTCACATGCGAGACTGGGTCCCCATATCCATCAAAGTTCGGGAGCGTAGGCATTTTGAACTTGCTGGGAGTTTCGGCGTTAGCTATCCTCTGGACGAAAGGAGTACCTTTCCTCCTGTCGTGGTCGATATAAGAAGTTCTTCCTCCGACCAGCTGCTGCACAGCCTGATTGAGTGCGTCTATCTGGGCTTGCACTGCGGCAGGAATCGCGGTGGCCTCTGTGGCTGGGGGGATGTTCTCGCCGTGCCTCTCGCGACGATCGTTGAGTACATCTCTCAGGTCCTCTTCTCTTCTTCGCTGCTCGCTACCTCCGAGCCGGTTGAAGACATTATTTTGTCTGGGCTGCCCCCCAGCATCTTGTCTATTTGGCTGGTCACCTTGAGGTACTTGGCTCCTGCCTTTACCTCTTTCTCCATTCCTCCCACCAGCATTTCCCTTGCTTGAGTCGGCCTCATTGTACCCGTGGCCATCTCTGAACCTTGACTGGCTGTGGCGAGACTGACTGTTCCCTCTATTCCTGTCTCTGGCAGAAACACCTCGAGCGTTAGAGGGTGGCCTGCGCTAGTCGCGGTGTCCCCGTGCATCATCATGCCGTGGGGGTCCACGGACCGCAGAGCCTAGCTCCGAGTCCCTCCTATTACCAGGAGGGTAATGACCTCTGTTCGCTGGGTTTTGCCCATCATTCTCATGGCGTCTAGGACTACGAGGCTGACGCTCGGCCCTATTCTGCCTTTGCTGGGGGGGATTTCCCCGAGCAACTTGGGATGGTGGATTTGCCTCAGGGTCCAACGGGACATCGTCATGGGGCGTCTGAGGCTGCTCGGGCCTTTGCGGACTTGAAGGCTGAATTGGTGGGCTAGGATTGGGACCCCTCTGGGGTGGCCCATTCGCGGGTTGGTCAGGCTGCGAGGCAGGTGCGGCCTGATTTCTAGCCAAGCAGGGCTGCTTCGAGGGCGGCCATGGCTTCGGTTTGGCGGCGATCCACTTCCGCCTGTCTCTCGCTCAATTCCGCACGCTGCCGATCAATCTCATGTTGCTGCCGCGCCATAACTTCTGCGGCAGTCTCTTGATTGGCCCTCACACTAGCCAATTCTTCCTGCAACGCGCTTAAGGTGCTCTTCAGCGTCGCATCGTCCATTTCCTCCTCTTCAAAATCTAGTTTCGGCTCATCTTCCGCCATGCTTGTAGGGGGAGGAGGAGGTGGCGGATTCGACGGTGCAGCAGCAGTTGCCTGCCCAGTTTTCCTTCCTGCTTTCACCATTGGTTTTCTTAACAGCAACAAATCAATCTCTCAATGAAAGCACCAGAATGTTGACCCAAGATTTGGCCAACTGACACGGAGTCAAAACGTGATTGATATGGACGAATGTATAGAGAAGAACGCAATGAAAAAAGTAAAGAAAACACAGTAATTTATAGTGGTTCGGCCCCAGTATCTGGTAATGACCTACGTCCACTTAGAATAATATTGATATAAAATCAGAAGAGTGATCAAAGAACTAGGGTTCAATGAGTTTCACACTCTTCTCAAGAACAATACAGATTTACTTGGAGAATTACTATTGCTTCCTATGATTCCAAAGTAAAAAGAAAAGCCCCCCTTCCTTGAGCTATCTCTTCTTATTTATAGGCTCAAGGAGGGTTACAAGAGATTGTTACAGATATTATTCCCTAAATAATCGGGTATCCAGAAGATTGTATGAGATAAATTCGGGATTCATAAAGATCTTCCCATAAATGTTGCCTTGTATGCGGAACTACCAACCAGACTGGTCACGGGTAAGACAGGCTTGCCCTGCTTCTACTGTGTCTCCTGGTCGATACTCTAGCAGACGCTTCCAGGTATCAGCCACGTGTCAAGAGATTATTTGCCACGTCACCAATGCTAATTTATTGGATAACAAAAATCCTATCTTTTTATAAGAAATTTGTGCTTAAAATTATAAATCTTTTTGGAAAATGATAGTTTAAATTATTTTAACTATCACTAAAACTTGGGAATCAATATACTAATAAATATTATTAAACTTACATTTTGTGGATTCTAGTATCTTAATAATCTTTTCTTTTAACACTTATTGTCAAATCATTATTGGTTTATTTTCATTCTCTTAAATAGTTTTATTTTACAATCTTTTAGTTTATGTTCATAATATTAAAACTCATCAATCTTTGGAACTAGGTTAGAATTTATTACTTTTGATTTACAATAGTTTTTTTTTTTATTTTAGACAACTCCTTTGGGTTCGACCTCGTGCTTACACGAAAACTATTCTATAAATACGATTTGTGCGCTTGCGAGTATACATATTTAAAACATACCCGTTTTGGGTCCATCACACTAACTTGAACAATGTTTGAAACATTTGTCCAAAAGCTTATTTTCTTCTAACTCAAGCACTAAGGGATCTCCCACAGATTTTGGAAATGATTTCTGGAATAATCAAGTCTCTAGGTGTTTTTCTAGCCAAGTGTTCTAATGGATAGAAAATTTGTGTCTTACAAGTGAGCAATAGGCTCCTATTCATAGAGTTTAGAGACACCATTTGAATTTCAAATTCCACCAACCCCATGGTTGTTACCAATGATTAATTTGATGTTTGTGGAATTAAAATTGAGATTTGGGAGTTATTTGGGTTTTTGGACCCGTTAAAAAATGTTGGAAAAAACTAAAAAAAGTTGGTCAGTAATTCACCTGTTGCGGCGACTAGGAACATCAGTGGCCGTGGCCACTGGTCTCTGTTCCCCAGGCCGCAGCCACTGACCAATTTCAGCACAAAAATGTGATGTTTTTCTAAACGGTTCCTGTTAGGAAAAAATAGATTGCCTCGATGGAAATAGGTAATAATATTACAACTCTATGCAATAATATTACAAATAAATATAGATTGATTAAATAAGGTTACAACTCTATAACTGAAAATTACAAATAAACAAAGAAAATGAAGAAGATGATGAAGAAGAAGAGAATAGTGAGAATACAACTCTAAGCAAAAGATTACAAGTAAAATAAGGTGTTTTGACCAAAAAAAAAGATTACAACTCTTAAACAAAATATACAAGTAAATAGAACAAGAGAATAAGAAGGAAAACAATAGAATGAAATGAAGAACAGAAACACAAGTAAACTCTCACTTACACAACCTAAGTGAAGAGGGTTAGGGATTACCAACTTGAACAAGGTTTAAAACCTTTGTCCAAAAGCTTATTTCCCCCTAACTCAAGCACTAAGGGATCTCTCTCAGATATTGGAAATGCTTTATGGAATTATCAAGCCCCAAGGTGTTTCTAGCCAAGTGCTGTAATGGATAGAAATGTTGTGTCTTTCAAGTGAGCTATAGGCTCCTATTTATAGAGTTTAGAGACACCCTTTGAATTTCAAATTCCACCAACCCCATGGTTGTTACTAATGTTTAATTGGATTAATATGGAATTAAAAATGAGATTTGGGAGTTATTTGGGTTTTTGAGCCGTTCAACAAAGATTGAAAAAACTGAAAAATTGGTCAGTTTTTGGCTTGTGGCCGCGGCCACTACTCTCTGTCCCACAGGCCGCGGCCACCAACATTCAGTGGGCGCGGCCACTGACCATTTTCAGCACAAAATTTTGTGCTATTTTTCCAAACGGTTCCAAACCCTCCCAAATGATTTTGTAACCCCCAAAACACATTATTGGGGTTAAAATCATATCTCTAACAGTCATTTCTCAAATGGCTTTATGAAATTTATCTCAATATTGTGTAACACCAAATTTACACAATAAAGGGTAATATTTGGAAGTTACAAATTTGTAACACCAAATATGTTACATTATTTGGATATGTCTCATATATCTAAATATTGTAACTCTCTATTATATGTTACAATATGTGACACTCTTTGTCACATTTATTTAATATAAAATATTATATTATAATATAATATAATATTACATTATATTATAAAATAATATAACATTCCCCCACTAGATTAAATAGTTATCTATTGTAACACTTATTTAATCATTCATTATATTTTAAAATATAACATATCCCCCACTTGATTAAATAATAACTCTCTCTTATAGGAGTCATTGCATTAGTGCATAAAGCAAAGTGTTTTTCAACTTGAACTTTACTATAGTGTAATTATCACAAAATTTGTCAAAAATTTGGTTGCACTAGGCATTGAACCATCTTTTCATGATAACAAATCGGTGATAACACACGCCTTTGCGATGTTCACTTGAAACCTCTATGTCTCGCTTTGCATCATTAGTGGCCATGTGCACTTTCCATTCATGGACATTCTTGAGAATACTCCTAATTCTCATGAGAGGCGGCACCACCCCTAGGTCCATATAGGTAGAATTCTTACAGTATTTTGTTACCAAAAATACTTGTCTTTACAATACTAAATTCTATTAAAAAACCTTTCGGTTTTAACCCTCAACTTGGTAACACACAAGTACTCAATATCTCAGATGAGACTTGTTTTGAGTACAACTAATATTCACTTGATTGACTTGTTGTTACCTATTGAACCTAACACTAGTTGAATAACTAGTGTTAAGATAGGTTACCATCAATCGTGAATCTCTTTAGGGAGTTTAAGTCCCATCCCTCGAGATGATGCAGCCACTAAATCCCTCGTTAGTGGCTTAGTGAAAGGATCCACCAGATTTTCACTTGTTCTCACATAGGATATTGAGATGACTCATCTTTGAATCAATTCTCTTACATATCCATGTCTTAGACTAATATGTCTAGACTTCCCATTATACACTCTGTTGTATGCTCTAGCCAATGTCGCTTGGCTATCACAATGTATCGATATAGTAGATACATTCTCTTTGATTAGGGGAATCTCTATCAACAGATCCCTTAACCATTCGGCCTCTTTGCAGGTAGCAGCTAGAACTATGAACTCTGCTTCCATAGTGGAATGAGATATACATGTTTGTTTCTTGGAACCCCAAAAAATTGCACCTCCACCAAGTGTAAATACCCAACCAGTTGTGGACAAGTTGTCCCCAAGATTGGATATCCAACTTGCATCTGTATATCCTTCTAAAATTGAAGGAAATTCGGAGTAGTGAAGGCTTAATCCTTTGGTTTTCTTGAGATAACCTAGGACTCTTCCAATTGCCTTCCAGTGATCCACACTTGGATTACTTGTAAACCTACTAAGTTTACTTACCGCAAATGCTATATCAGGTCTAGTACATTGGGCAGCGTACATTAGACTCCCTATAGCACTAGCGTACTCCAATTGAGCCACCGCTCTTCCTTCATTCTTCTCTAGTTTTACACTATGATCGAATGGAGTATTGGCATCTTTAACCTTGAGATGGTTAAATTTGTTCAATACTTTCTCAACATAGTGGGCTTGTCCTAACGCAAAACTCCCACTATGTTTCTTCACTTTGATACCAAGTATGGTGTCAACTTCTCCAAGATTTTCATCTTGAAGGTTGATGATGGAAACCTCTTCGTTTCCTCTATTCCTTTCATACTATTACTTGGAATAATCATGTCATCCACATATAAGCAAACAATGATCACATATCCCTTATAAGTTTTGGAATACAAACACTTGTCTCCATTGTTATGTCTAAACCCATTAGACATGATGGCTTGATCAAATTTCTCATGCCATTGCTTAGGAGCTTGTTTCAATCCATATAAGGATTTTACAAGTGTACATACTTTATGTTCATATTTTGGTAGGACAAACCCGTCGGGTTGTTCCATATAGACCTCCTCATTGAGGTAACCATTAAGGAATGTCGTTTTGACATCCATTTGATGAACATACAAGTTGTGTATTGAAGCCAAAGTGAAAAAAATTCTTATAGAAGTTGTTCTTGCAACAGGCGCATAGGTATCGAAATAATCGATACACTCTTTTTGCCTAAACCCTTTAGCTACTAATCTAGCCTTAAAGGTTTGGATGGTGCCGTCAGTGTGGTATTTTCTCCTAAATACCCACTTACACCCAATTAGCTTAGACCCCGATGGGAGGTCTACCAATTCCCAAGTGTTGTTGGAAAGAATGGAATCCATCTCATCATTGATGGCTTCTTTCCAAAATGCATTATCTCTTGATTGCATGGCTTTTCTCTATAAGTCTTAAGATCATCCTTAACGAGAAGTACAATAGGAATTTTCCTAATGACTTCCTCTCTATTTCCTTCTACCATGTAGAATGAAATTCGTTGAGAATCTATCTCATCCACTACTAGACTTTTCTCATTTTTAAGCCTTTGGCTTATTCTAAGTTCAAAGGGTTGCTTTACATTCTTTTGAGAATTCTCCTCTTGAGAATCATTTTTGGATGTAGAAGCTTGAGAATTGTTCTCATATAACAAATTCTCCTTTAGAGATGTTGAAGCTTGAGAATTGTTATTACATAACATGTTCTCAAGAAATTCAGCTTCTCTAGATTTAATCACAATATTAGACTCTAAGTCTAATAGCTTATAAGCTTTACTATTGTTGGCATAACCAACAAAAGCACACTTTATGGCTCTTGAACCTAACTTTGTTCTATTAGGTTCATTTTTCTTGCAATATGCAAGACACCCCCACACTTTGAAGTACCCTATGTTGGGTTTTCTTCCTTTCCATAACACATATGGAGATATCTCATTTTTCTTCATCGGTATTCGATTAATAATATGACAAGCAGTTAACAACGCTTCACCCCATAAGTTGAAATTCAACTTAGAAAACACCAACATAGAATTTATCATCTCTAGATAAGTCTTATTTTTCCTTTCGGCAACACCATTGTGTTGTGGTGTATAAGATGCGGTGCACTCATGAATTATACCATTTTCTTCACAAAATATATTGAATTCATCAGAGAAATACTCTCCTCCTCTATCACTTCTTAGCACCTTAATTTTTTTATTAAGTTGATTTTCAACTTCTAATTTATATACTTTTAAAACATCAAAAGTTTCATCTTTATGCATTAAAAGAAACACATAGGTATATCTACTAAAATCATCTATAAAAGTAAGAAAATACATTTTACCACCTCTAGTTAAAACACTATTTAATTCACAAAGATCACTATGGATTAAATCTAGTAAATTAGATGATCTTTCTACACTAGGAAATGGTTTCTTAATTATTTTTGCCTTAACACATGTTTCACATTTACCATAGTTTTTAATATTGCATGCAATCATACCACATTTTACTACTCTTTTCATGGTTGAAAAACATACGTGAGATAGTCTAAGATGCCACAAAAATAAAGAATCATACTCAACTATATAGACAGAATTAGCATTTTTATTGATAACATTGAAAGTTACATCATTGGTGCACAACTTAACCATACCCTCACAAGAGTATCTTTTTTCCCAAAAATACATTTGATTTGGTAAGAATAAGTTTACCGGACTCAAAAATGGCTTTAATGCCGGGCTTGTCAAGCAAATCACCACTTACCAAGTTTCTACTCATTTTGGGAACATAAAGTACATTCACTAATGTTACTTTCTTGCCGGAGGTGAAAAAGACTTCAATGGTTCAATAATGTGTTTTGAGGTTACAAAATCAATTGGGAGTGTATTGGAACCGTTTGGAGAAACAGCACATTTTTGTGCTAAAATTGGTTAGTGGTCGCGACCACAAGATGTTGGTGGCCGTGGCCTGAGGAACAGAGACCAGTGGCCGCGGCCACAGGTGAATTACTGACCAACTTTTTCAATTTTTCCAACATTTTTAATGGGTTCAAAAACCCGAATAACTCCCAAATCTCAATTTTAATTCCACAAACATTCAATTAATCATTGGTAACAGCCATGGGGTTGGTGGAATTTGAAATTCAAAGGGTGTCTCTAAACTCTATAAATAGGAGCCTATTGCTCACTTGTAAGACACAACTTTTCTATCCATTGGAGCACTTGCCTAGAAAAATACCTAGAGGCTTGATTATTCCAGAAAGCATTTCCAAAATCTGCAAGAGATCCCTTAGTGCTTGAGTTAGGGGAAATAAGCTTTTAGACAAAGGTTTCAAACCTTGTTCAAGTTGGTGATCCCCAACACTCTTCACTTTGGTTGTGTGAGTGAGAGTTTCTTCACTCTGAAACCATCTTTCATTTATATATTAAAGTGGTACCAGAATTAGAGCGATATAGTAAACGCTTTTGACGAACATCATATCCAGTTATTAAACGAAGAATATAATATTATCTATAAATTTATATCTGGTCAAATAACTTTATTATAAAGTATTAAAAGTGACATTTTCAAAAGTAGAAATCAGACAGTCATAAATATTACTGATTATTAGCATACATCTGATATATACAACATATTCAACTACTAACACTATAACATAAATAGCCTACTATAATTGACTTATCTAACTATATAATATATATTATTATATACATATTTCACTTATACGTATTAAACTACTAACAATATAACATAAATAGCCTACTATAATTGACTTATCTAACTATATAATATATATTATTATATACATATTTCACTTATAAGTATTAATCTTCTAACACTATAACATAAGGTATAGTTCGGTTCTAGTACATCCAAATGCATTCCTAATCTTATGTTCATTTCTGTACGACTCTTTAGTTTCCATTAGTTTTCTTTACTCAAATTCTAACTCGCTCTTTTCCCTTCTTAGTTAGGTATATAAGTTCTTTGAACTTAAGGTTTCTTTTCAGTAAGTTTCATCTTGGTGGTTTAGTTCATTTCTTGATCATCTCTTTCATTAGAAATACTCACATATTTTATTGTTGGTTTTAGAAGTGTTCCAAATCCCATCCTTGTTCTCACATCCCTGTTTTGGTAAGGAAAATATGATAGAATTTATATGTTTATATGATATGTTATGCTATGTTGCGATATCTTATGTTACATTATGCATAGTATGTTTATATACCTTGGGCATATGACTTGTATAACTAACAAGCCCCAATAAATTATGGGCATATGACTTGCTTAGCTAGCAAGCCCCACCAATCTATTGGGCATATGACTTGTTTAGCTTACAAGCCCCAAGTAGTATAATGGTCATTGTAGTAGTATATGACATATGTTATAGTATATGTTTATGTTTTATGTTATGAGTAAATTTTCCTTGTTGGGTATTAGGCTCATTCCTTTATTTTTATGTATGTAGGAAAATAGTTATGATGGAAGAAGGATTCTTGGCAGCATGGGGTTGTGTATTGAGGAAGAATGGATTCGGTGGACTACGTGAATGATTCGAGGACGAAGTTACTTTCATTTTTAATTTTCTATGTATTTTCCGCACTTGATTTTGTAAACAATTTTAATTAAGTTAAAGTTATGTTTTATTTTTCAAAAAATGGGATCCCATACACTGAATTTATGTATTTCAACATTTACTTAGAGTTTTTAATAAAGTTTGTGAAAATTTCTTATGTACGTTTTCGTGAAAGTAGTGTCTATGTATAGTAGTTTTAATGGTCCAAAGTCTTAGAATTAGTTGGGTCATTACAGTTGGTATCAAAGCCACGGTTTATTCGCATGAAGTTCTCCTTGATACACACGCTCAAGCTCCGAATCTAACCGCCAAGTAAGTGTTTATATTATAGTTATTATGTTTATATGTATAGCTAACGATTTTAGCCTTTATGTTTTCAGGTAAGAATGAATGGAGAATTAACTTATGAGGATATCCGAGCCATTAAAGCCTTAAAAAGGATTAGAGAACCAAGAAACACCGTAGAGTGCTAGAAAGAATCACTCGAATACTACTTTTATTCCACAAGGAGATATGTCACCTCCAAGAAACTAAGCAGATCATGATGAGATCAACGGAGCAATATGTTTTAGTAATTAGACTTTTTAAAGATTATCCAACTGTGATTGCAGCTTTAGAAGATATATGGGAGACGATAGATGATGAAGATGAGTTACCGGTAGCTATGAGATATTATTTTCTCATACTTAGGTTCACTTCTAAAATGGAATTTTAATTCACCAATGAGCAAAAACATAGAATTTTTATGAATCTTCCTCGAGGGCATTTTGAGGCTCAAGATAATGATGACTATGAAGAAATAGATGACGATATGTTAGATGAAGGATCAGATGTAGAAGATCCCAATTTTTAGAATAGATTAGTTTCCTTGTTTATTTTTAGAATAGATGAAGGATCATATGAGGGCATTTGTGATTGTAAATAGTGAAAACTTTTTCCAAATAAATATCAATGTTATTTTGATGACATGTATGAGTTTGATTTTTTTTTTTGCAATCATAATAAATAATAAATTTAATAAATAATGACTAAGTTCTAGGGGTGTGCAGAAAATATCCGATCCAATAAAAACCGACCGATCCAAAAAAAACCGACCGCCAAAAATTGGATGTCCAATTACTATTGGATCGGATCGGATGTAATTTTTAAAAATCCAAATTGGATCGGTCGGTTGTTGGATGACCATCCGACATCCAATAAAAACCGACCGAACCGATCCAATTTCCATCCAATTACATCCAATACCTCACTGTAGCTTACTATAAGCTTGTACACATGGGATGATTAAAAAAACCCTAAACTAAACATTACAATTAAATATTTTTATTATTTGGATGAGTAATTAGTGTTTTTATAATTGAAATAATATATATTTTTTTTAAAATCAGCCTAAATAAAGGTTTTAAAAGATCGGATGGATTCGATCCGATCCAACGGATAACCAATGGATGGAACCGAACCGATCCAATCATCCATTGGATCAGATCGGATCGGTTGGTTCAAGATGATTGGATCGGATCGGTTCCAAAAATCCAACATCCAATTGGATGATTGGATCGGATCGGATGGGCTTAAAAACATTGGATGTCATCCAATGAACACCCCTACTAAGTTCGGTGAGGGTGGATACAAATCAATGAACCTGGTTCTCTATATTGAGAGTTAGGGGGCCATAGTAGTGGGAACGATTTTACTGATCCCAACCCTCCCTCAATATGGTTAACTTTGGAACAACGATGAGTTTCGAGCCTGAGAATTAAGTCATATAGGATGATTAGAAACAGACTTAGAAAATAATAAAGATGGCTTATTTTTCTAAGTATAGAAACCCACCCTAATAATAAAGAAGGCTTATATAACTTTCATAAGAAATCATAATTTATAGGTCCGAGTTATGTTTGTTTAGATTAAGTTTTTGCCTTAGAGCCTATTAGGGTAAAGTTCTAACATGTTTTTCTTAACTGTTAGAACTCTACTAAGATGTCGCTCAAAAGGTCCGCCCGCACCAATGCTAATGCCTCCAACGCTGCTCCTAAGAGCAATGAAGCCCCTCCGATTCGCAGAAGGGGAGTGCGTGCTAGTGCCAACCGCAATGTGCCACTGCCGCCGGTTAACAACACTGTGGAAATTGCCAGACTGTGGCAACAAGTTGAGGAGTTACTACAGCAACAACGACAACAGGCTCAGCCTCAGACTCAGCCTCCGCCTCCCCCACAGCCTTAGCAAATGGCTCAAGCACCCCATCAAATTAGTCCATATGGGGGATGGCCAATGGAAAACCATGCGCCATACCCAACTCAGCACATGGAGCCAGTTTATGAGCGGTTTCGTAAGCAACACACTCCGAACTTTGAAGGGACAATAGACCCCTTCGAGGCGAAAGAATGGCTCAGAAATGTAGAGTCGATCCTAGCGCACATGAATCTCGGCAACGCGGACCGCATATCCTGCGTTTTTTCTTTGCTCAAGAAAGATGCTAGAATGTGGTGGGACTTAGTTCAGCAGACTCATGATGCCGCCACCATGACTTAGACCATATTTGTGGAGCTGTTTCACAAAAAGTACTATAATTCAGCAGTCATCGCTTCAAGAGTAGAGGAGTTCGCTGGGCTGAAACAAGGGAGTTGATCAGTAGCAGAGTATGCTCGGCAATTCGACCGATTAGCCAAGTTTGCACCAGAAATGGTTCCAACTGACTTTCTGAGGGTGACCAAGTTCGTTAGAGGACTTCGACCGAAGATTGAGCTAGGGGTTAAGCTAGCAAACCCAGGAAATACTACCTATGCCGATGTTCTAGAAACGGCAATAGAAGTAGAACGGCTTCAGGCGAATGTTAGTAAAGAGGAGGTCAATAAGCCTGAGCCTAAACAACCAAGTCAACCTTAGAATGGTCGAAACAACCACAAAAACAACAGTAATTAGTCCAACAACAATAGCGGTAAAAAAAGAAGGCATCTTGACAATAAGCAGTCTGATAGCGATAAAAGGGCACGGACGAATAATGGAAGTAATAGGTCGGGTTATGTAGAATACCCGCAATGTGCTAAATGTCAGAAGAAACATCCTGGTGAATGCGGGACAAACACCAAGGGATGCTACAACTGTGGTCAGGAAGGACACCGGAAGAGAGACTGTCCCCAACTCAAGCCAGAGGGGAAAAAGGAAGACAAGATGGTTCCTGTCAGGGTATTTGCCTTAACCCAAGGAGAAGCTGATGCTAGCAATAAAGTGGTTACAGGTCAAGTTTCTATCCTCAATAATATATTTTCTGTATTATTTTATTCGGGAGCCACTCATTCGTATATCTCGTTAGGAATGATAGAAAAACTAGACAAACCTCGTGAAAGATTTAGAACTAGGTTTGTAACAGAGTTGCCTCCGGGCAAAGTAGTTCTATCATCATGGATAGTATGAGGGGTACCAATCAAGATTGAGGACGTAGAATTAGAAGGAGACCTGATAGAACTGGAGAACAAAGATTTTGACATAATACTAGGCATGGACTGGTTAGCAAGGCATGGCGCAACCATCGACTGCAGACGCAAGAAAGTGACGTTCGAGACTCCTGACAGCCAGAGACTGTGCTTTTTGGGACAAGTTTCAGGACTACGCACACCTCTTATATCATCTCTCAAAGCTCAAAGGATGATGGAAAAAGGATGTCAAGCATTCTTAGCCAGCGTCACAAATGTTGTAAAGGAAACACAACTTAAGGTTGGAGACGTCCGCATTGTGAATGAATTCCCGACAACTTGCCAGGATTACCGCCGACTCGGGAAATTGACTTCACCATCGAATTAGTACCGAGCACAGAGCCTATTTCCAAGGAACCATACCGAATGGCACCTACCGAACTTAAGGAGTTAAAGACGCAGCTACAAGAACTCCTAGACTTGGGTTTCATTAGACCAAGCCATTCACCATAGGGAGCACTGGTTCTATTTGTGAAGAAAAAGGACGGAAGCATGCGGATGTGCATAGATTACCCCGAGCTAAATAAGGTAACGATTAAGAATAAGTACCCGCTGCCCCAGATTGACGACTTGTTTGATCAACTCCGAGGTGCGACCGTATTTTCAAAGATTGATTTACGATCCGGGTACCATCAGCTCAAGGTACGGGAAGAGGATATTCCCAAGATAGCCTTTAGAACTCGTTATAGGCATTATGAGTTTTTAGTTATGTCTTTTGGTCTTACCAATGCTCCAGCTGCGTTTATGGATTTAATGAATAGGGTCTTTAAGGACTACTTGGATAAATTTGTCATAGTGTTCATCGACGACATCTTAGTATACTCAAAGGACGAAGTCGAGCATGAGGAACATTTAAGGTTGATCTTGTTACGACTAAAGGAGCATCAACTCTACGCTAAGTTCAAGAAGTGCGAGTTTTGGCTTTCGCAAGTAGCATTCCTCAGGCACATTATATCCGAGGACGGAGTTGCAGTAGACCCATCTAAGGTAGAGGCTGTGAAGGATTGGCCAAGACCAAAGAACGCATCAGAGGTAAGGAGCTTTCTGGGATTAGCAGGTTATTATCGGAGGTTTGTAGAGGGCTTTTCTAAGATAGCCACTCTGCTCACCAACCTGACTCGGAAACAACAAAGGTTCAACTGGACTGATAAGTGTGAAGAGAGCTTCTAGTTGCTGAAGGATAAGTTGTGCTCAGCACTAGTACTCTGTGTACCAACACCCAACGACAAGTTTATAGTCTATTGTGATGCGTCGAAGCAAGGATTGGGTTGCGTGCGGATGCAAAATGACAAGGTGATAGCCTACGCCTCAAGGAAGTTGAAGGAGTACGAGCAACGCTATCCAACTCATGATATGGAGTTGGCAGCGGTGGTATTTGCGTTAAAAATTTGGCGCCATTATCTTTATGGAGAACGGTGTGAGATTTATACAAACCACAAAAGCTTAAAGTACTTCTTCACTCAGAATGAGCTCAACATGAGGCAGCGCAGGTGGTTAGAACTAGTGAAGGATTATGACTGTGAAATCCTATACCATCCAGGAAAGGCAAACGTAGTTGTTGATGCGCTAAGTAGGAAGAGTTATGGAAGTTTAGCAGCACTAGCTGGAATAGAAAAGCCGCTACAGCAGGAGCTGATCAGTGTCGGAATAGAAGTAGTCATCGGTAAGCTAGCTAACTTGTCAATCCAGTCAAGTTTGTTAGAAGATATACAGATTGGGCAAGGGCATGATGACACATTAGTAGCAAATATGGATGCAGTTAGAAGGGGGAAGGCCACAGATTTCTCAATATCAGGTCAAGGGTTATTGAGATATAAGGATCGGGTATGCGTGCCAAATGATCAAAGGATTAAGATGACGATCTTAGAAGAAGCACACAGTACCCCATACTCAGTTCACCCAGGGTCAACCAAGATGACTCACGACATCAAGGCAATATATTGGTGGCCAGGAATGAAGAAGGATATAGCAGAATTTGTGTCTAAGTGTTTAGTATGAAGAAGGATATAGCGGAATTCTTCTCAGATCATTGCCAATTGTGCATCAAGAGGTCAAGGTAGCCATAAAATATGGCAGAGATGTAATCTCACTAAATGATGTTCTTGGTGCTATGAAGTAAAAAGACTTTGAACTTCAGTTTGAAAAAGAAACCAGAAAAGATGAGGCATATCTGGTTCAGGGAAAAACACCAAAGAAATTTCAATCAAGAGGTAGTCATTATTCTCATTCAATATCCAAATCAAGAGAAAGAGACTCTAGAAAATGTTATTTATGTGGAAAGCCAGGACATGTTAAAAAATTATGCTACAAGTTACATAAACAACAGCAACACAACAACAAGAATCACCATGGTTTCAAAGCTCATCACAATCACAAGCCAAACTACAATCAAAGACAACACACCAATGAAACCGAGGCTGTAGTAGAAGGAGACAAAGCATATGAGTCATAAGGAGAACTCTTTTCAATTTCAGAAACAACATTATCAAGGGAGTGGATTCTAGATTCCAGTTGCACTTACCATATGTACCCGAATCAAGAGTCATTTTTTTATTTCAAATCTATTAATGGTGGTAAAGTACTTATGGGAAATGATGTGTCACGCAAGGTAGCTAGAATTGGCAAAGTGGCAATAAGGCAATTTAATGGAGAAGTCAAGACTTTGACAAATGTGAGGCATATACCAGAACTCATAAGAAATTTGATTTCCCTTGGTTCTTTGGAGGATGATGGGTACAGTCACAAGTCAACAAGAGGTGTCTTGAAGGTGACAAAAGGTTCACTACTAGTAATGAAAGGCAAGAAAATGAATGGCTTGTATGCCCTAGAAGGAGAAACAATACCTATTGCTAAAGCTTCCATTATCAAGACTCGAGAAAAGGAAATGTAACTATGGCATCAAAGAATGGGACATATCAGTGAGCAAAGGTTAAGAGAACTACACAATCAAGGGATCCTTGACAAGTTAAAGACATGTGCATTGCCATTTTGTGAAGCTTGTGTGTTCGGGAAACAACATAAAATAAAGTTTACTACAACAAAACATGATACAAAGAAGGTACTAGAGTATGTCCATTCTAACTTATGGGGACCTAGCAAGATATCTACACATTCAGGTAAACATTATTTTCTCTCTATTGTAGATCATTACTCTAGGTGTGTATGGGCTTATCTACTAAGAACTAAGGATGAATGCCTTGAACAATTTAAAATTTAGAAAAACCAGATGGAAAATCAAACTAATTCTAAAATCAAGACCTTAAGAACTGATAATGGTCTAGAATTTATAAACTATGAGTTTGATAAATTGTGTGAAGAACATGTATTTGTTAGGCATAGAACAGCAGTGAACACACCCCAACAAAATGGGGTTGTAGAAATAATGAACAACACACTATTAAATAAAGTAAGATGTTTGCTTGTGAGTTCGGGACTGCCTAGATCATATTGGGGTGAGGCACTTGCTATGACATGTTATTTGATAAATAGGAGTCCAAACAGGTCAATTAACCTCAAAACTCCATATGAAAAATGGCATGGAAAGGCACCTAATCTAAAGCATTTAAGAGTGTTTAGTTGTGCTACATTTGCACATCAATCAATTGATAAACTTGGAAACAGATCAGTAAAAGGAATATTTATTGGTTATCCAATTGGAACTAAAGGTTATAGATTATGTGCTAATAAAAATGGAAAACAAAAAATTATTATTTCAAGGAATGTTATATTTAATGAACAAGATTTTCCTCACTTGAAAGTCGAGTTTGGTAGTGTTGTTAATAGTGCAGGTGATACAGAGAAAAAGGACTTGACAGAGTTTGAAATTGAGCTAAAGAATTATGAGGAGAATGCCAACACCACTGATGATCAAACTGATGTTGGAACTAAACAAGAAATAATAGGGGAACAACCTGATTTGTCTAATTACCAGTTTGCAAGAGATAGAGAAAAAATAGACATACATCCTCCAGCTAGATACACATAAACAGACTTCGTTGAATATGCACTTGTAGCTGTGCAACTTACAGATATACCATAACCAAGTAGCTTAGATGAAACTCTTGTTGGGGGTTTTATGCCGTAATTAAAACTCAATTTCTTTGTAATCTCATTTTATTATCAATAAAAAAATATAAATCATTTTTGACTGGGTCAATCACTTTGCTCACATGTTTTATTTTCATAATTATTTGTTTAATATAAACTTCTATTAAATCCCGATCATATAGATAATCATATTTATAGTGATGTAATCACAATGGAATATAAATATGATTATATGTACAAAAATAAGTTAGTCCTAAGATTAGTCAGTGCACATGATTTACATTTACTTGTCAATCTACGATATGGTCAACTTACACATTGTAGTGCTATGTTCTTTCTAGAACATTAGCAACGTAGATAAGATCGGATGTATTTGTTACATCAGACTAGACCAATATTAACTTTAGATATATAAGTAAATGTACCATTATTATCTAATATAGTCATATCATAAAGTTGACCATAGGTCAATTCAATCTCAATTTTGAGTGGTTAGTATTCTAATTGATTGTATTATTCAAGTTCCTTGATTTGTTCGTTACCAGCTTACGCTATAGACTAGCCCATACTTACATCTTGGGGACTTTGTAGTATTATTGAATGGGAGTGTTAATCATAGATATGAACATCTATAGCTTCTAGCAAGAAGTGAAATGGTGATCACCTTATAGCTTGGTTTAACGAGTTAAATGATTGAGTACTCATTTATGTGATTAAAGTTCACAGAAATATCATTTACAAGGAACTTAGTGGTATTTAAGGATAAAACACAATGAGGAGTAAAACGGTAATTTGTACCCAACTCAATTTTAGATCACCCATAGAGGATTGAATGACAAATTATGGTTGTAACAATGAATAATATATTTACTTTAAGTGTAAAGTATTTTATGAGTTCAAGAGTGCAATTTCGAATCTTTGGTGGAGTCACGAGGAATTAATAAGGTAGTGAAATTATTCGATAATAATTTCACTACCTTATTAATGGTTCCATGGTCCCCACAATGTCTTTGATTAAATCATCTAGATAGTCTCGATTAATTGATTTAATTATCAATTAAGATTGTCAAAATTGTTTATTGTCAATTTTGGACAGTTTTACTAAGATGTGAAATTTATAAAAGAGAAGAGAAATTTGGGCAAAATTATTAATTATGACAAATTGGTGTCAATTGAAAAATAGTATTAAATCAATATTCAAATTATAATTAGTTGATTTGAATAAATGATTTGATTAATTAATTAATTATTATTTAAATATATTTGTAATTATATATATAAAATTTTAATAAAACTTAAAGATTTCGTAATATACGAAATCAATGTATATATTATATTTAATTAATTAATAAGGGTTTTATTTTAATTATTTAATTAAATTGAATTAACCCTAAGGTGTTGCTATAAATAGGTACTTAAGTCTAGAGTTTTGTAATATGAAAGTAGTGAAGTGAAAAAAAAGCAAAAACATAGACTCAAGAGTCCTATTGTAGCCGCTCATACCTATTCTCTTCTTCTCTATAATTTCTCATCTCATGTGTTGAGAATTGCCCACTCTAGTCTAGGTGATCAAAGGAAATTGTGGAAGACTGTGTAGTTTGAAGATCCAGTTCACTCTCTTGTCAGTAGTCTGCGACAAAAAGGAACAAGGGTTAGAGAGAGTGAAGGAAGGAGTCTCAATATCCGCTACGTAAAAGTAAGATTCTTAAACTCTGTTATTTGATTTACTTAATGAAATTCATTAGAAACATGTTTCTAGGTTGTTTTATATGTTAATTTATTTAATATATGAAACATACATGAAAATATTTATGATCCTGTTAAATGTATTCCCAACAGCTCTTTCGGGAAAGCACAAATCAGAGTGGTTACAGGCTATGAAGGAAGAAATGGACTCACTTAACAAGAAAAAAACTTGAGATTTGGTTGCTAAGCCAAGAAATTAGAAAGTCATCTCTTGTAAATGGATTTTAAGGTGAAGGGATGAGTAAACCAAGGTGAACAACCGAGATTCAAAGCAAGGCTTGTGGCAAAGGGCTTTACTCAGGTGGAAAGTATGATTATACTGATGTGTTTTAACCTGTAGTAAAGTATAAAACTATTAGAATGATGTTGTCACTAGCAACACAACATGATCTAGAAATAGAACTAGATGTCAAAACAACCTTATTAAATGGGTTTATTGAAGAAGACATATACATGCATCAACCACCTAGATTTCAGGTGGAACAAGGCAATCAAGAGAATGTTTGTAAACTCAAAAAGTCTTTATATGGACTCAAAAAGTCCCCTCGACAATGGAACAAAAGATTTGACAGCTATGTGCAAGAAATTGAGTTTTCTAGATCAAAGTTTGATCATTGCCTCTATTACAAAATCCTTTTGCTATCTACTGTAGTATTTCTCTTGCTTTATGTAGATCATATGATCATCATGGGAAAGGATAGTATAGTGATAAGAGGTATTAAAGACAAACTCAAAAGTGAGTTTGAAGTGAAGGAGCTCGGTTAAGTTCGGAAGATCCTTGGAATAGAAGTAACCAGAGATAAGAGGAATTGGATTCTAAATTTGAAGCAGATCGACTATGTAAAGAACGTGTTACAAAGATTCAATATGCAGGAGTCTAAAAGTGTATCAGTACCTTTGGGAGGACAATTTATACTCTCAAAAGAACAAAGCCTAAGTACATCCGAAGAAGTAAAAGAAATGGCTAAGACACCTTACTCCATGGCACTAGGATGCACGATGTATCTTATGGTAAGCACTAGACCATATTTGGCCCATGCATTGAGCATACTCAGTAGATTTATGTCCAACCTAGGCATAGAGCATTAGAATGCACTCAAATGGCTTATGAGATATTTAAGAGGAACTGTTGAGGTGAGATTAAGCTACAAGAAACTAGAAGACAAGATCACACTAGAAGGTTTTGTAGATGCGGACTATGCAGCAAACAGAGACACAAGAAGATCGACAACTTCATTTGTATTTACTACCAATGGAGATTGTGTTAGCTGGAACTCACAATTACAGTGAGTAGTGGCATTATTCACTACTGAAGGTGAATTTATGGCTATTACATAATCATTTAAAGAAGGCATGTGGCTGCAAGGAATTCTACAGGAGCTAAAAGTGATCAAAGGCAAAGCTACAATTTACTTGGATAGTCAATCTTCAGTTCATCTATGTAATAATCCAGTTTATCATGAGAAAAGCAAACACATTGATATTCACTTATTTTGGATAAGAGAGAAGATAGAAGAAGATGTTATATTGTTGGAGAAGATTGAGATAGATGAAAACCCAGCTGATCTAGGTACTAAGGTACTTCATGTTAACAAGTTCAAGCATTGCTTGAACTTGCTTAACCTTAGTAACTAATGTTGAAACACTAGAAATAACTGTCTCGTCATGGAAAAGGCTTATGTATCATATTTGAGATTTGAAGGAACAAGGTGGAATTGTTCTTACAAATCCCAACTAATATTTTATGTTATTTTCGTTAATAAACATAATAGAATAAACTAACCCAATTGAGCCACCAAGAAAAGCAGCTCAAGTCTATAAATAAGGCTCTCATTTCCTTCCAAGAGAACAAGTTGAAGATCAAGAGAGAGAGAGAGAGAGAGAGAACTCTTATGAGATTGTGAGAAGAAAGGAAAGAGCTCAGATTTGGGGATTGTAAGAGCTACACAACTGTCTGAAAGTGTGGTCTCGAGTTTGAGTGTTTGAGAGGAAAACACCAGTGAAAATTGAGAGTTTTGTATCACGACTTGACTATAATTGTACATTGATTCGTCAACTGAATAAAGAAGGAGATAGTGCTTTCTTAACTGGATGTAGGTTCAAGATCATATCTGATCTTGTGCCGAACCAGTATACACCTTGTGTTTTCTTATTTGTTATTTTTTTTTTCTTTTTTTTTATTGCTAAGTGTTTGTGTTAATTGTTTTATGGATCACTTTGATTACTAACTTTGAGTTTAGGATCTTGCATCTGGAAGTCAACCTAAGGATTTCCAACGAGAGGTAAGTCAACCTTTGATTTATGTGGCTACAACATGATATGACTGGTATTATGTTTGCTAATATTAGGACACAAGCACATGCATTCACTAATGCTATAAAAAGTCTATGAGACAGCTATCGTAGCAAACGCTACTTGTGAACCGGGTTCCAAATAAGACTATTATTGTATTATATGGCACCAGGTGCCTTTTTATGCCAGCTTATTGTGACCAACAATGCTACCAAACCTGTATGGAATTATGGTAAGTTTATATATCAGTTGGGTCTAGGTGAATTTTATGTATATTTGTGCTTATTTATAGATCCGCTAG
This sequence comes from Humulus lupulus, assembly GCF_963169125.1. NCBI lineage: Eukaryota > Viridiplantae > Streptophyta > Magnoliopsida > Rosales > Cannabaceae > Humulus > Humulus lupulus. The sequence goes on from NC_084793.1 coordinate 263,753,902, forward strand.
AGGTATAGCTGCTCGATAATTATACTGGTGTGAATTCATTCGCACCCGTAGCAGCAAAATACGTAGGTACGTGGTGTGACTGCTCATAATGTTATGTTGTGATATTGAGATGTTGTTGTTAGCCTTGATTATGCTTTAAAATGCGATATACGAGGTTGTTGTCTCGTAAATATATTTTATGGATGCTTATTGTGATATGAGCTGGTATGATTTGGTATAAGGAGACAATATGCTATGCATACAGTAGAATGGCTATGGTATGGTTATGCCTGTTAGAGGGCTAGTTATCGATCTGGTTATTAAATTTTATATGGATAGTCAACTCTTAGGTTCTTATTGCTGGTTGGACTGGTTATTGTTAGTATCGTGCAATTTGTAGCTAAGGACGCTTTGACTCCTTTCTACTTGTTATCATTAGGGTTCAGCTTATCCGAAACTCTCAATCGTGTTTGATTACTTGGTACTATTTCTTGTTCCAATGATTACGATCATTGAGTTTCTTCTTGTCGGTTATATTTATTTTTATTATATGCTTGTAAGGTTGATTTACTAAGCATTATCGCTTACCTATTTGTAATTCTTTCTGACTTCCGCTCGCAAAGGAACAAGATCTGTCATGTTGTAGGTAAGTGCAAGGACAAGATGGAGCAGTGAGAGCTAGAGTTTGCTTTGTTTGACTGTACATGTGGCTTGACTGTGGGAAGTCAGAAGCTTTTAATGTTTTGATACATTTTATATACTTATGTCTCACTCTTGTTAATTATGTTATTTTGAATGGTTGTATTGTTTTAAGTATGCGCATACTTCCAAAAAGTTTTTTTTATATGGATTTTTAAGGAACTCTTTTTAATTAAATGACTATGTTTTTCGTAAAATAGTTTGATAGAATTTTTGGGATGTTACACATATTAGCATTGATTTATCTGTGGATGATCGATAAGATCTATATTCGGCAATCGTGTTGAACGTGGGCCGATCGACAATCTTATGGAACGTGGGTCGTGAAGGCGGGGTCAATTTGATAGAGCGGTAATCTATCTATACATTAAAATAAGCCTTTTTAAATATTTTTTCTCTTTCTTCAAATCTATCTATTTCTATTTTCTCTCTCTTCTCAAAAACTTAAAAACAAAATTCTAGCCACATCGCTGGTCATTTTGGCTCAAGGGTGGTACCACGTGACCTACTCTTCAAGGTGATTATTTTGATATATGGGAAGCATATATTTTTTCGCCGTCGCCAAAGAAGATGACCGGAATTAAAAGTAACCTTTTAGTTTATTTTATATTTAGTTATCAAAAATGTTTCTTTTTCTTCTTTGTTAAAAATTAACTATGTAATTTATTTTTAATTTGGTTAAACAAAAATTCATAATAAAAAACCAAAGTGTGTGTTTTTCATTATAAAATAAAAGTAACTTCTAAGTTTCTTTTTTATTTGATTAATAAAAGAAACACTATTATTTACATGTAAATTACATTAGTGACTAAAAAGTGAATTAAAAATTTTCATTAAAAAAACTAATTATATAATATACTAAAAATAACTTTTGATGATAAGTTAATTTGTTGTACTTTATTGTAACTCATTAGTTCATAAAACAAGTTTAAATGTAACGTAAAAGTATCTTAAATAATAAGACACTATAATATAACCTAACTAATTTTAAGATAAAAAAGTTTCAACAAATAAATTTTGGAGGTAACCAAAATATATATGAAATAATATGTTCTAAAAATAAACAATTATGTGGAAAAGTAACAAATTGGTAACTTATTACCATTATAATGGTAACTTAGTACCATTATAACTTAGTACCCAGAAAAATAAAAAATTCAGGATTTCAAGAATGTTTCCAATTCAAGTATATTATTTTTAAAATATGGTATTTTTTGATGATGTGGTAAGGTATTTTTGTAAATAAAATTTTGTAGGTGATTATTGTAATTATTTTAAGTTATATGTATATAATTGTAAAGATCTCAAAAAAAATGAGAAGTTTACATAAATATAAGAAAAATAAACATAGTTTCTATATTTATGGGGAAAAAATAATTATACAAAATATGGTAAATTTTGAATTTTTTTTAAAATATGGTAATTCCATATAATATAAAAAATAGATTACCATAATCACAAATATACAAAACTCTTTCTCATCCTCTCTTTTCTCTCCATCACGATATATCCCTCTCTTTTCTCATTACTTCCTCTCTCATCCCCCATTTAGTTCTCTCATCTCAGCCCTCCGCCGGTGATTCTACCTCCGCCCCTGCCCGTGACGGCAACGTACTTCCCCCTCTGGTTGTTCTTGTTTCTTCTTCTTCTTGAGATCTAGTTTTATTTTTATTTTCTTTGTTGTTCTTCTTCTTTTTCACTTCTGGTTTCGCCATTTCAAGTATGTTTTTGCACTTCATATTTAATGTTTTTCCTTCTAAACGTAATTGTAACCGGTTATAGTCACAATCTATTATGATTTCTGGGTTTTTTTTTCAGATCTATTTAAGTAACCTGGTACAATGACGTCTTATTTTTTTTTATTTATATCTGATTTTTTTTAGATATAGTTGTAACCAGTTACAATAACAAATGCTTTAGATTTGTTTGTTTAGATTTAAATTTTTTTCACACCTGACTAAGTAACTAGGTATCATAGTGATTGTTTTTTTTTTTAGATCTGAATCTGTAACCAGTTCCGATTATGACCAGTTTAACATTTTTGTTTGTGATCCTATTTGTTTCCAAGTTTGGCAAAGTAAGCAGTTACCATCACAATTGAGTTTTTTTTTTCATATCTATTTTGTTTTTCAGACCTAGCTGTAACCAGTTACCTTCAAGATCAATTTAGTTTGTTTTTTTCATATCAGTTTTTTTTCTTCCAAATCTCACTAAGTAACCAGTTACAATTCAGTTGATATTTTGATAATGGTATATTACTAAAAAATCAAAATTATTTTTATAATTGTAACTAGTTACTACAACACCACTTAAAAAATAAAACTAATTTTTATTGTTATAACCAATTACCACACATCACTAAAAAAATTAACAGTGGCACATGATTACTATCACAAAAAAATTCAAAATTGTTTTGATAGTAGTAACCAGTTATTGCAGATAAAATGTTGATTGAAGAAGATAAAAAATGGAAGAAAATAAGAAAAAGTGAGAATAAAAAGTATGGTGATGAATGTCTCAGATTTTTTTTCTTCAAAGAATTATGTAAAAAAAATATTTTATAAAATATGAATGATAAAAAATAATACAAATAGATTAAAATTATAAAAATAATCTCAAAACATATCAAAACTAACTACTAAAATTGTATAAAAGATAAAATATGGTATACAAATAAAATTTTATAAATATAGAGAAAAAAAACTACCATTAAAATGTAAACAAAAAAAAAATGTCATAAAAACTTTAGGAAAAAAAAAACTACTATATTTTTCAAAGTTTAAGAAAAAATACCACAAGTGTAATTTCCAAAAAAAAAAAAGAGGAAATTACACTTTATATGGGATTTTTAATAGAGTGTGCAAAAATATGGCTTTTTTTCAAAAAAAGTTAATCTATGGCTTTTTTTAAGAATTTTCACTTTTATGGGTTTATTTTCCCATATTTTTGTATAAAAGTTAGTTTATGCCATAGTTTTACTCTTAATCAAATTTGGAAGGGTATGTTTGTAATTTGATTATTATTTTTTTAGGTTATTTGTTTTTTTATATTACTAATTTTATATTAAATTTTTCTTTGATTATTTTACAATTTTTTTTTGTAATATGAATTGTTTTTAAAATTATTATTTATTTATTATAAACATTTTTTTTAAGATTGTATGTTTTTTTTTTCAAATCCTGGGTAGGGTAACCAGTTACTTGATTGATCTTAAAAAAAATCATAGAGCTAAGTTAAATAACATGCACCAGGAGGGGTAACCAGTTATCCTGAGATGAGTAATTTTCTGCCATAAGAAAGGTAACCAGTTACCTAAGAAGGGTGACGAGTTACTCATATTAAATATGAAAAGAAACATCAAATTTGAAGGAAAAAATGGAAGAACACTTCATTAAAAAAGGAAGAAGAAGTAACTATGATTTCAGTAACATAAGTAACTAGTTACCTAAAGAAACCATAAATATACACATACCAGAACGTGAAAGTAACCAGTTACCCTCAGAAATATACACACAAAGAATGTGAAGGTAACCAGTTACCCATTCACGTTGTCATATTTTTATTAGTTTTCTTTCCAAATTTTGGTATTTCTATAAGTGTTACAGTAATTGATTTGATTTTTTTTTACATATAGTGGAAAACACTATAAAAAATTACAATAATAAAAGATAATAAATAAAAAAATAGTAGAATAATTATATAATGTTAAAATATATGTGTGAAAAAATTGAAAAAAAAAAAGAAATAGAATGAGAAAAGAATAAGTACAAAAATGAAAAAAAATATGAAAAAAAACAAAAGAAATGATGAATGAAAAAAAAGTAGATGAATAAATAAGAATGAAAAGAAGAAGAAGAAAAATAATGGAAAAATGAAAAGAAAAAAAATATGAATGAAAAAATTGGTAGAAAAAAATGAAAAAAAATCTCATATGTGTGAAAAAAAATGGAAGGAGACAATAATAAATACAAAAATGAAAAAAAAATAGAATGAAAAAAAAACTGAAAAAATATGAAAAAAAAACAATACAAATGAAAGAAAAAAATAGATAAATAAATAAAAATAGAAAAAAGAAGAAGAAGAATGAAAAAATAGAAAGAAAAAAATTGGTAGAAAAATAGAAAGAAAAAAATTGGTAGAGAAAAAAAAAAGAAAAAATAACAAAAAAATGATGGAAAAAAAAAAAAATTAGCTTCAAAATCAAAGAAAACATAACTATGATAAAAAAATATGACATTTCTATATATTTAGTTAGCTATTAATTGTGTTTCCATACTTTAACTTTTTCTTTAATAAATTTCCCATACAAATTAAGAAAAGTATAACTCCCATATTTTTGCATATTGATAGTATAAAAACCATATTTTTTAAAAATACTCAAAAAAAAATCCTCATTTAAATGTTTAGGCCCATATTATAACATGGGCCTTTTGTTTTTGGGTGGATAATGACTAGGCCTACTAATATGTATTCGTTCATTTTTCGAGCTTTTTGAAATTCGAAAAAACCCTATCGCGCACACTTGTCTATATAAAATCACTGCCAGTGCCCACGTCTCAAATATTCTAGAAACTATATACTTTTCTCTTTCTTTTTCTCCTCGTTCTCGTCGTTTTCGTTTCCCCTCTTCATCAGCGGCTGACCTAGCTATAGCCACCCTTCCTCTACCGAAATATGGAGCTTTGTACGGCTCAATCCATGCTTAACAATAAGCTTTCTAGTCACCATCACCCTCTGGTGCTTCTCTTCCAAAACCCCAATCACCTCCTCCATTCAAACTCAAAGCCTTCCCTCATCCCTCATCGGCGATCCCCACTCGCTCCCCTCACTGGTGCACTCCAATCTCGTACGTTTTCCATTCCTTAACGCTCGGTATTCAATCCAAACAAAGCTCTTCGTGTTATATTTTTTTATTTACTTACTCAGATCATTCTCTAGTTTGGACTCTGTTTTTGTTGCATTTTTTCACTGTTAATCTTCGATCATCTAGCAAACACTAGGGTTAATTGCATTTGAGGATTTTGATCCATTTTCTTAATGTTTAGTTTCATTGCAGCTGGTTTAAGCTTTTGTTATTATTATTTTATTTAGTAAAGTTTGTATTATATTATATTCCCAATGAATTAGTAGTGATGATACTATAGTTTATACTGATTTTATTTTATTTTTTCACTGTTTTTTGTCGCTATGTTTTTTGTCTTTTTCTTTTTATTGAAGTCTGAAGAAGCGTTTGATGCGTTTTTCCCCCACTGATATTGGTTTATTTCAAATTTTAAATTAAACGGAAAAAAACATTCTGCGATTACTCATTGTTCAGTGTCCAATAGAACGTGGTTCAGAACTGCATGGATTATTGCATGTTTTAATTTTGACGAACATTTATCTTGGCTCAGTTTTCACACACCGAATACCAAATTCATGTCATATTGAATATTTATTTCAGGATTGCTCTTTGTTTCAAAGTCATTGTCAAGAGAAACATCAGAAGAAGTATCTAGTGGAGCAAATCAGTATTTTGGCGAAAAACGTGAAGATGTGATTAGTTTGGGAGATGTTCCATTAGTAGAAAAGAAAGTCGATGATGATGATGATGATTTTACAACTAAAGTTCCAGAAGAACAGTTATCTGATGGGCCAACGCCAATTTTCGAGTTCCTGGATAATATCAATGTAAGTCCTATTTTTGAAATTTGCATCACGGTTGAATAACTGCAGAAACATTCAAAATGCTGCCTTTAAAATTTATATATGGACATTTTTTTATGATCGCACTTTCTTTATAATCAATAATCTTGCCCTCGAAAGGGTTTTTAAACAAGCGATTGATTTGCCTTAGTCGATTTTGCTTGTGTTTTTTAACCTCTTAGCATGTGGTGGTTTATCTTTCATTTTGTGTATTTTTTTTGGTCAAATAGGTTTCTTATTCCTTTAAATTAATATTTTCGGTTTTTTTTTCATCATGTTACTACATTTTTGTTATTTTTTATTTAATTCTAGGGAACAAGTACTTAGTAAACTTGTAAATCGGGTTGCTATGATGAAATTTACAGAAGGGTTGAGAGTGTTTCTGAAATGCTCTATGGGACTTCGACAGAATGTCGATCCTGAGCGGTTACCTGAGCAACTTGGTAATTGTTTAATTTTCTAGGTACTCCTTTTATGTTATATTCTTTCTTTTATTTGTTTTAATGGTGTTTGATGTTTTTAATTATTGTCCTCCTTCCATTTGTTTTATTTATTTATTCCCTATAGAGAGAGGTGTGGATGTCAGCCAAGTTCTTCCTTGTTCATATAATCATGATACTGCTTGTTTGTTAATGCCTATTACTCTTGTACACACCTGCTTATTTAAGTATTTATCTGTGTATATCTAAGGTTACATTTTAAACTCAGTTTTTTGTAGTTACCTAGTTTGTTAGGTTGCTATGATGAGCTCTAGGAAGTGAAGAAAGAAAAACTTATTTGCTTGATGAAACATTATCCTGAGTGGTTAACTGAGCAACATATATTCTTTTAGTATATATGAGCGAATATGACTAGTTGTACTACCATGTGTATGCTTAAGAAGAGGGCTGGGAGTGGTAAAGTTCTTGTTCTTATAATCATGATCTTACTTGGTAGTTATTGCTATTTGCTCTCATCCACGTCTACTAATTGATTTTTTTACCTCTGCATAATTAAGGTTACATTTTAAATTCAGTCTTTTATTTACATATTTTGTTTATTGGTTGCTATGATGAACCCAAGGAAATGAAGAAAGTTAATATTATTTGCTTAATGAAACATTGTCCTGAGCGGTTAACTGAGCAACATGTAATTCTCTTAATAGATATGAGCATCTGTGGTTACAACCACATGACCATGCAAGGTTATTGCTGTTTTATTTTATAAATATAAATGTATATATATATATATTTGCTACTTGCTATGATGAACCTAAGGAAGTGGAGAAAGTAACTTTTTTGCTTAATGAAACATCATCCTGAGCGGTTAACTGAGCAACATGTATTCTTTTAATAGGGACCAACTTCTGGGGGTTACAACCATATGCATGCTTGTGTATTGTTTTTTTTCCTTTTAGAAGAAATGTTTTGTACGCTCTAGTCTCTATGATGAGCCTTGGGAAGTGATGGAAGTGACCTTTTTTTCCTAGTGTAACTTGAGCAGTTACCTGAGAAGCACAAGCTTCTCTAGATGCTAGAACTGTATTTTCCTATAACGCTTATGGTTATTGTTTTATTTTAAAAATGATTTTTGTTTTTATCTACTTGCTATGATGAGATCAGGAAGTGATGAAAGTTAAACTTATTTGCTTTATGGTTAAGATGCTAGAACTGTATTTTCTTATAACGCTTATGGTTATTGTTTTATTTTAAAAATGATGTTTGTTTATATCTACTTGCTATGATGAGAGCAGGAAGTGATGAAAGTTAAACTTATTTGCTTTATGAATCGTTATCCTGAGCAACACAAGGTTCTCCAGAACCACAGTTTCTTAGTAGATAAGATGAGGGTAGAACACCGCTTCATGTCTATTGTATTGCTTGTTGTTTGTTGATATATACACATGCATACGGAGTATTTTTGCATGTCAGCACTTCAAAGTTTAATTGCCATTAACAGATTTTTTTACTTGCAGTTTGAATCCGAAGACACATACTCTTTCTTACTTTTTGGTGGCGGGGCCTTGCTTACCCTGTGGCTAGCATCAGCTGTTGTTGGAGCAATTGATTCTATCCCGGTGGTGTGTAGGCTTTCCTTAGCATCTTTGTTTTTCAATCAAGTCAATAGATTGTTTTTCCCTAAGTTGGCATATTGATGATGCTTAATTCAATGAAATGAATCAGTTCCCCAAATTGTTGGAGATTGTTGGTCTTGGCTATACAGTTTGGTTCGCATCTCGCTATCTGATATTCAAGGTAAAAGTACTAAATGTTTTGCTGCATTATTTGTAAAGCTTTACATATTGAGTAATCATGTCAATTTTTGAGTTTATGACTTGCAGAAAAGAAGGGAGGAGTTAGTTGCTAAGATTGAAGAGCTAAAGGAGGAAGTTCTTGGATCAAAATGATATGATTGATTAGGGTAAATGCCTTTAGCTAAAATAATTGTAGAGTTTGACTTGTTGCAATGTATATCATATGGATAAGTTTTTTCTTAGATTTATAATCTTCCTTTAGTAAAGAAAATTGAAGGAACGGAAATAGATAAAGTAGGGGAGGAAATCGCCATGCAGGATCCATATTCTGTTTTGCGTAAAGTGCTTATTCAATCTTAGTGCCGTTTATCAATATATGTTGGAGTCACCCTCTTCAAATCCGTGCCTTTTTCTTTGGTCGTTTTTTGACTCGTTGAATATTGTTTGTATAACCTTTTAAAAGAAATTGTTTGTATAAAAAAAAAGGCGTTACAGTCTGGTGAGGGTGACTCGTTTATCTTGTTGATCGGAAAGAGATAAGGTACCGTTATTTAATTTTGCTTCATAAGCAGAGGGAGGAGGGAGAAGGACAAAACACTAGAGAATTCAATCACAAGATTGTTGTTTTTTGTTTTTAATATTAAATTTATATAATTGATATTGTAAAAATTATATAATAAATTATAACAATAGTATTTTACTTATTGTTATATATGAAATTATATTTTAATTTAAAGATATTTATTTGTTAATCTTATATAAATGAGGTTGGTAGAAGAGGAAAATAGTTGCTAAGCATAACTAACTTGGCAGTGGGGGATGCCTTGGTCCTTTCCTGAAGTCTCGCGTGGAAGATATTACATTGAACTGGATAAGAGAAACCACTCTCCAATTTTACACTCCTTACACAAATTGGACAAAGGCCCATGTATTAACAAACTAGAGACAGGCAGCGACTGGACATTTCCAAAACAAGTGGAAGGAAGAGTCTACGCAATCAATGCAAAACAGTCAATAAGATTGTTCGATGTTCATCAACAATGCAACGAGTTTTCCCCTTAAGGGAGTGTATCTGCCATTATTTGCCACCAAAAGAAGTCTATGACGCGTACTTTTCCAGATCGTGCGCCAAACCTCATCAACATGTAAACCAAGGAATGGGATACGATAGCCGCCGGCCTAATGGAGGGATCCAAAGGAACCATTGTCTAAAAGTCAGCAATCCTCACCTTCATTCTCACATCTTCAGGCTGAAACCATTGATACAAATTAACAACATCCCAACCTTAAGAGGTAATGAAATCACTAAACTAGTTCACACCGCTAGGGACATCCCTTTCAGGAGTATGATTTCGATTCCCATGAGGAACTTGCTCATCAAATCAATTAGAGCTGCTTCTACCATTCCCAGTTCTTCTTCTCAAGCCACTTAGAATTGATTCTCTAGAATTCGAAATAGCTTTTTGTTTAGGTCAAAATCTTCCAAAATCAATAGCTTTCTAAAATAAGATCGATTATCTTCTTCAAATTGTGGATTGTTGACGTAAATATGGAACTCACATTAGTTGACTCAAGCAACTTGGTGAATGTATTCTTCAACATAATTGAAAGATTGAGCTAAATGGGAGTACTTGCAAAAAAAGTTATCTGATGCTTAAGTAAGTCTATGATTCAATCTCTAATTCTACAATCAAGAAGTGTAAAAATGGATCCGGAGATAGAATGACGTATCCTGATTAGTCTACGTGTTAGTCTTTTTGACAATCTTTCCCGCTTCTTTTCTTTTCTTCAAACTTGATAAACTTGTTGCGATAATTTGGTTACGCAAATATATGCAAGCGTTAACAAGTTATAATTCAGTAAATACGAGTATCGTCCCCCAAAGATTAAATTATCAATTATCAATAATTAATTTCCTATTTCTAATTGGCTAACAAAAGATTGATTCTAAAAGAAAACTAAAATATATAAACATAGAAATTATGAAACAGAAATAATTATAAACTATAAACTCAAAACAAATAACACTAAACAGAATTACCTAATGAATGAGAAATTACGGAATTTAATTTTGTCTTCTTTCCACTTTCCTATTTCACTAATGCATTATTTCACAATTATTCTTGGGAGTTTGCATAAATAATTTATATTTGAATTGAAATATATAAACTTCAACCTATATGAGAAGCTTCTACATCTCCGTGATAAATTCAACATAGCATGAAAACTCATAAGCTACACAAATCATATTGATACTCTCATTCAATATCGAAACTTATGTCTAATCAATTATAGCAGGTTTAAATCTCACTTTTCAGATCTTGAATCAAACTCATATAAATCATGTAATAGATGGCCAATCTATCACAAACAATAAACATAAATAATTGAAATGATTTCAATAATGAAGAATAAAACATAAACTTTGCATTAATTCACAGTAGAGTTTCAATCGACTCAATGAAAAACCCTAGAAATAAACTTAGGTCATATCCATAATAATCAAATCCATAAAACTAGAATTCAACATAAAATAAAAATAAAAGAAAGAAGAAAAGAACTCTAGATCCATCCAATCTTCTCCCAAGTACTCCAAATCGTTAACTCCATGTCTTAGGCTCTGAAGAACTATGTTTTTTTTTTTATGAAAATTGCAATTAAGTACTAATCCCTACATTTTTCCCAAGTGCAAAGACCATATTGCCCTTAATTAAAAATTTTGCAGAAATTCTCCTTTTCCAGCACAGTAGCGCGGTTGCACCACACCCAAGCGCGGTCACACTACCTGATAACTCTATGATATAGGGTTATTTATCCTACTTTTAAACTTGATTTTATAAGAAAAGAGTGATGAATTGAGCATTTAGTTGTTGAATTTTTAATTTATTTCATCTTTGTGTCTTATGTAGTTTAATTTTAGAGTTGAGTTTTGTTTTTAGCTATTTTGGAATTAAATAATTATTTTGCTTTCATTTTCTGTGTAAAAGGAGTTCAAACTAGAATGGGAAGCAAAAGGAGTGGAAAAATTGGCAAGAAGAAATTGAAAAGTGTTGCAATGTGCAGAATTGCTAAGAGGATTGCTACAGCACTCTCGAGTTGCGTGGTCAACTAGCCCACCTGGAAAAAGTCAATGCAAAGTGACTTTGACAGCTGGCGTGGGGTGTAAAAATTTCCACATGGGCGTACTTGTGCTAGGAGAGAGATGGACCAAATAGGAGTGGGCCTAAAAGTGGAATGAATGATATGGAGTTTCTAAAAGGGGAAAAGAAGTAAAAATATGTCCTAGCATATTTAAGAAAGACCAAGATGAAAGTAAAAGAGGGGTGCTGCCATTGTTAGAGCTTGGAGAGCAGAAAGTACAGAATAAAAGAGAATGAAGAAGAAGAAAAGAAGGAAGAAGAAAAGAAGAACAACGTGAAGTCATTCCCGTCATCTTGAGAATTTGTTCTTGTTTTTATCTCTCTCTAATTCTTGTAGTTTCAATTTTTGAATAGCTATTTAGTAACCCATGGATTATAGATTTGAATTTGGGTTTGTGTTTGCTAAATTAGTTATGAGCTAAACTCTTTGAGACTTTGGTGGCTAATGAACCCTAAATCTTAGTTATGAAGTTTTAATGCATTATTAAGTCATATCTCTCTTTGTTCATCTAAGTGAGCTTAATGCCTAATTCTTGTTGTTGTTTGGCCATCAATGAGAAGTTGATAAGCTAGATCTATTGTTGAAAAGTTTAGATTTGGTGGAAATTACTTGGATGATGCAAGATATTACCCTTTATTAGGTTGTATTTAGTGAATAATATAGGAATATATTATTTGCCTTGTATAACTCATGAAAATTGGTGCTTATATTTGTGTTCTTACAGCTGAATTGACATAGGAATATGCTGAATTAGATTAAGGAACTTTTATCGTAAGGTTTGGAAAAAATCATATGAAACAATTGAGAATTTTCGTTACTCTGGAAGGTTTTGCTAACAATAATGTTGTAACATTCTGAGCAGAATATTGATTTAGGGGAATTTAGTAATTCAAGTCCACTTTTCATTGGTGAATCTATTTTGCTGTTATTTCCTGCTCATTGGTGATTATTCTAAGCATTTTTAAATTTCTTTCATTTTAGTTTAAGCTTTCAAGAATTATTCCAATTAATTTTGCTTTATCACATTTGTTAAGTGTTGATTTTACGCAATCTATTACTAACTCAATCCCTGTGGAGATGATACTCACTTATCATTTTATTACTTGCTAGCGATTGTGTACAATTGCATACACTATTAATTTCGCAACAAGTTTTTGGCGTCGTTGCCGGAGATTGATTTAGTGAATTTTTTTTGTTAAAATGAATTGCTTTTCAATTTGGTTTCTTATTTTTCATTTGTTTATTTTTGTTTTTCCTTGTTCTATTTTACGCTTTTGTTTGTTTGGTCCTTTTGCGAGGTACTTGAGATGTCTCATCGGCAAGTCCTCAATAACTTTGTTCAACATGACTCAGGGCCTTTACATAGAGCATGATGGAGATACAAAAATTTGTTCATGAGGTTCCCTTACCATGGTTTGTCTAGAGAGTGTTTACTTGAAGTCTTTCTAAATGGGTTGCATGCCACCACAAGAGAATGGGTAGAGAGAGAAGATGGTACCACCAATTTCTATCAAATATCCATTGATGAAGCCTATTGGATGTTGGAAAACATGGCGGAATATGATGAATGGTATTGTTTGAATTCTCCAATACCCAACCAAGTGCATCTTTAAATAATTTAGAAAATCAAGTTGAAGATTGTTCAAGGAGTTGCATAATACACCCCTAGAGACTTTGCCTAGCTACATAGAAAATTAAGGAGGGGAAAATCATTGCAATGTCATGCCATTGGGGAGTGGCAAGGAGATGGAGCTGCCAAAGGAAGAAGTTGAGCATGAATTAGAGCCTTCTTCAATCCAAAGTGATGAAACAAAGGGAGAGGCAATAGTAAATTCAATTGTGTCGAATTCTATCTCTACCCAAGATATTGATAAATCTTTTGAGAAAACTAGTACAGAAAAGTTTGATGCAAACCCGCCACCACCTCATATGCAACACTTCCAAGAACAACAAGTTTTTGATTCTCAACTTTGGGAGCCACTAGTCATGGAAGCATACACATATGAAGATCCTATGTGGCCACCACCTCCTCCAACATCAGTAGCATCATATCTTGGTGTCCACCACACTTATTTATCAAAAGCAAGTCGAGTTGAGCACATGATTTGACTGATTGTTTTTACGTATATTATAAGTAAAAAAGCAGTAGGAACTAGAATGAACAATGCAGTAGCAATAATCACAATTTTATTTCGTTACCCATCAATATCGCATCTCGCCAAGCTTGGGGGCATCCACAATGAAGACCCATGTGTGAGGGCATATTCCATTCTCTATGGGCGAACATCACTCCTTGATGATGAGTTTTCCAAAAGTAAAGTCGACGACTTTAAATCAAGTGCTCCTTGGGAGACAACCCAAGTTTCTAAACTTTGTTTTTAATTTTGTTTTAGTAATTTAGTTAAGTTCATTGAATTTCCTTTATTGAATATTTTTACTTTTGTTAGGTGTATTTAAAAAAAAAATTATTTTTTAGTTTTCCATATTTTTGTTGATTTTTTTATTTCACTTGGTCTTTGGTGTTTCATTTTATGGTGCATGAGTTAGGTTTAGAAAGATGGTGATTTGAAGTGAAAAAATTTGAGTTTTGGAATGTTTTAGAGGTGTGGTAGGTGAACAAAAATGTGGGGAGCTAAAGAAAGAAAATCTAAAATTCTAGGTTGCAATGCTGCAAAAAATGTTGTAGCAATCTGGGCTAAGTTCACAGCGTGTTTAGGGCATTTTGGTGGTTTTGGGCAGAGAGATTATAACATCCCAAATTACCTAATAAGACTTCGGACCTTGATTAGGGGGTCATGATGACAATTTATGAGAATTATAGTTATACGTGATGAGTATTGATGGACCCAAAATAGGTATGTTTTAAATATTTATATCGCAAGCGCACGAATCGTTCATATAAAATAGTGATCGTGTAAGCAAGGATGTCAAGCCCAAATGAGTTATCTAAAATAAAAAAGAAAACTATTTCAAACCAAAATTAATAAATTCTAACCTAGCTCCAAAGATTGATGAGATTTTTCGTATCAAGAAAATAGAATAAAATATAATAATAAAGATATTAAAGCAAGAAAAAATAAACAAGATAGGAATTGTAAACAAGTTGTAAGAGAAAGATTATTAAGATAATAGAATCCACAAAATATAAGCTCAATAATATCTATAAGTACATTGATTCCCAAGTTTTATTAATAGTAGAAATTAATCAAACTATCACCTATTCAATTTAGATATTCTTTTTAAGCATAAGTTATTATATTAATATAGGATTTACCTTCACTTTTAGCAATATAATATCAAAGTCTTTAGTGTGAATCAATCTAATGAAACAACAATAAAATCAATGAATATTATTTATAAGACAAAACATAATATTTTTGTTCTTAAGCATTTGATGTGCACAATTTAATGATACACTTTAATCAAATAATATTATGATTTTACACTAATGAAGGACAAAGTGTAAATATATGCTAACAATAAAAAATACATGATATTTAAAATGAAAGAAGATATTTGAAGAAGAAAAATCCATAAACTTTGTTGCACAAATGAGAAATCAACATACAAAATAAATACTATCTAGTTATATATTGTTTCATCATCACCTTAATAATCTTAAAAAGATTAGAAACTCATAACTAGAATGGCAAATACAAACCAAAAATTACAAACATAAATAGGAAAATTTGGAGGAGGAACCCCCAAATTTTTCCTCTAAAAGCTCATAGAAAAATGACCAAAAAGAAGAAAAAGATGAAGAGAATGGAGTGGAGTGGTATTGAAAGTGTAGCAATTGTGTAGTGTAACCTCCTCCTTAAAATGGTCTTCAAATCCCTTATTTATAGCCAAAATAAAGTGACTAAAATAATCAATTTAAATTAATTAAATTGATTAAATTAAATTTTAAATAAAGAATAATATGGCAAGTAGGGAAAATTTTAGAGTGTAATGATAAATTTTGTAGTGCAATGTGTAGAAAAGTTGGGTAAAAAATGACATTTTTAGACATAGGGAGACAAGGGAACAAGACGATGTTGGGCTCAAGAAAAAATGGCATGGCAGCTTGGTGCAGGCGACTGGGCCAAAATGCATGTAGACCTAGCTGTTTGGGCTCGAATGGTGGAGGAAGGAGGCCTACGGGGCTGCTGGGGGATCAAGACCGAAAAGGGCAGGCAGCCCACAGAGTGCCTGGGAGGCACGGGACTGGGTGGCTGCTGGGAGGTGTCTGGGTCGAGATTTGTGGTAGGCGGATTGGGTCCGAAGCTTTTTGGGCCAAAGGAGGCTGAGAGGCTGCTGGTGCTGAGAGGGCTCGCGTGGGCCTGCTGGGCCGAGTATCGCCGGGCTTGGCTTTTGAGAATGCCACATTTTTTTTCTTTCTTTTTCTTGGCTTTCAAGAGCCAAAAAAATACAACATAATTCCTACAAAATAAATATAAATTAAGTCATGATAAAATATTTTCAATTATAAAATAAATCATATTAATTCTTTGAAAATATTAATTATAACTTAATTTAATTTAACATTTAGTTTCAATAAAACACATTTTTTTTTTTACCTCAAACTAAACAACAATAATTCAAATAATTAAACTACAACTAAGTAACTATAAAAACACACAAAAATATATAAAATCATGATAAGACTAATAAATTCAAAATTACTTAAAACTTAATAAATTAATAAAAAACTTAAGAACTTAACACCAATTACCTTATAAATAGTGGTAAAATAACTCTATTTTGTAGAGTTATCAAGTATGCGTGTAATTATGTGATTATGTGGGTTACATGATAATATGACTAGATATGCATGTTTAAGTGTATTAAATATGCATGTGGGCCTGTTTCTTATTAGAAGGGCAATTTTAGTGATTTGGCCTGATATGGGTATATTTGGCATATATGTGATATATGGGTGAGACCACATTATTATGTGGATATATTTGGGTTACTCGGCACGAGGCGATCCTAGGGAGCAAGTTAGCGGGAAAGTCACAACGAGACCAAATACCCAACTTGGGGTGAGTCAAGGGGTATTTTGGGTATCTAGTACATTACCGGGTTATCGGGTAATGGGAATGAATATTCGAGGATATATTTGAAGTTAGTGAGAATATGATGGGATACCAGAGATTTTGACCATTTTGCCCTCGATGACGTTTTTGGTACCCCGAGCCTCGGGATTAACTTAAGGTTACTTGAACCTTAAGTAAACCACACACAAAACAAAACACTCAGAATAACACTCAAACACTCAGGTTCTCTCTCTCCCAACAAACTCCTTTTATCGCTCAACTTTGGTGTGGGATTTTTTGAGGAACTAAGGGGATTAAAGGCTGCAAACTTGGGAATTGAAGGCTTGACTTTGGGGCTTGATTAGTTGCAGATAGGAGGACATAGTCATAGTCGAGGTAAGCCATTGACCTTGCTTTTAAGTTGAATTCAGTTCTGATTTGGTTGTTTTTGAGCTTTGAGGCTCAAGGTTATGAATTTGAATTTTGGGTAGAGTTTTGAGTGTGTTGAGCTGGGGTTTTGTTGTTGGGAAGATGTTGAATTTGTTCTGGGGATTGAATTAAGGTTCTAGGATTGATTTGGGGTGGTTTTTTGGTTGAGTTTGGCTGAAGAAACAACAAGGAATTATGGATTCGTAGGGTCGGGCTGCAGCCCTATTCTTGGGGTGCTGCGACCCTCTTGAACCCAGAGGTCAGGGGCGGATTCTAATGTGAGGTCACATAGCGGCGCCTGTTAGGCCATGCCGCGTCGCATGTTCAGTGAGAAGAGAGGATGAGGCCTCTGACTTGGGCGGGTCGCGACTTAGATGCTTGGGGCCGCGACTCTTAAGGGGTTTTGAGCCCTGGGAGAGGTTTTGAGTGCATAAACTCAACCTTAAGGGCTCAGGATTGATCCTACTACCCAGTTTAGTAGAATTAGAAGTCCTAGAGGCTAGGACTCGGTTCGGAACCTTTATTTGCTCGCTATTGATGGGATTTTATATTATGGTTGTGACTAGGTTATCGCTAGGGGGCTCGAAACCGGAATCGTGCTCGAGGGTCGTTCTTATTATCACGCTATACTCGAACCTGAGGTAAGAAAACTGCACCCGGTCTATGTTTAGGGCTCGACCCGATTATAGTACAGAATTAATATTATGTTGAGAATGTTTTATTAAACATATTAAATGCGTTGTGTTTACCTATCTTATGCAATAATTGTTGAGTTGTATGTCTGATTGAGGAAGCTCAACTTATAAGCTGAAGGTCTATCTATGTTATTTGATGAAGGGCTTGGCTTAATAGTCCGTTCTAAAGGACTCGACTTATCAATCGGATGTTGAGACTCAACTTATCAGTCGAAGGTTAAGACTTGACATATCAGTCAAAGTTTAAGACTCGACTCATCAGTCTAAGGTTGAGACTGGACTTATTAGTCGAAGGTTGAGACTCGACT
Source organism: Humulus lupulus (assembly GCF_963169125.1). Lineage (NCBI taxonomy): Eukaryota > Viridiplantae > Streptophyta > Magnoliopsida > Rosales > Cannabaceae > Humulus > Humulus lupulus. Next base: position 263,772,089 of record NC_084793.1, read on the forward strand.
AATTAGTCGAAGGGTAAGACTCGACTTATCCGTCGACAGTTAAAGGCACGAATTATCAGTCGAAGAGTGAAAGACTCAACTCAATAGTTAAAGGTTAAAGGACTCGGCTTATGAGTCGAGAGTTTAAAGGCTCAGCTTAGAAGTCAAGGGCAGTGATAGTGTGTTGAACATTGGCCAATAGGGTTAAGCTGTAATGACCCAAATTTCCTAATAAGGTTTAGGACCTTGATTAGGAGGCCGGGAATGCCATAATTGATTTATTATGCCATTCAATGATTATATGCATGTTTATGTGAATTATATTATTATATGATGACAAATGCATGCATATGGGTCCACATTTTATTATAAGGGCATTTTGGTAATTTGGCCCGTTAAGGGCGTAATTGTATATTTTCATGCATGTTGGTGAATTATAAATAATACCACATTATAATGTGGATTTGTTCGAGCCATTCGACATGAGACGATCTTTGAATGCAAGTTATCAGTCTGGTCATAATGGAGTTAATTTCGAGGCTCGGGGTGAGTCTTGGGGTAATTTGAGGATTAGAACAATACCGGGAATTAAAGGGTAATGAGATATGATTTATTAGTATTTAAGGATATTGGAAATAACGGGAATTGGAGGGTGTTAATTATGATTAACGAGATAGGCGCGAAAGGACGATTTTGCCCTTGGTGGCCTTAAGAGGATTTTAACCTAAGGGTATTTTAGTCTTTTGACCCTAAAGGATTTATATCAGCCATTAAAACTGTAGAAGGCTGTAGAAAACAGAGCATCTCCTTCACCTTCTCCCGATCATCATTTCCCTTCATTTCTCTTTGAATTTTGAAGCTCTTTTTGAGGAACCAAGCTAGGGAATTAAGTCTTGATGATCTAGGGTTGTGTTTAACCAAGTCTTGATTGAGGTGAGTTTTTAACCATTAAAACTCTTGTTCTTGCTCTGTTTTTCTTATTGAGTTTCAGCTGGATTTTTGAGTTGGATAATGGGAATTGATGGGAGTTTTTGGCTAGGGTTACTTGGGTTATGATGCCTAGGGTTGGTGTATATGGTTTTTGGGTTCATTTGGGAGTTTAATTGAGGTTTGGAAGCTTGTTTTGAAGGTTGGAAATGGAGGAATCGAAGGAGGGAAAAACCAGGGTTGAAAACCCTAGTTGTAGCGCTACAACGCCCATCAGTGGGCGCTACAGCGCTAGTCAGGGGTGTTTCACTCTGCCAAGGGCGTTGGAGCGCTAGGGGGTAGCGCTACAGCGCTACCCTGCTTTCTAGATTCATGTTTTGGGCACTTTTGAGGGTTTTTGACTCGAGGTTTCAATTCCTAAGGCTCAAGATCGAATCTACTCACCGTTTGGGTACGATTCGGGGTCCTAGGAGTGAGGTTTAGGTCAAGAACCTTTCATTGCTCATTTTAATTAATTGGAAGTTATATCTGGTTATGACTAGGTGACCGCTAAGGGAATAAAGGATTGATCGTTCTCAAGGGTCGTTTAATTGTTATTTCTCGCTTGAACTAGAGGTAAGAAAACTACACCCCATATGTGACATGCATGGTTATTATTGGGGCATGTTGAGTGTTTAAATGTGGACATTGATTGCATATTAAATTCTTAGCAAATCTTGCTCACTTGTGAATGGCACTGACTTATTAGTTAGAATCGGCAATGGTGTTGGTATTAACTGTGAAGCTGTGACTTACTAGTCAAGTTCGGTAGTAGTACCGAGCACTGGTGTATGGTATTGGCTTATGAGTCAAGAACGGTCTTAGCGTGTTTAACGCAAGCCGATAAAGATTAGATCTAATCGACATAAACATTATCATCCTAAGCATGAAATGCTTGACCGACCTTAATTTCAATGAAAATTAAAAGCGCTTGTCTAGTCTAAAGGCTAGTTATTTAGAGCCAGAGCCAGAGCCAGAGCCAGAGCCAAAAGGCTAAGGTGACCTACACGTCACATGGCTAGGAGGGTATGGGACCTTAGAGACAGACTTATCAGTCATCTGACCGAGATAGACTTATCAGTCATCTAATCGAGATGGACTTATCAGTCATCTGACCGAGATAGACTTATCAGCCATCTAATCGAGATGGATCTGACCGAGATAGACTTATCAGTCATCTGATCGAGATAGACTTATCAGTCATCTAATCGAGATGGACTTATTAGTCATCTGACCGAGATGGACTTATCAGTTATCTGACCGAGATAGACTTATCAGTCATCTAGACTTATCAGTCATCTAGACTTATCAGTCATCTAATCGAGATAGACTTATCTGTAATGCCCTGGATAGCCAAGACCGTTACACTGTGTGTTTATAAAGGTGCAAGACTTGCTAATCAAGTCATTTAGTTAGAAACGTGTTATTGAGACTATAGTTGAACTAGGGTTAAAAGATTTCGGTCACAAAAGTTACATTTCATATATTCAAAAATTCTTTGACATGGGATCCCAAAAGTAATAACGTTTAAAAAGACAGTTTATAAAATTTCAGGTTAAAAGTACAGCTACTAGCCACTCTAAGGGCAAAACAGACATTTAGGCTTTTCCCGTCCTGTACCAGTCCTCGGCCGTGGTGGCCGATCAGCTGACTATGTACATTCAGCCCCAAAGCTCTCTAACTCAAGGCTGGTCCACTTTGCTCTTGCCTTTACCTACACCACGTAGCACCCGTGAGCCAAGGCCCATCAAGAAACCAGATAACAGAGCATAATCATTAAGCAATCAATTTACAAATCAACAATCAGACAACTCATAAAGCATAACCACATGCTCAAGAATCCATAATAGTTACACAATCAGGCATTCAGCATACCAGGTTCATCAATTCACATATAATAACCAGGGTTGACACCCTTAGGTCACATCCCCTAATCATCCCACTGACTCCGGTCCGCTTAAACCGAGCTCAGTGAATATTAAGTTGTCCTTAGCTACCAGTGGCCAAGTCGCGCCATGTGCGCAAATATTGATTCCGGCACTCTTAGGCCATTTATCACATGTCCCATGGCATAATACCATCTATGACATAGTACAGATATATGGAGCTCTTAGTCCCATCATTAACACATAACCGGGTGCAGTTTCTTACCTTTAGATTCCGATAGCTTGATTAATGAAACCGACCCTTAAGCATGATCCCGTCCAAGCCCTAGCATACACCTAGTCATGACCATAAATTAGAATCAACACCAAACTTCAATTCCAAAACCTAGCCTCGGGACCAATCCCGAGCCCTCGAGAAGCCCTAATTCCACCAAACGGGGTGGTGGAATCAAACCCCGAGCCCCCGGGAAAAAACCTTAAGAAATAACCCAAAAATCCTCTTCTGGAAATAGGGTAGTGCTACAGTGCCCTAAAGTGGGCGCTATGGTGCTATAACCAGAGCCAAAATTCCCCAAGCACCCAAGCCTAGGGCTGTAGCGCCCAAGGACGAGCGCTACAACGCTACTTGTAGAACAAAATGCCCAGATTTGCCTCCTTCGAGTTTCCTCGAACCAAAACCCCCTAAAACCTTTCCAAACCTCAACCATACTTCAAAAAAAACCTACCAACACCTAGAACTCACCCCACACAACGCAACAACACAAATCCCAACCACATACACCATCAATTAAAGAAAAGCAAGGTTGAACTAAAAAACTGAAGAACCCAACCAAAAAACTAGAACAGCCCAGAAACTCAAATGTTCAAGCTCATAATTTCTCACCTCAAGTGGGGAATTTGACCCTAGGTTATCTTCCAAACCTCCTTATATTTCACTCCTCAAAGCCTCAGCCTTAACTCCCTAGAATTCCCATCAAAACTCAACTCAGAAATCCATTTCAACACCAAAACCAGAAACTGAAAAACAACCTTGAAGCTTACCTTAATTGAATGACTAATTCCTGCTAAATCCTCAAGCTTAATCAAGGTCCCAAGTGTGAAGCCTTAGCCTAAAGCCTCCACTAAATTTTAGCTTCAAATTCCAGAAGAAATGGTGAAGAAAAGCCCAAACTGCATAAGAGAAAAGACCCTGTTTTTCCCTTCTTTCTTTTCACCTTCTTTTCTTTTCCTTTTTGTCTCTTTTGTTTTCCTTCAGCTTCTCAGATATTCTACACATTCCACTAAGGCTATAAATCAGTATAACACTTATCTATGATTTTAAACACCAAAAGACCATACTGCCCTCCCAATTAAAACTAAGCTTTTAAACATCCTAAAGGCATTTTAGTCATTACTCCCAATTCCCGCTAATTCCTCGAGTGTTCCTAACAATTACCGCTTAAATCCTGACACCTAACTAATCACCAATTATGTTCCTCAATGTCAAATAGTCTCCAATATTTTCTCTAAATTCCCAGAAACACCCCCAGACTCACCCCGAGCCGGGTATAAATCCCCGCCGTGACTTTTCCGCTAAACCGCTCAGTAGGATCGTCTTAAGTCACAAGCTGCAAATATACCCACATAATAATGCGGTCTCAAAAATTTATCACATATATTTACGTTTATGCCCTCAACGGGCCAAAATTACAAATATGCCCTTATAACCTAATCAGGGCCTACATGCATACTAGTACACATAGTCATGCATCACATTTATCCAAATAATCATATAAGCATGCTTATCACATCATCATGCATTTAATCATTTAAATCACACATAATACAGTTATGTGCTCCCGACACAGTAATCAATGCCCTTAAGCCTTATTAGTAATTTTGGGTCGTTACATATCAGTCATCTATTTAGAGAGTGACTTATTAGTCAACTATTCAGAGAGACTTATTAGTCATCTACTCAGAGCACAGGACGCCACAAATATTTATTTGTACCTGCTTGCATGCATGAGTAGGGTTATTCCTGCTAGGCATGCCTATTAAGACTTAGTAACATGTTATTACTTGTTTATGAGCATATTGAGTTTTCTTGCTGGGCTTCGGCTCACGGGTGCTATGTGGTGCAGGTAAAGGCAAAAGAAAGCTGGACTATCCTTGAGTTGGAGAGCTTAGGTGACGATGTGTGCATATGCGGCTGCTCGACAGCCACGGCAGAGGGTTGCAAGAGGAACTAGGGTTAAACCCTATTTTCCTGCTTAGGTCGGCTGGTTGTAAATATTTTGTTGTAATTAACCTTTAAATTATATTTTTTTGGGATCCCAATGTATATAGTAAATGTTTTCGTGAAACGTTGTATCTTAACCAAAATTTTTAACCCTAAACCACTAATCAAACTCAGTTTCACGATTATGGCCAAATGACTTGATTAGCGAGTTTAGCACTATTTAAAATGCACACCGTAACGGTCCCTGGAGTTTAGGGCATTACATAAGCCGACCCGGAAGCGAGATACACGCTTGAACGGCCCTAGGGACATCTAGAATGTGAAGCATCAGACCCACTTGGCTAGCTCAAAGGCTGGTTATGTGAGAGATGGGCACTAAAGCCCTAGTGTGACTCTATAGTCACTTATATGAGTTAATTGCATGCATGAGTAGGGTTATTACTACTGGCATGCTAGTTATGATTCTATGATCTGACAATGTATTGCTTATAAGCATGTTTATGTTTTCTTGCTGAGCCTTGGCTCACGGGTGCTAAATGGTGCAGGTAAAGGAAAGGAAAAGCTAGACCAGCCATGAGTTGGAGGGCTTCATGGGCATAGTGTACATATGTGGCTTGCTTGTCCACCACAGCCGAGGCTATTAGTTGGAACTAGGGTTGGACCCTGATTTTGCTACCTAGGTCAGCTTTTGTATTTGTTTTTGGGCTTGTAACTATTTTAAACTACGATGGGATCCCATGTATTGTAGTCAAACCTTTTTAATGAAATTGTTGACTTTTGACCAAAATTTTTAGTATCTAAACCTGTTGTTAGTTTTAATTACACGATTGAAACTCAAATGACTCATTTAGCGAGTTTATAATTATTTAAACTACACAGTGTAACAATCATTGATTAAGCACTTACAAGAGTCATCGTTTCATCATCATCACCACCACCACCACCACCACCACCACCACCATCATCATCATCATTTTCAATAAAATTTCTGAGAGCATTTCCCTTGTTAGGCCATTACTAAGTGAGTGTCTCCTCTTTGTAGTAGTGTCTTTTCTTGTGTATATTCTCTTCTTTTTAGATTCATCACTCGAGGACGAGCAATAAATTAAGTTTAAGGGTGTGATAACTCTATGATATAGGGTTATTTATCCTACTTTTAAACTTGATTTTATAAGAAAAGAGTGATGAATTGAGCATTTAGTTGTTGAATTTTTAATTTATTTCATCTTTGTGTCTTGTGTAGTTTAATTTTAGAATTGAGTTTTATTTTTAGCTATTTTGGAATTAAATAATTATTTTTGCTTTCATTTTCTGTGTAAAAGGAGTTAAAACTAGAATGGGAAGCAAAAGGAGTGGAAAAATTGGAAAGAAGAAATTGAAAAGTACTGAAATGTGTAGAATTGCTTAAAGGATTGTAGCAACATTCTGGAGCTGCGTGATCAACTATAGCCCAGCTGGAAAAAGTCAATGCAAAGTGGCTTTGACAGCTGGCGTGGGGTGTAAAAATTTCCACATGGGCGTACTTGTGTCAGGAGAGAGATGGACCAAATAGGAGTAGGCCTAAAAGTGGAAAGAATGATATGGGCTTTATAAAAGGGGAAAAGAAGTAAAAATAAGCCCTAGCATATTTAAGAAAAACCAAGCTGAAAGTAAAAGAGGGGGGATACCATTGTTAGAGCTTGGAGAGTAGAAAGTACAGAAGAAAAGAGAATGAAGAAGAAGAAGAAAAGAAGAACAACGTGAAGTTGATAAGTCTAGTTTAGGGTAGTTTTAGAGTGTGTTTTATTCTTAATTTCGAGTCAAATTTTGAGTTTTGTACGGTATTATGCTTGTGTTTGTTTTGTTTTCAGGTTTTTGCTATGATTTTGTGAATGGAGAGGAAATGAGCGTATTTAATGATGAAAATGGGTATTTTGGGAGCTTTTGGCCATTTTGTGTGAATTCGGGAGAGTCGGGAATATTTGGATGAATTTGGTACTAAATGAAGGTGAAAAATGAGTGAAATCAAGAAATCTGGAACAAGGAGTCACGACTTGCCCTTTACAAGTCGTGGCTTGCATGAAGAGAGAGCGGCGATTCGGTGAAGGGAACCCAAAACAGGCAAGTCGCGACTTGATCTATCAAGTCATGGCACCTGAGTTTCCAGAGGAGGAAGGAATCGGCAGAAAAAGAGGCGGGCCACGACTCAGGAATAGGCAAGTCACGACCCACCTCACTAAAAATTGAAAAAAAATGTGTTTAAGTATGATTTTTTTAGGTCATTTGTAAGGAGGTTCTTGGATGACGGGATTAGAAGCTATTGAACATTATTGATTTATTTTATTCACCTTTCTCTTAGTTTTTAGTAGTTTAATTTTATGTTTCTGAACAATTATTTTATGATTTTAGTCATGTCTGATATGAACTAAACATCTGTTCTAGGGTTTAATGTAGTCACTTGGATATTTGTTAATTTTCTATGAAGTTTATATAATTTATTCTTCTTGTATTATTTATCTATATGATTTGTGATAAATGCATGTGGATAATTGATCACTATTTACATAATTTATGATTTTGATATGAGATCTGAGAGGGAAGAGTTGAATATTCTATGGTCATATATACACAAATTGCATATAGGATGAATAGGGTATGTGTAGCGTTTGGAGTTTCTATGCTTCATGCCTGCTATATGTCAAAACTTATCACAGATATGTAGAAAGTTTGCATATAGTTTAAGATTTTTATCTTGAAAAAGAATTAGGATTGTTTTAGTTAACCAGCTATTAGGATAGAAATTGAAGAATTATATGCACTGATTAGTAAGCATAATAGGTTGAAAAGTTGATGAACTTAATACCCTAGGTTTTTAATTATTGAATCAATTTTTATAATTGCATAGTTTATTTCAGTTTTAAGTTTTAGGTTAAAAATCACTCTATTTTCGATAGCTAAATAGAAAGTTAGAATTGGTAATTGGAACTTGATTTATAGTGTAGCACCCTGGTTAGCCATACATTGTGTATTTTAAATAGCACTTAACTTGCTAAATGAGTTATTAGGCCATAAAAGTGCATCTAAATGTGATTAATAGTCCAGGGTTAAAAATTTCGGTTAAAATGAATGGTTATTTCATTAAAACATTAAACTGTACATGGGATCCCATAATAAACGTTTACAAAGTTGTTTACAGTTACAAAATGGTCATTACAAATCAAAATTTACAATCCGCTGACCTAAGCGGCAAAAATAGGGTTAAACCCTAGTTCCTCTGAGAAACCTTGGCCGTGGTGGTCAAGCAGCCACATATGTACACGTCGCCACCTAAGCTCTCCAACTCATGGCTGGTCCAACTTTTCTTTCCCTTTATCTGCACCACATAGCACTCGTGAGCCAAGGCCCAACAAGAAAACTTAAACATGCTCATGAGCAATGATTGACACATTTCCAAATCATAATAAACATGCCTAGTAGTAATAACCCAACTCATGCATGCATACCATTCATATAAATGACTACAACATCATATGAGACGAAATGCCCTAATTAAATGATTAACAGAACTATATCGGGGCCCGGTGCCCAAGTACATGACTAATAAATCATACTGGGCTCAATGCCCTAGGATCTGTGACTAATAAGTCACCCTGGGGCCTTTCCTTATCCTTTGTACAACCAGCCTTGGAGTTGGCCTAGCGCCTGACGCTTTAGTTTTCTACGACCATTAGGTTGAACAAGCATGTAATGCGCTCCTAATTAAATCTAATCGTATCGACCAGCGCTTAACTCGTTATTGCCGCCCTTGACTAATAAGTCAATGCTTTACGACCAGCGCTCAACGCTATTGTAGTCCTTGACTAATAAGTCAATGCTTTTCTCAAGTATATAATGCTAACAATCATTCATTATATAACAAATATCCATATACAAGCATTCAACATGCTTTAATCAATCATTTACTGGAACAGTCATAATCGTGTGCATTTACAGGGTCAATGCCCAATCAAAACTATATTCAGCATTCGCGCCAAGCCCTAATCATGTATGTCACATTATAGGTGCAATTTTCTTACCTCAGGTCTGAGTATAATGTAAAATAAGAATGACCCTCGAGCACGATCCTGATCTTGAGCCCTTAGCAGTAACCTAGTCATAAGCAAATATAGAATCCCATCAATAATGAGCAAATAAAGGCTTCCAGACCAAGTCCTAGCCTTCGAAACCAAGAATTCTACCAAACTGGGTAGTAGATTCGATCCCGAGCCTTTAGGTTTGAAATCCCGTCATAAAAAGCTAAGACTGCCAAAAATGGCTAGGCGGGCCGCAGCGTGCCTCCCAGACAGAAAGCCCCCTATCTGGGTCCAGGGGTCGGGTCGCAACTTGCCCTTGAGGGTTGTGGCGTGACACCAAGACAAAGCCCCTCTTTACACCTTGAGGTTTGCACGGACCGCGATGCCCAAGAACAAGATCGCGGTGTGCCCCTGCGAACCCAACACCCCTATTTTTTCTTCAGCCCAAACTCAACAAAAATCATTTCCAAACAATCCCAAAATCAGAACTAAAACCCATTACATCAATATCACCAAACCAACATCAAAACCCCAACTTTAACACACTAAAAACACTATCACAAACTCAAATCACAACCTTAAGCCTTCAAGCTTAATAACAACCAAAACCAATGCAAAATACCAACCAAAACACAGAGTTTGTAATCCCTTATCTCAACTGTGAATTGAACCCCTTTTAGCTTCTGCAATTCAACCCCAAACCTTAAGCTTTGAATCCTCAAGCTTGCCCCAAAACCTCAAGTCCAATAGAGAGAGAAACTGAGAGAAAGAAAGAGCACAATTGAGAGGGAGAAAAGGAAGGCTAGAGTGTTCTGTAGTTATCCTTCAACCAAGAAGAAAGGTGACTTAGTCACTAGTTTTGCCTCCCAAATGAAATAAATGCCCCTTACCCTTTATTTTGCCTTCCTATGCCTCAAGGGAAAGTTGTCATTTGCCAATTGTCCTATTAATCACAATTAACGTCTCTCGATTCCCATCACTTCAAATTTCCTCAAATAATTACCAAATAGTTTCCCATTACTCGCTCAATCACGTTAATGTACTAAGTACCAAATTACCCCTAGGCTCACCCCGAGCCGAGTATTTGACACCGTTATGACTAAACCGCTAACTTGCGTCCTAGGATCGCCTCATGCCTTGTATCTCAAATATATCCACATAATAATGTGGTCTCACACATATATGAACAGATATACAAATATGCCCTCAACGAGCCAAAATTACAAAAATATCATTCTAATAAGAAACGGGCTCACATGCATGCAAGTACAACTATATAATAATATAACTCACATAATCATGCATATAATAACATAATAACACAATAAACCAATTATTGATCTCCTGCTCCCCTAATAAAGAGACTAAGCCACATTAGGGAATTTGGGACATTACAACTATCCCCTCCTTATAGAAATTTCATCCTCAAAATTTTACCTGAACTGCTCAGGATACTGACTCTACATATCTGACTCTAGCTCCCAGGTCGCTTCCTCAACCTTATTGTTCCTCCATAATACCTTAATCAAAGGTATAGTTTTATTTCTCAGGACCTTATCCTTTCTATCTAGTATCTGGACTGACTGTTCCTCATAGGAGAGATCTGCCCCAAGTTCCATATCCTCGTAACTCAACACATGAGTCACATTTGATACATATTTTTGAAGGGCCGAAATATGAAATCCATTATGTACGACCGACAGTGCCAGTGGTAAGGCCAACATATAGACCACCTAACCAATCCTCTCCAAGATTTCAAATGGTCCTACAAATCTAGGGCTCAACTTGCCATTTTCCCAAATATCCTCACCCATTTCCATGGTGAGACTCTAATGAAGACATAGTCTCCCACTTTGAACTCCACGTTCCTACGTTTGGGATCAGCATAACTTTTCTGCCTGCTTTGAAAAGAGAGCATGCGAGCTCTGATCTTCTCAATAGCCTCATTGGTCATCTGAACTACCTCAGGACCCAAGTATCTCCTTTCTCCTGTCTCATCCCAATGAATGGAAGACCTGCATTTCCTACCATACAACATCTCGTAAGGAGCCACCCCAATGGTCGAATGATAGCTGTTATTGTAGGAAAACTCTATCAAAGGCAGATACTTACTCTAGGACCCATCAACGTCCAGCACACATGCTCGCAGCATGTCCTCTAATATCTGAATTGTCCTCTCAGATTTTCCATCTGTTTGTGGATGATAAGCAGTATTGAACTTCAATTGTGTACCCATGGCCCTCTACAAACTTCCCCAAAACATGGAAGTAAATATAGGGTCCTGATCTGACACGATCGACCTCGGTGCCCCATGAAGGTGCACTATCTCTCTTACATAAAGATCTGCATATTGGTCAACTGTATAAGTTTTCCTCACTGGTAAGAAGTGAGTTGACTTGGTGTATCGATCCACGATAACCCACACTGGATCATGTTGACCCACAATCCTAGGTAACCCTACCACAAAGTCCATCGTGATGTCCTCCCATTTCCACTCTGGGATGTCTTGAGACTGTAATAGCCCTGCTGGTCTCTGATGCTCAACCTTGATCTGCTGACATGTCAAGCACTTAGCCACATATTCTGTCACATCCCTATTCATCCCAGGCCACCAATACAGCGATCTCACATCCTGATACATCTTTGTGGTGCCTAGATGCAAAGAGTAAGGAGTAGTATGAGATTCATCCAGAATCTCCCGTCTGTAATAGTGTCCATTGGAACACAGATCCGATCCTTGTATCTCAAAAAGCCCATATCTGACACTATATAATTCCTAGAAACTCCGGCTAGGACGTCCTCCCTGATATTTTTCAGTTGTGGATCACCCAACTGACCTGCCTTTATTCTTTCTAACAATGTAGACTGTAGCGTAATGTTGGCCAACTGGCCCACCAACAACTCTATACTAGATCTGGTCATATCCTCTACTAACTCTCTGGATATCAGTCTTGCACTAAATACCTATCCCGGACCCTTCCGGCTTAAGGCATCTATCACCACGTTGGCCTTCCCTGGGTGACACAAGATTTCACAATCATAATCCTTCACAAACTCCAGCCAACGCCTCTGTATCATGTTCAAGTTTTTCTGTGTGAAAAAGTACTTTAGGCTCTTGTGGTCAGTGTATATCTCATAATTCTCCCTATAAAGGAAATGCCTACATACCTTTAATGCAAATATCACTGCTGCCAACTCTAAATCATGAGTGGGGTATCTCTGTTTATACTCTTTCAACTAACGTGATGCATAGGCAATCACCTTCCCCGACTGCATAAGAATACAACCCAAACCATGATGTGAGGCATCACAGTATATCACAAACTTCTCTTGATCTGTCGGGAGACTTAGAACTGGAGCTGTAATCAATCTCTGCTTCACTCCTTGGAAGTTGTTCTCACACTTGTTCGACCACACATACTTTTGATTCTTGCGTGTCAGTTCAATCAATGAGGTAGCAATCCTTGAGAACCCTTCCACAAAATGCATGTAATAACCTGCCAATCCAAGGAAGCTCCTAATCTCTGAGGCATTCCTTGGCCTTGGCCAATCTCTGACCACCTCAATCTTGGCTGGGTCCACCTTGATCTCCTTCTTACTGACAATATGACCAAGGAAAGTTACCTGAGGTAAACAGAACTCACATTTCTTGAACTTAGCAAACAGCATATGCTCCCTCAGTCTCTGTAGAACCAACCTCAGATGTTGCTCATGTTCTGACTCTAACTGAGAATAAACCAGAATATCGTCGATAAAGACGATCACATACTGGTCCAAATAATCTTTGAACTCTCGATTCATCAGATCCATAAAAGCAGCTGGGGCATTAGTCAACCCAAAGGACACAACTAAGAACTCATAATCCCATATCTTGTATGAAAGGTAGTCTTCGATATATCTCCCTCCTTGATCCTCAGCTGGTGATAACTAGAACGAAGATCTATCTTTGAGAATACCATCTTACCCTGAAATTGATCAAACAAATCATCTATCCTTGGCAGAGGAACCTTGTTCTTGATTGTTAACTTACTAAGTTTTCTGTAGTCAATACACATTCTCAAAGAACCTTCCTTCTTCTTTACAAACAGGACTGGTGCACCCCAAGGTGAGAAACTGGATCTAATAAAATCCAAGTCTAATAGCTCCTGCAGCTGTACCTTTAATTCTTTTAACTCTGCTGGGGCCATTTCATAAGGTGCCCTAGACGCTGGCTCTATCCCTGGTGCCAGTTCAATCACAAATTCAATCTCTCTGTGTGGCAGCAACCCTAGTAAATCTTCTGGAAACACATCGAGAAATTCACAGACTAACCTTGTCCTCTCTGGTCCCACTGGCACGACCTGAGTGGTATCTACCACATAGGCTAAGAATCCTATGCAACCACCTTGCAATAGATCTCTAGCCCTCAATACAGATATCATCGGTACACAGGGTCCATGCACAATGCCAAAAAAGACAAAAGGATCCTCACCTTCAGGCTCAAAGGTTACCATTTTCCTTCTGCAATCTATGGCTGCCCCATACTTCACCAACCAGCCCATACCCATAATCATGTCAAAGTCGGTCATAACCAACTCTTTCATATCAACTGACAACTCTCCGCCCTCTAATGTCACTGGCAATGATCTGACTCATCTCCTGGATACTACTAACTCCCCAGTGGGCAATAAGTTCCCGAACCCCATAGCATAATAATCACATGGTCTACACAGTCTATTAATAATTTTACTAGCAACAAAAGAATGTGTAGCACCATAATCAATCAACATAGTATAAGGGGTTTGTTGACGGTGAAATTTCTTCAACGATATAAGGTTAGAAAACTGAGATTGTATTGCAAGAGATATCTTAGAAGAAGATGGAGGAAACTTGAAAGAGTAAATATGCAAAACTACAATGGAGTAACAATCGTATATTTCTTAATAGCCTCAGCATACAAGGAATTTTCCAACCCCTTAGTTTGAGGAGTTGAAGCCTATTTATAGATGAGCTCTAATGGCCCCTGATACAAGGTGGTCCTGGGGGACATGATCGTACATAAGTACACTGTCAGAGTAGTGGTGCAGGACGTTGTGGTGTCGACTCGGGTACATGGTTGGGGGTCCTCAGGTAGTGCCTCCACTCTTCGTACGGGTTCGTACCACCACTACTTGTTAGTCACAGATGTTAGGGTCATGCCTTTGTTCTTTTCAGGGTTGTACATCCCGTGCTCGTACATGTATTTCATGCCTAGTTGTCCCCCTTACCTAAGTATTTTCTCTAGGTTTCTTTATATTTTGGTAAGTATCAAACCAACTTCTTTTCTCCCGGCCCTATTTCCAGGTACGAGATCATGAAATAGGCATGTATGAGGCTCGGGGATGGGTCTCACAAGGCGAGACCCTTGGTTCCTAGGCGAGTACCCATGCGTGACTTGGGCATTCACGAGGCTCGGGGATGGGTCTCACAAAGCGAGACCCTTGGTGCCTAGGCGAGTACCCATGCGTGACTTGGGCATTCACGAGGCTCGGGGATGGGTCTCACAAGGCGAGACCCTTGGTGCCTATGCAGATGCTGGCGCGGGACGTCTGCACGCGCATGGTGGGTAGCCTCGCAGAGCGAGGCCCTAGGAGTCTCGGCAGACGTGCGCGCATGGTGGGCAGCCTCTGTAGAGTCCAATAACTTTACTTAGCTAGTTAGATAGTAGTAGCAATAGTAATAATTGTAGTATTTTTATGACTGTGGATTTTGGTTCAGACCGGGATTAAATTGGACACTCGTAGTAACACTTGTAGATTTTCTAAGTTTAACCTATAGTTTAAGAATATTAATTTTAACCTAAGGTTTGATTAATATGATTGATATTGATGGTGATATTTATTATATTATAAGGTTTAGATATACCCAATAAGATAGTGACACTTGTCTTGTGTATGTTTAATGATAATTAAGTATTTTTGAGGAATAAGTTTATTAAGATCAATATTTGAATATCCTAGGGTCTGTCAGCAGCTTTGAAATCGTTAGAGGACTTAGTCAAGGCTGTTTACTCAATTCAAATTAGGCTGAAAATGTGCAATTTCGTGTTTAATATTTCAGCGTATGCCGATATATCGCAGCTATAGGGGGCGATATATCGCCATACGGGGATACGAAAAACACGTAACTTCACACGATCACCTCGACAAGCCTCGAGCATATTAGCCCAGGCGATATATCGCCTACTAGGGGCAATATATTGGCTCATGTATCATATTTTTAAATGTTTTTGAAATCGAGCTCATTTTAATCTTTAACCTCTTGATAAGTCCAGCATCTTTTTGACCGAGTCTTCAGCCTCTGCTGAACGATAATTCAAATATTTTTCAATTAAAAATCCATTATTTTATTCAAGTTAAATGAAGATCTTTTCATTCTTTAACTCTATAAATAGGACCTAGTACCCAGCCATTTGTTCATTCATCAAGCTAAGTTCAGAGGCTGCAAGCTGCTAGGTTATTTTTGAGTGCTTAAACACTTGGGTTGGGAATATAAGCTTTAACTTTATAAGCTTAATAAACACTCGGGAAGTAAGGTTCATAGTATTTTTTGGTTCGAGGTGTAGTTCGGTTATAGAAGCATTCGAGGTATTCATTATTCTAGTTCATTTCTGTGTTATTCTTATAGTTTTCTACTCAAAATCCTAACTCTATTCTTTATTCTTGGTTAGGAAATCTAAGATCTTGAACATAAGATTCTTGGTAAGTATATTTTCGATGGTATAGTTCTTTCATTCTTTTCATCCCTTTTTCATTAGTATACTCACCTTGCTTTGATGGTTTTTAGGAGTGTTTCCAAAGTCCCAATCCCGTTTTCATATCCCGGTATATTTGGTAAGGAAAATAGGATAGGATTTGAAATGTTATGTTATATGTTATCTTATGATTTATGTGTTATGTTATATGTTATATTATGTATGTTGTAGACTTGGGCATATGACTTGTATAACTAACAAGCCCCAATAAATTTATGGGCATATGACTTGCTTACCTAGCAAGCCCCACAAATCTAATGGGCTTATGACTTGTTTAGTTTATGAGCCCCAAGTAATAATGGCCATTATAGTGTATGTGACATATGTTTATGATATGTTTTAGTATATGTCGCGATATGAATTTTATGTATATGATTTATGTGTTAGATTTTCCTTGCTGGGCATTAGGCTCATTCCTTTATGTTTATATGTGCAGGAAAATAGCTATGGTGGTGGAAAGGTTCTTGGCAGCTTGGGGGTTATGTATTGAGGCAGAATGGAAATGGATGGATTGAGCATTCGGTTCGAGGATGAGGTCACTTCTTAATCTTTTAAAAATTATGCTTTATATGTATTTTCCGCACTTTATTTTGTAATCCATTTATTTAAAGTTATGTTATGTTTTTATTTTAAAAACAATGGGATCCCATATCCTACTTTAAATTTTATGTAGTTTAACATTTGTCTTACAAGTTTTAATGAAGTTATGATTATTTCACTAGTGAGATCTATTAAAGATTAGTGTCTATGTATAAGTAGTCATTAATGGTCCAAAGTCTAGAGTAGTTGGGTCATTACAGCCTCGCATAGCGAGGTACTTGGGTCTTTCTGGGCACTTTCGCTAAGGCCTCCTATGAGACATGGGTCTCGCGTGGGGCAAGACATCTGGTTGCTTGGTTTGCCCGAGGCTAATGAGGGTAAACCTCATTTTTTCTCTTTAGATTTGACTATGGCTCTGGTCAATTTTTGGCATTCACAGGGTTCCAACACTAAAAAGCTGACCTGTGACTACTAAGGGACAAGCCTCAGCTTCTGTCTGTGTCAACACGAACACTCGAACTGGGGTCTAGCTATCCACCTTTCTTGGTTCTTCCTTTCTTTCCTTCAGGAAATCTTTCTTTAAGTGTCCCACTATCCCGCATAAGAAGCAGACCTTCACATGACACTCCCCTATATGGCGCCTCTTGTATCTGGGGCACTCAGGAAAAGCCCTCCAGCCCTCACTGCCACCCTGACGGCCTATTATAATACCATGTGGTCTTCAGTTAGGGCTTGGAGCTGGAAAAGCTTCAAGAGCCTTTCTTTTATGATCACTGGGGCCTCCACCCCTACCTGGACCTATAAATGGAGGTCTCACCCTCTTAGTGTCTCTCCTGGTTGTGTTATCACGCTAGAATTTATTCTCTGTGCTGTCAGCTGTGAGCACCTTCTCAACCACCTATGCATAAGTAGTCACTCCTGACACAGTAGTAATACGAACATCCTGGCCTATCATAGGCTGTAGGCCCTGGAGAAACCTCTCCCTTCTAGTCCCATCAGTGGGCACCAGTTCCCCGACAAACTTTGCCAGTCTATCAAATTTCAGAGCATGTTCAGTCACTGATGAGTTGCCCTAAAGTAATCTACTGAACTCTTCGGCCTTTTCCGCCCTGATGACATCATTGTAATACTTTTAATTGAACAGAGTCCTAAACTCTTCCCAATCCAGGGCATTAACATTTCTGGTCTAGGATATCACTTTCCACTAGATTCGGGCATCCTCCCGAAACATATACGTGGCACAGGTCACCCTCTCATTACCACCCACCCACATAAAGTCTAGGATAATGGTAACCATACTCATCCACTGTTCAGCCTTAGCTGGATTCGAACTACCCTCAAAGGCTGGAGGGTGTTGTTTCCTGAACCTTTCATAAAGATGTTCCCATTTACTCCTAGCCTCTGGCGGCTGCTCAACTGTTGGCACCATCACAGGTGGTGCCTCTGGTAAAATGTTCCCTGCAGGAACCTATTGTTGTCTCAGGAGGCAGATTTCTTCTTTCTGCCTCAATACCCTGGCTTGCAAATCAGCAAGCAACTACTGCCAGTTCTCAGGAGCTAGCTGAGGGGTCTGACCCTGGTCATTATTCTGACCTTGTCTATCATTCTGGCCCTGATCTTCCTGGCCAGCTGATGATTCAATCTATCTTGGAAGCATACTTCCAATCTTATACCTTGCTGCAATAATCAATTTGATCAGTTAGGTAGTAATAACTAAACCTCTTGCCGCCTCACGGTCCAAGATCAAGCAAAACAACCATTCAAATTAAACAGTCATGCTAATACACATGTCGATTCATATTCATACTAATTCTGGTGCTAATAAGCACATCCTGGTATTCATAACAATTACCAATGCTAATAAGCATCTTCTGGCATAAATGTATCTATGACAGCGCTAATGAGCGTGTCCTGACCTACATGTCCATATAACAATGCTTATAAGCGGTTCTTTTGCATTCACAAGCAATAGCAGTGCTAATAAGCATGTTCTATTTAAATCATGCAGCAGTCAAGGGCCAGGCTCTATCAGTAGATCTCATGCTACCTAAAAAGGCATCCAGATAAAGCATTTATACCCTATTTAAGCAGTTAAGCACCTAACCACATAAATAGTTACCGAACTGTAGAGTTCAAGAACTTTACTTAGCTAATTATTTAGTAGTATTATAGTATGTATAGTATTATCTTTGTAACTGTGGATTTTTGGTTCAGACCGGGAATTATTTGGACACTCATAGTAGAACTTATAGATTTTCTAAGTTTAACCTATAGTTTAAGAATATTAATTTTAACCTAAGGTTTGATTATATAGCTGATATTAAGAATAATATTTATTATACTATAAGGTTTAGATATCAACCAATAGGATTTTAAGCACATGTTATGAATGGGTGATTAAGGATTAAGTATTTTGAGGATTAAATTTAATAAGGAGTAAAGTTTGAATGCTTTAAGGTCAGTCAGCAGCTTTGAATACGTTGAGGGCTTAGTCAAGGCTATTTACTCCATTCAAACTTAGCTAAAAATGTGTAATTTCGTGTTTAAATATTCAGCGTGTGCCGATATATCGCAGCACGTAGATACGGAAAACACGAAACGATGCACGGTCGCCTCGGGCATACTGGCCCAGGCGATATATCGCCTCCTTCAGCATAATTCAAATGTTTTTGAATTCTTTTTCCTTTCAGCCATTCAACTTCTTCATAAGTCCATTATCTTTTGAACGAGTCTTCAGCCTCTGCTGAACGATTATTCAAATTATTTTCACCTAAAAAGCTATTATTTTTATTCAAGTAAAATTAAGATTCCTTCATTCCCAAACTCTATAAATAGGACCTAGTACCCAGCCATTATTCACCTTTTACTCTAAGTTCGGAAGCTGCAAGTGCTAGGAGAGTGTGAGAGTTAAGCACTTGGGTGGGGAAATCATAAGCTTAATCATCTTAAGCTTATCAAACACTTTGGGGAGTAAGATTTCATAGTATTTCGGTTCGAGGGTTAGATTGATCTACAAGTCCTCAAGGTATTCAACACACTCTAGTTCATTCATTTTATGTTATGTTTCCCTTCTCTTAGTCTTCTACTCAGTCTTCTAACCTCATTCTTATTTTGGTTAGGGAATCTAAGTTCTTGAGCACATAGGTTTTGGTAAGTGTGACTTTCAATGGTTTAGTCTTTCCATTCCTTTCATTTCATCTCTTTTTCTTCATTAGACTCACCCTGTTATATATGGTTTTAGGAGTGTTCCAAAAGTCCCAACTCAGTCCACATATCCTGGTAACTTTGGTAAGGAAAATAGGATAGAATCTATATGTTTTATGCTTATGTTATCTTATGTGTTATGTTATGAAATATGTTATAAATATGTTATGAATATGTATGTTTGTAGGCTTGGGCATATGACCCATAAGACTAACAAGACCCCAAATAGATTATGGGCATATGACCTACTTAGCTAGTAGGACCCCACTAATCTCATGGGCATATGACTTGTTTAGTCTATGGGACCCCAAGTAATAATGGCCATTATAATAAGTGTATGTAATAAGTGTTATGATATGTCTTTATGTTTATTATGAAATTTATGTTTATGACTATGTGTTAGATTTTCCTTGCTGGGCATTAGGCTCATTCCTTTTTGTTTTATGTGCAGGAAAATAGCTTAAGAGGCGGTAAGATTCGTGGACGCTTAGAGAATGTGTATCGATGGTGAATGGAGTAAAGGAGCCAAGCGTTATTCGATTCGAGGATGTAGTTTTGTTTTATGTCTTTTTACATGTATTTTCCGCACTATTTATGTAATGTCTTTTTATTTTAAATTATGTTTTGTTTTTAAGACAATGGGATCCCATATCCTACTTATTTTATGAAAGTAACTCTATTTCTACAAGTTTCCAATAAAGTATGGTATTTTCGCAAAAATGTAAGTTTTATGTATAGTTTCGTTAATGGTCCAAAAGTCTAGAGTAGTGGGTCATTACACGAACACTGAGTCAAGCTTGTCTTTAGTGGCAAGTGTACATGCCCAACCTGTCTTCCGGAACCCTTAACCTTGGCACGCTCTGATACCAAGTTGTAGCGCCCTGATTAGCCAAGACCGATACACTGTGTATTTTAAATAATGTTTAACTTGCTAAACGAGTTATTAGGCCATAAAAGTGCATCTAAATGTGATTAATGGTCCATGGTTAAAATTTTTGGTTAAAAGGAATGGATATTTCATTAAAACATTAAACTGTACATGGGATCCCATAATAGACATTTACAAAGTTGTTTACAGTTCCAAAATGGTCATAACAACTCAAAAGTTACAATCTGCCGACCTAAGCGGAAAAAATAGGGTTAAACTCTAGTTCCTCTAAGAAACTTTGGCCGAGGTGGTCAAGCGGCTGCATATGTACACGTCGCCACCTAAGCTCTCCAACTCATGGCTGGTCCAACTTTTCTTTCCCTTTACCTGCACCACGTAGCACCCGTGAGCCAAGGCCCAACAAGAAAACTTAAACATGCTCATAAGCAGTGATTAACACATTTCCAAATCATAATAAACATGCCCAGCAGTAATAACTCTACTCATGCATGCATACCATTCATATAAATGACTACAGCGTCATATGAGACGAAATGCCCTAATTAAATGATTAACATAACCATATCGGGGCTCGATGCCCAAGTACATGACTAATAAATCATATTGGGCTCAATGCCCTAGGATTTGGGTCTAATAAGTCACCCTGGGGCCCATTTCCCCATCCTCTGTATAACCAGCCTTGGAGCTGGCCTAGCGTACCTGAAACTCAACGCTATTGTCGTCCTTGACTAATAAGGCAATTCTTTTCTCAAGTATATAATGCTAACAATCATTCATTATATAACAAATATCCATATACAAGCATTCAACATGCTTTAATCAATCATTTACAAGCACAATCATAATCGTGCGCATTTACAGGGGCAATGCCCAATCAAAACTATATTCAGCATTCGGGCCAAGCCCTAATCATTTATGTAACATAATAGGTGCAATTTTCTTACCTCAGGTCCAAGTATAATGTAAAATAAGAACGACCCTTAAGCACGATTCTGATCTTGAGCCCTTAGCGGTAACTTAGTCGTAACCAAAAATAGAATCCCGTCAATAACAAGAAAATAATGGCTTCTAGACCAATTCCTAGCCTCTGGGACCAAGAATTCTACCAAAACGGGTAGTAGATTCGATCCCAAGCCTTTAGGTTTGAAATCCCGTCATAAAAAGCTAAGATCGCCAAAAATGGCCAGGTAGGCCGCGACGTGCCTCTCAGACAGAAAGCCCCCCTGTCTGGGTCCAGGGGGCGGGCCGCGACTTCCCCTTGAGGGCCGCGATGCGCCACCAAGACAGAGTCCCTCCTTAGGCCCTGGGGTTCGCACGGGCCGCGGCGCCAAAGAACACGGCTGCGGCGCGCCCCTGCGAACCCAACACCCCTGTTTTTTCTTCAGCCCAAACTCAACCAAAATAATTTCCAAACATTCCCAAAATCAGAACTAAAATCCAGTACAAAATTATCACCAAACCAACATCAAAACCCAAGCTTTAACATACTCAAAACACTATCACAAACTTAATCACAACCTTAAACCTTCAAGCTTAATAACAATCAAAACTGTAATGCCCCAAATTTCCTAATAAGGTTTAGGACCTTGATTAGGAGGCCGGGAGGGCCATAATTGATTCGTTATGGTATTTAATGATTATATGCATGTTTACGTGAGTTGTATTATTATATGATGGTGAATGCATGCATATGGGAGTATTTACTATTATAAGGGTGTTTCGGTAATTTGGCCGCTGTGGGCGTAATTGTGTATTTTGGGTGCATAATTGTGATTAATTAATATAGCCACATTATAAGGTGGATTGGTTCGAGCTAATTGGCATGAGACGATCATGAGATGTAAGTGTTCGGTCTAGTCATAATGGGTTTAAGCTCGGGGCTCGGGGTGAGTCTCGGGGTGTTTTAATGATTAGAGCGTTACCGGGAGTAATAGGGTAACAGGATATGAATTATGGGTATTTGATAGTATTGAGATTAGCGGGAATTGGGAAGCATTAATTATGATTAACGGGATATGTGGAAAGTACCAATTTTACCCTTCAAGTGGTTTTAGAGGCCTTAAGTGACTTAAGGGTATTTTGGTCATTTAGGTTTGGATTTGTATGACTTAAATTGGCTGTTGGTTGTAGAAGCATGTGGAATTAAAGCAGAGCCAAAACATAGTGTCTCTCTCCTTCCCGTACACCACCCTTCTCCATATTCTTCTTTGGTGTTCTTGAGCTCAAAGTGGGGTATTAAGCTAGGGAATTCAAAGGATGGGTTTGTGGACTTGGTTCAACCATTGAGGAAGGTTCAAAGCTGGTTTTGAGGTGAGTTCTAGTCATTGAATTCAGGTTGTGCTCTGTTTTTCCCTTTAGTTATTCAGCTTTTGATTCTTGTTGGAAGTTTGGATTTGAAGAGGTTTTAATTGATGTTTAGGTTGGGTTTTGATGAGGGGAAGTTATGGGTGATGCTTAGAGGTTTAATTGAGTGTTTGGAGGAGGTTTGGAGCTGATTGGAGGGTTTGGTTCCAAGGGAAAATGCAGGGGAAAATCTGGTGCTGCGTGCTGTCATTTTGGCCGGTCTGGGCTGGGCGCCGCGGCCCTTGGCGTTTGGCAGGGAGGTCTGCCTCTGTCTGAAGGGCGCGTCGCGGCGCAGCTGGGGAGGGCCACGGCCCTTAGGGTAATTTTGGCCAGAATCATGTTTTTAGCTTGGGGATTCAAGCCTTAGGCCTCGGGGTTGAACTTAGTACCCGGTTAAGGGGGGATTGATATCCCAGAGGCTAGATATTGGTTTGGGAGCTTATGTTGATCATTTTTATTGATGGTATCTTATATTTGGTTATGACTAGGTGACTGCTAAAGGACTAAAAGTTGATCGTTCTCAAGGGTCGTTCTTTAAATCATTCTAGCTCGAATCTGAGGTAAGAAAACTGCACCCTGTGTATATGTGACATGCATGGTTACTCCTGATGCATGTTGATTGATTATGTAACGTGACATGCATGGCTGCTATTGATGCATGTTGGATTGTTAAGAATGACGCAGGTCATGCACGAGAAACATGTGATTAGGACATGATTTGAGTACTGAATATGACATTGTTCAGAGCCTGTGCCTCTGGGTTTGTGCATGGTCCTAGTTGTATTAATACTTGTTGAGTAAGCATGGTGAATGCCTTGTTTATGGATATTGGACATGTGATATATGTGTTTGATGGCATGGCTTACCTGTGTATGGCGCTGGCTTATTAGTCAGAATCGACAATGGTGTCAGATCCGTCTGTGAAGCTGTAACTTATTTGTTAAGTTCACAACGGGCTGAGCACTGGTCGTGTTTCACCGACCCAAGAGTCAGATGTGGCAGTGCGTTGTGAACGCCGGGCCAAGTGAAGATTAGATCTAATCGAGGTTGGCGTTGAATGACCCATATAGGGTATTAATGCTGGACCGACCGGAAGGTCAATGAGAACTATAAGCGCTTACCTGGTCTAAGACCAGATGTTTTCAACCAAGGTATATGAACCCGATGACTGTTTGTCACATGGCTAAGGGACGTTGTCCTTAGTTACGACTCTAGAGTCGGGAGGATGGTTATGTTGGTGACCAATCACCATGCACCTATCCTGATCAAACTTATGAAAGAACCACTTATCAATTAAGCCCTGGTGGCCCTATCGTCACATGGCTAGAGGGAGCTGTACCCATTTCTGTGACTCTTGGGCTATTGTCACCTATCTGTTTTGGACCGTTGGTCCTGATTGGCTATTATGATTACTGTTGATATTATATCATGTTATATTGTGTTTTCTTGCTGGGCTTCGGCTCACGGGTGCTATGTGGTGCAGGTAAAGGCAAAAGAAAGCTGGACCATCCTTGAGTTGGAGAGCTTAGGTGATGACGTGTACATGTGCAGCTGTTCGTCCGCCACGGCCGAGGTTTAAAGTGGAACTAGGGTTAAACCCTGTTTTTCCGCGTGGATCGGCCTGTTGTAAATATTTTTTTAAAATAGACTCTGAAACTATATTTTCGGGATCCCAATGTATATATTAAATGTTCTAGTGAAACGTTACGTCTTAACCAAAATGTTTAATCCCTAAACCGCTAATCATACTTAGTTACACGTTTTGGCCAAATGACTCGATTAGCGAGTTTAGCACTGTTTACAAGGCACATCGTAACGGTCCCTGGAGTTGGGGTGTTACAAATTGGTATCAGAGCGAGCCAAGGTTTATGGTTCCTGAAGACAAGCTGGGCATGTACACTCATCACTGAAGATAGCTTCACTCAAGGACTGGTAACTATTTCTGTAGTTGTGTGCATAATTGCTTAAATGGAATATAAATGCTTTACCTGCACGTTGTATTAGGGAGCATGAGATTCTGATAGAGCCTGGCTCTTGACTATATGATTATATGCTCCATGGAAATGTTTATGAACATGATCATTTGATTACCTTCTCCATGAATATATATATATATAATTGTGATATTTGCATGCTGGAATTGAGGCATGGCGTGAATGTTGGAAGAGCAGGGATTATGAGTGGTGTATGAATGTCATGGGAATGTTTGTAGCACTGCAAGTGGTTTATGATTGTGGTGTGGTAAGATTTATCCCGTGGGGGAAAGCCCTTGATATGGTTATGGTGATTAATGGGTCAAGTTATTGACTGCAGATTGAATCAGCAGGTTTATATTCAAGGGAGATTATGAGGCCTGGTGGTAGTTATACAAGGGCTGGGAGTTACAGCCAGGGTATCAGTTCTTCGTCTGCATCTATGAATTTTTAGCAGACGCTTACAGATTTGCAATTAAGACTGCAGAGGCAGGAGGAAGAGATCAGGTATCTGAAGCAACAACGGAGTCTGTTGGGGAGTACCTCTTCTTTTGCTATGCCAGGGGTGGCATCAGTTTCAGCTCAGCCTAGGGTTGAGAACAGATGGGAATTCCTCTGTGGAAGATTCCTGAAGTTTTATCCTCCAGTCTTCGAGGGAGGCCTAGATCCATTCAGAGCTGAGTAATGGATGGGCATGATCAGTTCCATTCTTGATAGTATGGAACTGGTGGGTCACGATAGGGTGATATGTGCTACGTGTGCACTGCGGGATGATGCCCGGACATGGTGGGAGGTAGTATCCCAGACACGAGACACAGCTGTGATGGACTGGAAAGAATTTAGGCAACTGTTTAATGAGAAGTATTATTGTGATGTAGCTAAGACTGCTAAGATGAATGAGTTCCTGAATCTTGTTCAGGGTAATGCATTAGTGACCGAGTATGTTACTAAATTTGATGGGTTGACCAAGTTTGCTCTTGATATGGTACCCACAGATATAGCTCGAAAGGAAAGGTTTATTCAGGGGTTGAATCTTGGAATAGCTCAGGGCATTAGAGTCACCCCAGTGCATGAAGTCTCTACCTATGCTCAGGTGGTAGAGAAGGCTCTTACTGTTGAGAGTATAGTAGTTGGGCAGCAGAGTGCTGGAGAGCATGGAGCTCAGATAGTGGTACCTCCACTTATTGGAACAAGTAACAAGGAAGGCCGGAAGATATATTCGATATGCACTCGGTGCAAGAGGCATCACCTTGGGGTATGTCGAGCAAGGGCATGTTTCTCATGCAGGATGTTTGGACATCGAAAGAAGAATTGCCCAATGCGGAAGAAGAATGAGCAAAAGGGGATAGACAGCTCGATTCCAACTCGAGTGTTTATTCTAGGGCAATCAGAGTCTGAGATTGAGACTAGTTCTTCGGGGGTGACAGGTCAGTTTTCTAGTTCTGAGTTTTGAATTATGCTGTTTGGCTTTGGCGCCATGCTATTCTTTTGTTGGTATGTATATAGAGAAGGGTATATTGATGGTAAATGTAGATCACATGGTTATGTTGTGATGGGAAATGTAAGATGGTATTGGCAATTCAAGAGATGAGTTGAGTTATGGCAAGGATTCATCAGGGATTCTGATGGAGCTGGTTATGACAGGCTTTGGTTTGATCCAGGGTTTGGATCGGTTAGGTAATTAAAGAGCAGTCTTGAATGGCAAGGAAAGTGTAGTAATTCTTGGCTTGAGAGTGGAGAGCCTCGTGTTGGTTAGTTTGGTGTATGGTTCTGTGTGCTTATGAAACTTGTAGCGAGAGCTAGAGTTTTGTGCAGAGGGATGCATGGAACTCTTAGCTGGCGTGATGGATAGCACCTGGGTTGTATCAGTGAGATTAGGACAGACTGGACTAGTTTGTGGGTTCTGAATGTGCTCCCAGATGGTCTGCCAGAGCTCCTTTCTATGAAAAGAGACTAGAATGGTAATTGGTCTAGTGCCAGAAATAGAATCAGATGTAAGTATTGTTTTGAGTGGCTCAGTGGGGTTATGAGAATTAAGGGTTAGTTGCTGAGTAAGACGGAATTCTCTAAGGCAGATCTTGGATCTGGTTATGATCAGTTAGAGGTCAGAGAGAAAGTTAAATAAAAGATTGTGCTGGTATCAGATTAGAGCACTACGAGTGCTGTACATATCTTGAGAATTGGTTTGACGCAAAGTGTTTGTGAGTTAGATGAATAGAGCGTTCAAAGATTTATTTAAATGGAATTTGTGATCGTCTTGGACGATGGTATAGTGGTGTTTTCTCTGCGGAGAGTTGCCAAGAGTGAAGAGTGCCTTGGGGACAGGAGTGTCCATGGATAGTAAAGATATTTCAGGTGCCTTGGGGAGAAAGTGTTGGGTCTTTTATAGACCAGGATCAGTTAGAGGATTGTTATGACATCTCAGTAATAAGGAAAAGTGATTGCCTATGCAACATGTTGATTAGAGAATTTGACCAGGACTGGAGTAGAGTTTCTGGCGGGCCAGATGGCCAGTTTATTGTTTGAGATTATTATCTCAAGAAAGATAAAAGGAAAGATGGTTAAGTGAGCCACAGACGGGCAAGATTGAATGAAAGCTTTAGCTGGATTAGCTAAAGGTTGTATAGTGACAGACATGAATTTATGGTGGTATAGAGATCAGACTTGGGATCCGATGGACATTGAGATTAACCGAGAGATTCTGGATGAATCTCATGCTATTCTTTTATTCATCTCATTCAGGCATCATGAAAGGGTAGCATGATATGGAAATTTTATAGTGATGGCCTGAGATGAAGAGGCATATTGATGGACCCAAAACGGGTATGTTTTAAATATTTATAACTCGCAAGCGCACGAATCGTATTTATAGAATAGTGTTCGTGTAAGCACGAGATCGAACCCAAAGGAGTTGTCTAAAATAGAAAAGAAAAAACTATTTTAAACCAAAATTAATAAATTCTAACCTAGTTCCAAAGATTAATGAGTTTTAATATTATGAACATAAAATAAAAGACAATAATAAAGATATTAAAGACAAATATATAAACATAAATTAAAAGTAAAAATCAAGATGGTAAAATAAGATTATTAAGGATTAGAATCCACAAAATATAAGTTCAATAATATTTATAAGTATATTGATTCCCAAGTTTTAGTGATAGTTAAAATAAATCAAACTATCATTTTCCAAATAGATTTATAATTTTAAGCACAAATTACTTCTTAAAAAGATAAGATTTTTCTTCACTTTTCAAAATTATAATTTCAAAGCATTTAGTGTAAATCAATCTAATGAAATAACAAATAAATCAATGAACATTATTTATAAGGCAAAACATAATATTTTTGTTCTAAGCATGGATGTGTACAATTTAATGACACATCTTACACAAAGAATATTATGTTTTAGCACTAATGAAGAACAAAGTGTAAATATGTGCTAACAATCCAAAATACATGATATTTAAGATGAAAGAAGATATTTGAAGAAGAAAATTCCATAAACTTTGTTGCACAAAATGGGAAATCAACATACAAAATAAACACTATCTAGTTACCAATTGTTTCATCATCACCTTAATAATCTTAAAAAGATTAGAAACACATCACTAGAATAACAAATACAAACTAAAAATTACAAACATAAATAGGAAAATTTGGAGGAGAAACCCCCAAAATTTCCTCTAAAAATACATAGAAAATAACCAAAAAGAAGAAGAAGAAGAAGAAGAAGAAGAAGAAGAAGAAGAGAATTGAGAGGTTTTGAATGTGTAGAAATTATGGTATAGTAACCTCTCCTCTAAAATGGACACCCTAACTCCCTTATTTATAGCCAAAAAATGGGAATTAAAATAATCAATTTAAAATAATTAAATTGATTAAATTAATTTAATTAATTATAATATGGCAAATATGGGTAAATTATAGGGTATAATTATGATGTTTTGGGGTAAAATATGTAGAAAGTGTGGTAAAAAGTTGGTATTTTTGTCATAGGGGACAAATGGTACAAAAGCAATTTTTTTTGTTGGGCTCAAGGAAAAAATGGGGAAGTGGCAGCTTTGGGTTGCTGGTGTGGGCAGCTGTGAAATGGCATTGGGCCTTAGTTTGGGCAAAGGAGAATTGGGGTTGATTGCTGAGGCTGGCTGGAATTGTGATGCCAGGCGTGGACTTTGGTTGGGCATGAGTGACTTGGGCAGTCATGTGGAGTGCTGAAGAGAAGTGGACAGGTGGCGTGTGGCTGCTGAATGGGTGCATCAAGTGGACTGTGGAAGCTTCAGGTGGCCTTTGAACGTGAGATTGCTTGCTGGGAAGGAGAAATTGGGCTTGGGCCCATGACTTGATCATGGCATTTTTAAAAAATGCCATTTCCCTTCTTTCTTTTGCCTAAAAATGTCAATTTTCCTTTATTTTTCTTGCTTTTTTCAAGAGCAAAAATTGCAATAAATTTCCCTACAACATAAATTTAAAATAAATCATAATAGAATATTTTCCACTATAAAATAAATCAATTTAATTCTTTGAAAATATTAATTATAATTTAACTTATATTTAACATTTAATTTCAATAATACAACATTTTTTACCTCTAACTTAACAATAATAATTCAAATAATTAACTACAACATTTTACAACAAAATAACTATATAAAAACACACAAAAGTATATAAAATCATGATAAGACTAATAAATTCAAAATTACATAAAAACTTAATAAATTACTTAAAAACTCAAGAATTAAGCAACAATTAGCACATAAAAAGTGGTAAAATAACTCTATTTTGTAGAGTTATCACATTTATTGAGGCATGTGTAAGCTCTTAACCTGTTAGCAGGTCAAGGCGGAATATCAGGAAACAGCAAGGCCATTACAGCCTTTGGGTATTTCATAGTGGGAATAAGAGAGCATCGCGATGAGTTTCGCGATGGGATTCCCAGATTGATGGATCGGTATGAATTGGCATTAAGTTATTGTGGACTGGTAGTCCAAGTGAATTTATTTTATCAGTAAGGATAGGTGGATAGTACAGCTGATCAATATTTGAGTCTCCTTGTGAGAAGGATAGAGAGCCTTTGTGAACTCAAGGTCTATCTTATCAGATGAAGACTTTATTGTGACTCCCAGGTTTTGGAAGGGTTAAAAAGGAGATGAGTATGCAGATGGAACTCAGTACAGATTATTACTCTCATACTGGTGGCAAATCAGAGAGAGAGGGTTATCCAATTATTATTGGAGGGACATCTTATAAGATGAGTAAGGTAATATATATATATATGTCTGAATCCTAAGGTGGTTTAGGGGATTTATGAGATTGCTGGAGCTTGAATTTTGGTTGCTCATTTCTCGGAATAGATGGAACAGTATTATTGAACTGGAAAGTAGGAATGTGGAGTTCCAAATAGGAGAATGTATCTTCTCTAAGGTATCACCATGGGAAAAAGGGTGAGGAATTAAGACAAGTTAAGCCCTAGTTTGTTTCAGCAGTTGGATCCTAATTGGGTCTGAATAGGGTGACTCTGAATCAGTTTTACTTTTGGCATTGGCAGTTGTATACAGTGAGTTATGTACTTCCATGCAGTGGACATGGGTTAAAGGAACTTGTGAGTTGAGTTATGAGAATCTGAAAGTTAGGTTAAGTATTCCGGTAAGGAATAGCCAGTTCAGATTGTGACGTAAGTAATGAGGTTCTATTGAACAGAATGTACCTTGGGTTAAGGTAAGGCTATAGAAATAGTGAGGTCAAGGAATGACTTAAGGAATTTGTGTCAATTGTGTGGAATTCTTGTTCCGAGCGGTTGAGTAAATTTCGAGGACGAAATTTCTGTAAGGAGGGGATAGTTGTAATGCCCTAAATTTCCTAATAAGGTTTAGGACCTTGATTAGGAGGCCGGGAGGGCCATAATTGATTCGTTATGGTATTTAATGATTATATGCATGTTTACGTGAATTATATTATTATATGATGGTGAATGCATGCATATGGGAGTATTTACTATTATAAGGGTGTTTCGGTAATTTGGCCGCTGTGGGCGTAATTGTGTATTTTGGGTGCATGATTGTGATTAATTAATATAGCCACATTATAAGGTGGATTGGTTCGAGCTAATCGGCATGAGACGATCATGAGATGTAAGTGTTCGGTCTAGTCATAACGGGTTTAAGCTCGGGGCTCGGGGTGAGTCTCGGGGTGTTTTAATGATTAGAGTGTTACCGGGAGTAATAGGGTAACGGGATATGAATTATGGGTATTTGATAGTATTGAGATTAGCGGGAATTGGGAAGCATTAATTATGATTAACGGGATAAGTGGAAAGTACCAATTTTACCCTTGAAGTGGTTTTAGAGGCTTTAAGTGACTTAAGGGTATTTTTGGTCATTTAGGTTTGGATTTGTATGACTTAAATTGGCTGCTGGTTGTAGAAGCATGTGGAATTAAAGTAGAGCCAAAACAGAGTGTCTCTCTCCTTCCCGTACACCACCCTTCTCCATATTCTTCTTTGGTGTTCTTGAGCTCAAAGTGGGGTATTAAGCTAGGGAATTCAAAGGCTGGGTTTGTGGACTTGGTTCAACCATTGAGGAAGGTTCAAAGCTGGTTTTGAGGTGAGTTCTAGTCATTGAATTCAGGTTGTGCTCTAATTTTCCCTTTAGTTATTCAACTTTTGATTCTTGTTGGAAGTTTGGATTTGAAGAGGTTTTAATTGATGTTTAGGTTGGGTTTTGATGAGGGGAAGTTATGGGTGATGCTTAGAGGTTTAATTGAGTGTTTGGAGGAGGTTTGGAGCTGATTGGAGGGTTTGGTTCCAAGGGAAAATGCAGGGGACAATCTGGTGTTGCGTGCTGTCATTTTGGCCGGTATGGGCTGGGTGCCGCGGCGCAGCTGTGGTGCGCCGCGGCCCTTGGCGTCTGGCAGGGAGGTCTGCCTCTGTTTGAAGGGCGCGCCACGCCGCAGTTGGGGAGGGCCGCGACCCTTAGGGAAATTTTGGCCAGAATCATGTTTTTAGCTTGGGGATTCAAGCCTTAGGCCTCGGGGTTGAACTTAGTACCCGGTTAAGTGGGGATTGATATCCCGAAGGCTAGATATTGGTTTGGGAGCTTATGTTGATCATTTTTATTGATGGTATCTTATATTTGGTTATGACTAGGTGACCGCTAAAGGACTAAAAGTTGATCGTTCTCAAGGGTCGTTCTTTAAATCATTCTAGCTCGAATCTGAGGTAAGAAAACTGCACCCTGTGTATATGTGACATGCATGGTTACTCCTGATGCATGTTGATTGATTATGTAACGTGACATGCATGGCTGCTATTGATGCATGTTGGATTGTTAAGAATGACGCAAGTGATGCACGAGAAACATGTGATTAGGAGATGCTTTGAGTACTGAATATGACATTGTTCAGAGCCTGTGCCTCTGGGTTTGTGCATGGTCCTAATTGTATTTATACTTGTTGAGTAAGCATGCTGAATGCCTTGTTTATGGATATTGGACATGTGATATATGTGTTTGGTGGCATGGCTTACTTGTGTATGGCGCTGGCTTATTAGTCAGAATCGGCAATGGTGTCAGATCCGTCTGTGAAGCTGTAACTTATCAGTTAAGTTCACAACGGGCTGAGCACTGGTCGTGTTTCACCGACCCAAGAGTCAGATGTGGCAATGCGTTGTGAACGACGGGCCAAGTGAAGATTAGATCTAATCGAGGTTGGCGTTGAATGACCCATATAGGGTATTAATGCTGGACTGACCAGAAGGTCAATGAGAACTATAAGTACTTACCTGGTCTAAGACCAGATGTTTTCAGCCAAGGTATATGACCCCGGTGACTGTTTGTCACATGGCTGGGGGACGCTGTCCATAGTTACGACTCTAGAGTCGGGAGGATGGTTATGTTGGTGACCAATCACCATGCACCTATCCTGATCAAACTTATGAAAGAACCACTTATCAATTAAGCCCTGGTGGCCCTATCGTCACTGTAGAGTCCAAGAACTTTACTTAGCTAATTATTTAGTAGTATTATAGTATGTATAGTATTATCTTTGTTACTGTGGATTTTTGGTTCAGACCGGGAATTATTTGGACACTCATAGTAGTACTTATAGACTTTCTAAGTTTAACCTATAGTTTAAGAATATTAATTTTAACCTAAGGTTTGATTATATAGCTGATATTAAGAATAATATTTATTATATTATAAGGTTTAGATAGACCCAATAAGATAGTAACACTTATCATATGTATGATTATTAAGAAATTATTATTTTAATGATAAAATAAGATAAATATAAGACTTAGTCTTCACCAAAATTTGATAGGAGCATGACATTTATCACAATTTTATTTATTTGTGGATTAGGTTGATATTTAGATAATTAAATAGATTTTTCGTAACTTTAGGGTACTGTAACTTCCGACCTGTTTTTGACCCAGTTATATTAGGAATTTCGAAAAATAGTATTTCTTAAAAGTTGTAGATAATTTAATGAGCTTTCTAACGGTATAAAGAGAGTCCAAATTAGAGTTCTACAACTCCAGGTATGTTGATTTTACTGAAGGGGAGTTTAGAGTTACGAGATTTAGGGAGTTAGAAGTTAGGATTCTATTTTTTTTTATTATTTTAAAATCAAGCTTTGAATCCTTAAATCTCTCTGAAAAATTTGATAAATTCCTAAGCCTTTGGCTGAAGGATATTCAAATATTTTCAATTAAATTTATTTTTTTATTCAAAGCCAAAAATAAGATTTTTATTCCTAGAACTCTATAAATAGGACCTAGCACCAAGCATTTTTCATTCATTCATCAAGCTAAGTTCAGAGGCTGCAAGTTGCTAGGTTATTGTGAGAGTGTAAACACTTGGGTTGGGGATTATAAGTTTGATCACTATAAGCTTACCAAACACTTGGGAAGTAAGGTCTTATAGCATTTCGGTTCAAGGTTTAGATTGGTCTTACAAGTGTTCAAGGTATTTCCACACTCTAGTTAATTGGTATTATTTTATTTTCTTTAAAGTTCTCATAGTCTTCTACTCAGCCTTCTAACCTTATTCCTATTCTTGGTTAGGAAATTCAAGTTCTTAAGCACAAGGTTTTTGGTAAGTATGTTTTAATATGTATAGTTCCTTCATCTCTTTCATCCCTTTTTCTTCAATATCAATAGACTCACCCTTTCACAAATGGTTTTTAGGAGTGTTCCAAAGTCCCTATTCTGTCCTCATATCCCAGTAATTTTGGTAAGGAAAATAGGCTAGAATCAATATGTTATATGTTTATGTTATCTTATGTTTTATGTTATCAAATGTGTTATGATATGTATATGTGTATGTTTGTAGGCTTGGGCATATGACCCATATGACTAACAAGACCCCAAATGGGTTATGGGCATATGACCTACTAAGCTAGTAGGACCCCATTAATCCCATGGGCATATGACTTGTTTAGTCTATGGGACCCCAAGTAATAATGGCCATTATAATAAGTGTATGTAATAAGTGATATGATATGTCTTTATGCTTATTATGAAATTATGTTTATGACTATGTGTTAGATTTTCCTTGCTGGACATTAGGCTCATTCCTTTTTGTTTTATGTGCAGGAAAATAGCCTAAGAGGCGGTAAGATTCGTAGAGAATGTGTATCGATGGTGAATGGAGTCAAGGAGCCGAGCGTTATTCGATTCGAGGATGTAGTTTCGTTTTACGTCTTTTACATGTATTTTCCGCACTATTTATGTAATGTCTTTTTATTTTAAATCATGTTTTGTTTTTAAAGACAATGGGATCCCATATCCTTCTTGGTATTTATTTTGTAAGTAACTCTTATTTTTACAAGTTACTTAATAAAATTATGGTATTTTCGTAAATGTAAGTTCTATTAAGGATTGTATGTATAGTTTCGTTAATGGTCCAAAAGTCTAGATTAGTGGGTCATTACAGTCACATGGCTAGAGGGAGCTGTACCCATTTCTGTGACTCTTGGGCTATTGTCACCTATCTGTTTTGGATTGTTGGTCCTGATTGGCTATTATGATTACTGTTGATATTATATCATGTTATATTGTGTTTTCTTGCTGGGCTTCGGCTCACGGGTGCTATGTGGTGCAGGTAAAGGAAAAAGAAAGCTGGACCATCCTTGAGTTGGAGAGCTTAGGTGATGACGTGTACATGTGCAGCTACTCGTCCGCCACGGCCGAGGTTTAAAGTGGAACTAGGGTTAAACCCTGTTTTGCCGCGTGGATCGGCCTGTTGTAAACATTTTTTTAAAATAGACTCTGAAACTATATTTTCGGGATCCCAATGTATATATTAAACGTTCTAGTGAAACGTTAAGTCTTAACCAAAATGTTTAATCCCTAAACCGCTAATCATACTTAGTTACACGTTTTGGCCAAATGACTCGATTAGCGAGTTTAGCACTGTTTACAAGGCACACCGTAACGGTTCCTGGAGTTGGGGCGTTACAAAAACCATAGCAAAATACCAAACAAAATAAGAGTTTGTAATCCCTTACCTCAACTGTGAATTGAACCCCCTTTAGCTTATGCAATTCAACCCCAAGCCTTAAGCTTTGAATCCTAAAGCTTTCCCCAAAACCTTAAGTCCAATAGAGAGAGAAACCGAGAGAAAGAAAGAACACAATCGAGAGGGAGAAAAGGAAGGCTAGAGTGTTATGTAGTTTTCCTTCAACAAAGGGGAAAGGTGACTTAGTCACTAGTTTTGCCTCCCAAATGACATAAATGCCCCTTACCCTTTATCTTGCCTTCCTATGCCTCAAGGGTAAACTTGTCATTAGCCAATTGTCTCGTTAATCATAATTAACGTATCTCAATTCTCGTCACTTCCAATTTCCTCAAATAATTACCGAATAGTTTCCCATTACCCGCTCAAACCCTGTAATGTCCTAAGTACCAATTACCCCTAGGCTCACCCCAAGCTGGGTATTTGACCCCGTTATGACTAAACTGCTAACTTGCTTCCTAGGATCTCCTTGTGCTGGGTATCTCAAATTTATCCACATAATAATGTGGTCTCACACATATATCACATATATGCACAGATATACAAATATGCCCTCAACAGGCCAAAATTACGAAATGCCATTCTAATAAGAAACAGGCCGACATGCATGCAAATACAACTATATAATAATATAACTCACATAATCATGCATATAATCACACAATAACACAATAAACAAATTATTTCTCTCATGTCCCTCTAATCAAGGCACTAAGCCACATTACGAAATTTGGGATGTTACAGATAGTATCCGTGGGAACGATTCTTATTTATTATCTATATTACCTGAATTGATTGTGTATACTTGCGCATTATATTTTCACTATTAGAAGTCATTCCCCGTCATCTTGAGAATATGTTCTTGTTTTTATCTCTCTCTAATTCTTAAATTTCCCATTTTTGAATAGCTATTTTAGTAACCCATGGATTATAGATTTGAATTTAGGTTTGTGTTTGCTACATTAGTTATGAGCTAAACTCTTTGAGACTTGGATGGCTAATGAGCCCTAAATCTTAGTTATGAAGTTTTAATGCATTATGAAGTAATAGCTCTCTTTGTTCATCTAAGTGAGCTTAATGCTTAATTCTTGTTTTTGTTTGGCCATCAATGGCAAGTTGATAAGCTAGATCTATTGCTGGAAAGTTTAGATTTGGTGAAAATTACGGATGATGCAAGATATTACCCTTTATTAGGTTGTATTTAGTGAATAATATAGGAATATTTTGCCTTGCATAACTCATGAAAATTGGTGCTTATATTTGTGTTCTTACATCTGAATTGGCATAGGAATATGTTGAATTAGATTAAGAAACTTTTATCGTAAGGTTTGAAAAAATCATATGAAACAATTGAGAATTTTCTTTACTCTAAGGGGGTTTGCTAACAATAATGTTGTAGCATTCTAGGCAAAATATTGATTTATTGGAATTTAGTAATTCAAGTCCACTTTTCATTGGTGAATCTATTTTGCAGTTATTTCCTTCTCATTGGTGATTATTCTAAGTATTTTTAAATTTCTTTTATTTTAGTTTAAGCTTTCAAGAATTATTCCAATTAATTTTGCTTTATCCCATTTGTTAAGTATTGATTTTACGCAATCTATTACTAACTCAATCTCTGTGGAGACGATACTCACTTATCACTTTATTACTTGCTAGCGATTATGTACACTTGCACACATTTAAGTACTAATCCCTGTGTTTTCCCCAAGTGCAAAGACCATATTGCCCTTAATTAAAAATTATGCAGAAATTCTCATTTTCCATCATAGTAGCGCGGTCGCGCCACACCCAAGCGCGATCACGCTGCCTCATTAAAAAACCATGTTTTGCCTAGCTTTTGTCCTTTTGTCGATTTTTCTCCCCTTTTCATTTTGAAGTGTGTCGAGTCCTTCAAAACTTAAACACACCAAAACATGCATGAAATTGAACAAAATAAACCTAAATTGTGAAGTGTGTCGAGTCCTTCACCAAGACCAAGTTGCTTATAAACAGAATAAGGCAATAAATTCACACTGGCACCCAAATCAAGTAAAGCCTTGTTAATAAAGTGATCACCAATAATGCATGAAATTGTGGGACACCCAGGATCTTTATATTTAACAAGACTCTTATATTGAATAATGGAACTAGCTTGTTCAGTTAAAAACGCCTTTGTAGGAACATTAGTGTTTCTTTTAACAGCACAAAGATCCTTTAAAAGTTTAGAGTAGGCAGAAATTTGTTCAATGGCATCTAAGAAAGGGATATTGATACTAACTTGTTTAAAAACTTCTAAGATGTCATTATATTAGCCGACTTCTTTAATTGGAAGTAATCTTTGTGGGAATGGGGCTTTTGGAATGAAAGGAGGGATTGGAGTTTCCTTGTTTGAAGAGTCATTGGCATTAGAACTAGAAGGCTGACTCTTTTCTTTTTCTTTTTCAACCTCGAGTATGTAATCGGGTTTGAAAATGTTCTTTTCGGACCTCAGAGTTGAAATTGATTTGACTTCACCATTATGACTAGACTTTCCTATCTCATATTGACCTTTTGGATTAGGGATAGGTTGACTAGGGAATGTTCCTTTTTCTCTAACAGCTAAAGCAGTAACAAGTTGTCCTACTTGTGTCTCGAGTTTAGTAATTGATTGAGACTGATTTTGTAGGATTTGTTGAGCGGATTGCACAAATTGTTGTAAAGTATCTTCTAAGGAAGGTTTCCTTTGTTGAGGATATGGTTGATTTTGTGGGGCATGAGTTTGGTTTTGCATGTTGTATTGGTGTGCTTGATTCATTTGAGGTTGGTTTTGTCTCCATGAAAAGTTTGGATGGTTTCTCCAATTTGGATTATAAGTGGATGAAAATGGGCTACCATTTGGTTTCCCATAAGCATGAAGAGCATTGGCCTCCTCAGAAAAGACTTCTTGGTAGGAAGGACGTGATTGGACATTATGGCACAGACTAGAACATATAGAACAAATATCTTTTCTTGGTTATATTGGAGAATATATAGTTTGGCTTATGGCTAAAGCTTCGACTTTTCTTGCTAATTTGTCTAAGGATGTTCTTAAGTCTAATTCATCTTTTACTTCATACCTTCCTCCTCTTTTTGGTGCATTAGTTGACCTAGACCTAGGATCAAAATAATTTCATTGTTGTGAATTGACAGACAAATCTTCAAGGGCGTCCCAAGCCTTTTGTCCTTGAAATTTTAAATTTTTTTCGGTATGCATAGATTGAATCATTTGACGATTAGAGAGAGTCAAACCATCATAAAAATATTTTACAAGTCTCCATTTTTCAAAACCATGATGAGGACATTTTAATAATAAATCGTTAAATCTTTCCCAACATTCATAAAACTCTTCATTATCTTTTTGAAAAAACTCGGAGATTTCTTTCCTTAGACTATAAGTTTTAGACATAGGAAAAAACTTCAGCAATAATTTATTATAAAGTTGATTCCATGTAGTTATAGACCCCGTGGGAAGAGAATTTAACAAAGCTTTTGATTTGTCTTTTAATGAAAAAGGGAACAATCTTAGTTTGACCGACTCATCATAAATTTTTTGAAATTTAAATGTTGAGCAAATTTCTAAGAAATCGTTGACATGCATATAAAGATCCTCTCTATCTAACCCATAAAAAGATGGCAACAATTGAATGATTGATGGTTTAAGCTCAAAATGGGTTGCAGAAGTGGTAGGAAGAAAAATACATGAATGAGCATTAGATGAAATAGGTGAAAAATACTCAAGCAAAGTTTTTTCAGGCACAACATTTTCATCAACAGGATTAGCAATTGGTTCCATGATGCTCAAATTTTTACTAACACTTTCAATTTCAAATAAAGATAAACGTCTTTTTACTAATCGATTTTTAGAGTTACGTTCCCAATGATGCATACAATTTTCACAAACAAACAATTTTCTGATGTGGAAGATTAGTTAAAACCGCAGCCACAAATCATACTTAGAATTTTTTAGAGATTTCACAACAATATAATTTTTATGGTTTACTTGTCCCCAGGCCTATTTGATTCCACTTACTCGCACACTACTAACAACTTCTCGAGGTTAATTTGTAGAGGCAGATTGAGAATTTTGTTCAAATTTCCTTTAAGCAAAAATTGCTTATGGTGAAAGGACAAGATTTAAGTTTTTATTTCTTTCAAGTATTTGTTTTTTTTTTCACAATTACACACTAATATGATAAAAGACAAAGAAAAATAAGGTAAGACTATAAAAAATTAGGCAAGAGTATGGAGGCATAGCATGCAATCAACCATAACAAAAATAAGGTAAAAATTAGGAGGCACAAGTGCCGTCAACTAAAACATAAGATAAAAGACTAGGAGGCAAAATTGTCATCAACTAGTAAATTGCAAAAAATAAAAATAAAAATGACAACAAGATAAATAAAGAAAATTACAACAAAGGTTAGGAGGCACAAGTGTCATCAACTATAAAAATTAAAAAGATAGATTGATAGGAGGCATAAGTGCCGTCAACTAAAAAAAACAATAAATATAAATATATAAGTACGCTTTTTTTTTATGGGTGGTAGAACCGTCCCAAATTTTCTTTTTATCTTTTTTCTTTTAGTTTTTATATAAATATATATTTTTTTATATTTTTGTATATATTGTTTTTTTAAGTTCAAAAATTAAAATAACTAGTAGAAGAATTCACTAACCTTGAGATAAATTTTGTTTCTTTTCTTGCAACGGCGCCAAAAACTTGATGGACCCAAAACGGGTATGTTTTAAATATTTATAACCCGCAAGCGCATGAATCGTATATGAAGTATAGTGTTCGTGTAAGCACGAGATCGAACTCAAATGAGTTGTCTAAAATAAAAAAGAAAATTATTTTAAACCAAAATTAATAAATTCGAACCTAGCTCCAAAGATTGATGAGATTTAATGTCATGAACATAAAATAAAAGATTTAAAGTAAAGCTATTTAAGAGAATAAAAATAAATCAATTATGATTTGAAAATAAGTTGTAAGAGAAAGATTATTAAGATCCTATAATCCACAAAATGTAACTTTAATAATACTTATTAGTATATTGATTCCCAAGTTTTAGTGATAGTTAAAATAAGTCAAACAATCATTTTCCAAATAGATTTATAATTTTAAGCAGAAACTATTTCTAAAAAGATAGGATTTTTCTTCACTTTTCAAAAAAGTATAATTTCAAAGTATTTAATGTGAATCAACCTAATGAAACAACAAAAAATCAAATAACATTATTTATAAGACAAAACATAGTATTTTTGTTCTAAGCATTGGATGTATACAATTTAATGACACATCTTACACAAATAATATTATGTTTTGCAAAATGAAGAACAAAACACAATATTATTTAACAATCCAAAATATGAGATATTAAAGATGAAAGACATATATGAAGAAGAAAAATTCATAAACTTTGTTGCATTACAAGGAAATCAACATACAACATAAATATTATCTAGTTACAAGTTGCTTCATCATGATCTTAATAATCTTATGAAAAAGATTAGAAGCACATAACTATAATAGAAATTACAAAATAAATAAAATACATACTTGAAAATGCTTTTGAAAAACACCAAAATGGAAGAGAGAATGGTAGAGAAGATGATGGTTTCCCAAAAATTAAGCACCCAAAAATGGTCGTGAAATTCCATATTTGTAGCCAAAAATAGATTATTATGATAATCAATTTAAATTAATTAAATTGATTAGATTAATTAAATTAATAATAATATGGCAAATAAGGGTAAATTGTAGGAGTGATGATGATTTTTGGGTAAAATGTTGTAGAAAAATTAGGTAAAAATGGCATTTGAGGGACAAGGGGACAAGGTGCATTTGATGGGCTCAAGAAGGGGCTATGGCAGGTGGCTACTGCAGGGAGCTGGCTGGGCCGAGTGGCTGGAGGCAAGCCCACAAGGAAGGCTGGGAAGGGTGCTGGGCCGAGGCGTGTTGGGCCTAGGCTGCTGAAGGGGTAGGCACGTGGGGCCAGGGTGGGAGGCTTCAGTGGTGTGCAGGGAGCAAGGGGCTTGGCTGGTGTGGGCTAGGTGCGGGCCCAATGGCGTGGGCCAAGAGGTGTCGGGCCTGTGGCAGATTGGGCTAGGTAGGCTGCTGGGCTGGGGGCCAGCTGAATGGGTTTCAAAAATGCCATTTTCCCACTCTTTTTTTTTTCAGCTTTAATTCTTTTCTTTTCTCTTCTTTTCAAAGTACTAAAATGCAACTTTGTTTCTTACAAAATAACATAAACTAAATTAAAATTAATTATTTTCTCTAATAAAATATACCATATAACTTCCATGAAAATATTAATTAACATAACATTTAATTTTAATAAAATCATATTTTTAGCATTCAATCTAACAATACTAATTTCAAGTAATTAAATTACAAAATAAAATAACAAAATATCTATAAGAACATATAAAAATCTTGAAAATTACAATAAGAATAATAAATTTAAAATTACTTAAAAACTTAATAAATTACTTTAAAACTCAAAGACTAAGCAACAATTAGCATAAAAAAAATGTGGTAGAATAACTCTAGTTTGTAGAGTTATTACACCCCCAAACTTAAAGTTTTACTAGTCCTCAAGCAAAAGAAAATTAAAACACACATTTTTTTTTATATTGGTGATATAAAAAGGATTTTCTCAAAAATTGCACAATGAAAATAAATCTAAAAACTTATTATGAATAAAAGTTAAGCTTATGTAATTAATTAAATTGTCAATTTTGCTTTTTTTAAATATGTTTTCAAAAATTATTTTTCGTTTAAACTTATAGGAAGTAAAAATGTTATTGTTATGAAAAATGTAA
Source organism: Humulus lupulus (assembly GCF_963169125.1). NCBI lineage: Eukaryota > Viridiplantae > Streptophyta > Magnoliopsida > Rosales > Cannabaceae > Humulus > Humulus lupulus. The sequence continues at coordinate 263,814,256 of NC_084793.1, forward strand.
TTTTTGTTATAAGCAAAATTGACCCTATAATTAAAATCAAAGTTTGAGAATTATTCATATTTATAAGAGAGCTAAACTCAAACTCAATCAAAAAATTTATCATTGAAAATGAAAAATATCACCAACTTTTTTTTTTTTTGAAACAAAACACAATAAAAACAGTATTTATATATATATATATTTTCAAAACAAACTTAACACAATTCTACCCTCATATTCAACATAATGAATGGTAAAAAACCATTAAACTCACTACCCCCAAACTTAATTTAGGCATTGTCCCCAATGTGTCAAAATATAAATATAAATTAAAATTGACAATAAATTAGAGTTTAGAATGGTCGTACCTCATCGTGGTGCAACGCCAAGAGAGCAAAAAACACTTAACAAAAAGTATAAGATACAAAAGTAAACACGAAAACAAACACACAAAAATAACAAAACAGATAAACACAAGTTACCAAGAGTAATTGCAAGCAATCAAATAACATGGTAAATAGGATCCTCAAGGAGGATTTCATCCACTTCATCGGTTTTTAATTCTAAAAATGGTTTTAATTTTTTTCCATTCACTTTAAATATATCACCATTTTTAGGATTATCAATTTCAATAGCTCCATGTGGAAAACAATACGAACAATGTAAGGACCGGACCACCTAGAGCATAACTTTCCCGGGAATAAATGCAAACGAGAGTTGTATAAAAGGACTTTCTGACCTGCAGAAAAATATTTTCTCAAAATATTTTTGTCAAGGTAAACTTTCATACAATCCTTATATTTTTTTTGAATAGTCATATGCATCATTCCTAATTTTGTCTAGCTCATTCAATTGAAGTTTTCTTTTCTCACCCGCCTTGCCTAAAGAAAAGTTTAACTGCTTAATTGCCCAAAATGGTCTATGTTCTAACTCAACAGGTAAGTGGCACACCTTCCCATACACAAGTCTATAGGGTGACATGCCAATGGGCATTTGGACGCGGCACAATACGCCCATAATGCATCTGTGATTCTTAAGGATCAATCTTTCCTAGTTGGATTCACAGTTTTTTCTAAAATTTGCTTAACTTCCCTATTAGACACTTCAACTTGACCACTAGTTTGTGGGTGATATGGTATTGAGACTTTATGCGTAATGTCATATTGTTTCATCAAATGTTCAAATGGCTTATTAAAAAAGTGTGTACCGTTATCACTAATGATAGCGTGTGGTGAACCAAAATGGGAAAATATATTTTCTTTCAAAAACTGAAGCACAACTTTGGGGTCATTAGTGTGACATGCAATAGCCTCGACCCATTTAGACACGTAATCAACTCCAACAAGGATATAAAGATTACCAAAAGAGTTAGGAATTTTTCCCATAAAATCAATGCCCCAAACATCAAATATGTCAATAATAAGAATAGGATTTAAAGGCATCATGTTTCTTTTAGTTAAACTTCCTAACTTTTGGCAACGTTCACAAGCTTTACAATAAACATATGTATCACGAAAGATAGTAGGCCAATAAAAATTACATTGTAAAACTTTAGCAGTTGTTTTCTTACAACTAAAATGTCCTCCACATGCATGATTGTGACAAAAAGATATGATTTTAGATTGGTCAAAATTTGGAATGCATCTTCTAATTATTTGATTAGGGCAGTATTTAAACAAGTAAGGATCATCCCAAATAAAAATTTTCACCTCAGAATAAAATTTAGATTTATCATGCTTAGACCAATGAGCTGGTATTTCTTTAGTGACCAAATAATTAACAATATCAGCATACCAAGGCAAGGAAAAAACATGCATCAATTGTTCATCAGGAAAGGTTTTAGTGATAGGAGTGGAATCATGTATAGTTTCAATAACTAGTCTAGATAAATGATTAGCAACAACATTTTCAAACCCCTTTTTATCACATATTTCTAAGTCGAATTCTTGTAAAAGCAGGATCAAACAAATCAAACGAGACTTAGCATCTTTTTTCGACAAGAGATATTTTAATGCAGCGTGATCAGAATAGAAAATAATTTTAGACCCTAACAAATAAGATCTAAATTTCTCCAATGCAAAAACAACAACAAGCAATTCTTTCTCGGTTGTGGAATAATTTAATTGAGCATCATTTAAAGTTTTGCTAGCATAGTAAATTACATGAGTTATTTTTTCAAGTCTTTGTCCTAAGACAACATCTATATCATAATTAGAAGCATCACACATTATTTCAAAAGGTATTTTCCAATCAGGGGGTCGAATAACGGGTGCAATAGTCAATAAATTTTTCAATTTCACAAAGGCAACATGGCAATCATTATTAAAGACAAAAGCATTTTCTTTTCCAAGTAAATGGCATAAAGGTCGAGAAATTTTGCTAAAGTCTTTTATAAATCTTCTATAGAAACTGGCATGGCCTAAGAATGATCTAATTTCTTTCACAATTTTAGATGAGGGGAGTTTTGAAATAAGATCAAATTTTGCATTATCAACTTCTATTCCCTCAGATGAGATTACATGACCTAAAACAATTCATTTTTTAACCATAAAATGACATTTTTAACCATAAAATGACATTTTTCCCAGTGAAGCACAGGGTTTTTCTCTTTGCAACGAATTAAAACAAGTGAAAGATGGTGCAAACATTCATCGAAAGAGGAACCAAACACAGAAAAGTCACCCATAAACACTTCAAGAAATCTTTCAACCATGTCAGAAAAAATTGAAATCGTACACCTTTGAAAAGTCGCAGGTGCATTGCATAATCCAAAGGGCATGCGACGATAGGAAAAAGTTCCGAAAGGGCATGTAAATGTAGTGTTTTATTGATCTTCTGGGGCAATGGGGATTTGGTTATATCCCAAATACCCATCAAGAAAGCAATAATATGCATGGCCAACTAAACGTTCAAGCATTTGATCAATAAAGGGTAATGGAAAATGGTCTTTTCTAGTAACATTATTTATCTTTCTATAGTCTATGCACACTCTCCACCTTGTTTGCACTCGAGTAGGGATTAATTCATTTTTCTCGTTTTCAACAACTGTGATCCCAGACTTCTTAGGCACAACTTGAACTGGACTAACCCATTGACTATCAGAAATAGTGTAATGCCCCAAAATCCCTAATAAGGTTTAGGACCTTGATTAGGAGGCCGGGAGGGCCATAATTGATTTATTATGTTATTAAATGATTATATGCATGTTTATGTGAATTATATTATTATATGATGATAAATGTATGCATATGGGTCCATTTTTAATTATAAGAGCATTTTGGTAATATGGCCCGTTGAGGGCGTAGTTGTGTATTTTCATGCATGTTGATGAATTATGAATAATACCACACTATATGTGGATTTGTTCGAGCCATTCGACATGAGATGATCTTTGAATGCAAGTTATCGGTCTGGTCATAACGGGGTTAATTTCGGGGCTCGGGGTGAGTCTCGGGGTAATTTGAGGATTAGAACATTGTCGGGAATTAAAGGATAATGGGATATGATTTATTAGCATTTGAGAATATTGAGAATAACGAGAATTGGAAGGTGTTAATTATGATTAACGAAATAGGCGGGAAATGACGATTTTTCCCTTGGTGGCTGTTTAGGGTTTTAATTAGGCTTAGGGGCAATATGGTCTTTTCACCCTAAGGTTATATTTATCCATTAGAAGGCTTTAGAAAATAGAGTTCTTCTTCTTCCTCTTCCGTTCAACATTTCTTCTTCATTTCTCCTTGGATTTTGAAGTTCTTTTGAGGAACCAACCTAGGGACCCAAGCCTTGAGGGTTTTGGGTTATGTTCTACCATTGGAGAGGGTGTGATTCTGAGATTGAGGTTAGTTTCTAGCCATTAAAACTATGGTTCTTGCTCTGTTTTTCTTATTGAGTTTCAGCTGGATTTTTGAGTTGGATAATGGGAATTGATGGGAGTTTTTGGCTAGGGTTACTTGGGTTATGATGCCTAGGACTTGTGTATATGGTTTTTGGGTTCATTTGGGAGTTTAATTGAAGTTTGGAAGCTGGTTTTTCAGGTTGGAAATGGAGGAGTCGAAGGAGGGAAAAACCAGGGTTGAAAACCCTGGTTGTAGCGCTACAACGCCCATCCATGGGCGCTATAGCGCTAGCCAGGGGGTGTTTCACTCTGCCAAGGATGCTGTGGTGCTAGGGGGATAACGCTACAACACTACCCTGCTTTTCCAGATTCCTGTTTTGGGCACTTTTGAGGGTTTTTGGCTCGAGATTTCAATTCCTAAGGCTTGGGATCGAATCTACTCACCGTTTGGGTACAATTCGGGGTCCTGGGAGTGAGGTTTAGGTCAAGACCCTTTCATTGTTGATTTCATTAATTGGAGGTTATATTTGGTTATGACTAGGTGACTGCTAAGGGATCAAAGGATTGATTGTTCTCAAGGGTCGTTCAATTGCTATTTCTCGCTCGAACCAGATGTAAGAAAACTGTACCCAGTATGTGATGCATGTGATGCATGAGAAACATGTGATTAGGACATGACATGAATGTTGAATATGAGATTGGCCTCTGCATTTGTGCATGATCATAATTATGCTAGCGACTGTTAAGTAAGCATGCTGAATGCCCTACATTTGGATATTTGACATATGATATACGCCTGGTTGCATTGCTTACTTGTGTATGGTACTAACTGTGAAGCTGTGACTCACTAGTCAAGTTCGGCAATAGTACTGAGCACTGGTTGTATGGTATTGGCTTAAGAGTCAAGAACGGTCTTAGCGTGTTTAACGCAAGCCGAAAAGATTATATCTAATCGACATCAGCATTGAATGACTCCTCATGAGCATTAATGTCAGACCGACCTCAAGTTCAATGAAAACTAAAAGCTCTTGTCTAGCCTAATGGCTAGTCACTTAGAGCCAAGGCTAGAAGGCCTAGGTGACTTCATCGTCACATGGCTATGGGTGTTGAGCCCACGTTAGTGACTTACTCATCAATCACTCATCTGATTAGGGCTATACGCCCCAGCATGGTTATCAGAACGTCAAAGTATTTAATCACTCATCTGATTAGGGCTATATGCCCCAGCATGGTTAACATAACCTTAAAGTGTTAAATCACTCATCTGATAGGGCTATACGCTCTAGCATGGTTATCAGAACCTTAAAGTGTTAAATCACTCATCTAATTAGGATTGACTTGATAATCATCCTTGCAGGAGGGCAGGATCCATAACTATCACTGTTTGGACTTATTTGCATGCATAAATAGGCTTATTATTTCTAGGCATGCACATTATGATTTAGTAAAATGTTATTACTGTTCATGAGCATATTGAGTTTTCTTGCTGGGCTTCTGCTCACGGGTGCTATGTGGTGTAGGCAAGGGCAAAAGAAAGCTGGACCATCCTTGAGTTGGAAAGCTTAGGTGACGATGTGTACAAATGCGGCTGCTCGACCGCCACGGTCGAAGGTTGAAAGAGGAACTAGGGTTAAACCCTATTTTGCCGCTTAGGTCGGCTGGTTGTAAATATTTTCTGTAATTAACCTTTAAATTATATTTTTGGGATCCCAATGTATACAGTAAACGTTTTAGTGAAACGTTGTATCTTAACCAAAATTTTTAACCCTAAACTACTAATCATACTTAGTTACACGATTATGGCCAAATGACTCGATTAGCGAGTTTAGCACTGTTTAAAATGCACACCGTAATGGTCCCTGGAGTTTAGGGCGTTACAAATAGGGTAAATGATACCTACGTCTAATAATTTTATGACCTTTTCTCTAACTACTTCTTTCATATTTGGATTTAACCTTCTTTAACATTCCCAAGAGGTTTTAGCATTCTCTTCTAGATGGATTATATGCATACATATGGATGGGCTAATACCTTTAATGTCTCCAATGGTCCAACCTATGGCTTCTTTATGTTTTCTAAGGACATCTAACAATTTATCTTCTTGTTCTTTATCTAAGGCGAATGCTATGATAACAGGTAAGGTTTCAGATTCTCCTAGAAAATCATATTTTAAATTTTCTGGCAAAGGTTTAAGGTCTAATTTTGGAGACTCGGAAATTGATTGAACGTGATCTAAGGATGAAAAAGGTTCAACCTTGGTTTCATTTAAGGGTATAGACTCTGGCAAAGAATTCACATCATCATTAGAATCATCAACATGCAAGTTCATACCAAAGTATTTTTCACAAAAATCAAGTGAGTCATTTCCATCATCTTCACAAATACTATCTATCATGTTAACTTCATGCACTTCCTCACACTCAACAAATTTAGCAACATTAAAAACATTCAATTCAATAGTCATATTTCCAAAAGATAATTTCAAAATACCATTACAACAATTAATGATTGCATTAGATGTAGCTAAGAATGGTCTACGTAAAATGATAGGAGTTCGAGCATGCACATTTTCCACAAGTTGAGTATCAAGTACAATGAAGTCAACAGGAAAATAAAATTTATCAACTTTTATCAAAACATCCTCTATAATGCCTCTAGGAATTTTTACAGAACGATCGGCTAATTGAAGAGTTATAGAATTAGGTTTTAGTTCACCAAAACCAAGTTGCTTATAAACAGAATAAGACAATAAATTCACACTGCAGCCAAATCAAGTAAAGCCTTGTTAATAAAGTGATCACCAATAATGCATGAAATTGTGGGACACCCAGGATCTTTATATTTAACAAGAGTCTTATATTGAATAATGGAACTAGCTTGTTCAGTTAAAAACACATTTTTAGGAACATTAGTGTTTCTCTTAACAGTACAAAGATCCTTTAAAAATTTAGAGTAGGCAGGAATTTGTTTAATGGCATCTAAGAAAGGGATATTGATACTAACTTGTTTAAAAATTTCTAAGATGTCATTATATTGGCTGCCTTTTTTAATTGGAAGTAATCTTTGTGGGGATGGGGCTTTTGGAATGAAAGGATGGATTGGAGTTTCCTTGTTTGAAGAGTCATTGGCATTAGAACTAGAAGGCTGACTCTTTTCTTTTTCTTTTTCAACCTCAGGTATGTAATCGAGTTTGACAATGTTCTTTCCGGACCTAAGAGTTGAAATTGATTTGACTTCTCCATTATGACTAGACTTTCCTATCTCATATTGACCTTTTGGATTAGGGGTAGGTTGACTAGAGAATGTTCCTTTTTCTCTATCAGCTAAAGCAGTAGCGAGTTGTCTTACTTGCGTCTTGAGTTTGGTAATTGATTGAGACTGATTTTGTAGGATTTGTTGAATGGATTGCACAAATTGTTGTAAAGTATCTTCTAAGGAAGGTTTCCTTTGTTGAGGATATGGTTGATTTTATGGGGCATGAGTTTGGTTTTGCGTGTTGTATTGGTACCCTTGATTCATTTGAGGTTGGTTTGTCTCCATGAAAAGTTTGGATGGTTTCTCCAATTTTGATTATAAGTGGATGAAAATGGGCTACCATTTGGTTTCCCATAAGCATGAAGAGTATTGGCCTCCTCAGAAAAGACTTCTTGGTAGGAAGGACATGATTGGGCATTATGGCACGGACTAGAACATATAGAACAAATATCTTTTCTTGGTTGTATTGGAGAATTTATAGTTTGGCTTATGGCTAAATCTTTGACTTTTCTTGCTAATTTGTCTAAGGATGTTCTTAAGTCTAATTCATCTTTTACTTCATACCTTCCTCCTATTTTTGGTGAATTAGTTGACCTAGACCTAGGATCAAAATAATTCCGTTGTTGTGAATTGACAGACAAATCTTCAAGGGCGTCCCAAGCCTCTTGTCCTTGAATTTTTTTTAAAAAATCGGTATGCATAGATTGAATCATTTGACGATTAGAGGGAGTCAAATTATCATAAAAATATTTTACAAGTCTCCATTTTTTAAAACCATGATGAAGGCATTTTAATAATAAATATTTAAATCTTTCCCAACATTCATAAAACTCTTCATTATCTTTTTGAAAAAACTCGGAGATTTCTCTTCTTAGACTATCAGTTTTAGACATAGGAAAAAATTTCAGCAATAATTTATTATAAAGTTGATCCCATGTAGTTATAGACCCCGTGGGAAGAGAATTTAACCAAGCTTTTGATTTGTCTTTTAATGAAAAAGGAAACAATCTTAGTTTGACCGACTCATCAGAAATTTTTTGATATTTAAATGTTGAGCAAATTTCTGAGAAATCTTTGACATGCATGTAAGGATCCTCTCTATCTAACCCATAAAAAGATGGCAACACTTGAATGATTGATGGTTTAAGCTCAAAATGGGTAGCAGAAGTGGTAGGAAGAACAATACATGAAGGAGCATTAGATGAAATAGGTGAAAAATACTCAAGCAAAGTTTTTTCAGGCACAACATTTTCATCAATAGGATCAGCAATTGGTTCCATGATGCTCAAAATTTTACTAACACTTTCAATGTCAAACAAAGATAAACGTATTTTTACTAATCGATTTTTAGAGTTACGTTCCCAATGATGCATACAATTTTCACAAACAAAGCAACAAAGATAATCTCAAACAAATAATTTTCTGATGTGGAAGATCAATTAAATCCGCAACCACAGAACATACTTAGAATTTTTTAGAGATTTCACAACAATATAATTTTTATGGTTTACTTGTCCCCAGGTCTATTTGATTCCACTTACTCGCACATTATTAACAACTCCCCGAGGTTAATTAGTAGAGGCAGATTGAGAATTTTGTTCAAATTTCTTTTAAGCAAAAATTGCTTATGGTGAAAGGACAAGATTTAGGTTTTTTTTTTCTTCAAGTATTTTCTTTTTTCACAATTACACAATAATATGATAAAAGAAGAAGAAAAATAAGGTAAAACTAAATAAGACTATAAAAAATTAGGCAAGAGTAGGGAGGCATAGCAAGCCATCAACCATAATAAAAATAAGGTAAAAATTAGGAGGCACAAGTGTCATCAACTAAAACATAAGATAAAAGACTAGGAGTCAAAATTGCCATCAACTAGTAAATTGCAAAAAAATAAAATAAAAATAAAAATAACAACAAGATAAATAAAGAAAATTAAACAAAGGTTAGGAGGCACAAGTGCCGTCAACTAATAAAGAAATGCAAGGAATAAAAACTACAACAAAATTATAACAAAATTAGGAGGCACAAGTGCTATCAACTATAAAAATTAAAAAGATAGATTGATAGGAGGCGCCGTCAACTAAAAAAACAATAAATATAAATATATAAATAAGTTTTTTTATGGGTGGTAGAACCGTCCCAAATTTTCTTTATATCTTTTTTTTTTAGTTTTTATATAAATATATATTTTTGTATATATATATTTTTTTAAGTGCAAAAATTAAAATAACTAGTAGAAGAATTCACTAACATTGAGATAAATTTCGTTTCTTTTCTTGCAACTCCCCGACAACGGTGCCAAAAACTTGACGGACCCAAAACGGGTATGTTTTAAATATTTATAACTCGCAAGCGCACAAATCATATATGTAGTATAGTGCTCGTATAAGCACGAGATCGAACCCAAAGGAGTTGTCTAAAATCAAAAAGAAAATGATTTTAAACCAAAATTAATAAATTCTAACCTAGCTCCAAAGATTGATGAGATTTAATGTCATGAACATAAAATAAAAGATTTAAAGTAAAGCTATTTAAGAGAATAAAAAGAAACCAATTATGATTTGAAAATAAGTTGTAAAAGAAATATTATTAAGATACTAGAATCCACAAATTGTAAGTTTAATAATACTTATTAGTATATTGATTCCCAAGTTTTAGTTATGGTTAAAATAAGTCAAACTATCATTTTCCAAATAGATTTATAATTTTAAGCACAAACTATTTCTAAAAAGATATGATTTTTCTTCACTTTTCAAAAAAGTATAATTTCAAAGTATTTAATGTGAATCAACCTAATGAAACAACAAAAAATCAAATAACATTATTTATAAGGCAAAACATAGTATGTGTACAATTTAATGACACATCTTACACAAAGAATATTATGTTTTGCAAAATGAAGAACAAAGCACAATATTATCTAACAATCCAAAATATGAGATATTAAAGATGAAAGACATATATGAAGAAAAAAAATCCATAAACTTTGTTGCATTACAAGGGAAATCAACATACAACATAAATATTATCTAGTTACAAGTTGCTTCATCATGATCTTAATAATCTTATGAAAAAAATTAGAAGCACATAACTAGAATAGAAATTACAAAATAAATAAAATACATACTTGAAAATGCTTTTGAAAAACACCAAAATGGAAGATAGAATGGTAGAACAAATGATGGTTACCCAAAAATTAAGCACCCAAAAATGGTCTTGAAATTCCATATTTATAGCTAAAATGAGATTATTAAAATAATCAATTTAAATTAATTAAATTGATTAGATTAATTAAATTAATAATAATATGGAAAATAAGGGTAAATTGTATGAGTGGTGATGATTTTTGGGTAAAATATGTGTAGAAAAATTGGGTAAAAATGACATTTTAGGGACAAGGGGACAAGGTGCATTTGATGAGCTCAAGAAGGGGTTGTGGCAGGTGGTTGCTGCAGGGAGTTGGCTGGGCCGAGGGGCTAGAGGCAGGCCCACAAGGAAGGTTGGGAAGGGTGCTTGGCCAAGGCGTGTTGGGCCTGGGATGTTGATGGGGCAGGCCCGTGGGGGCTGGTTGGGAGGCTTCGATGGTGCATGGAGCAAGGGGCTTGGCTGGTGTAGGCTAGGCTCGGGACCAGTGGCGTGGGCCAGGAGGCATTGGCCTTGGGGCGGATTGGGCCAGGCGGGTTGCTGGGCTGGGGGCCAGCTGAAGGGGTTTCAAAAATGCCATTTTCCTACTTTTTTTTTTCAGGTTTAATTCTTTTCTTTTCTCTTCTTTTCAAAGTACCAAAATGCAACATTGTTTCCTACAAAATAATCATAAACTAAATTAAAATTAATTATTTTCTCTATTAAAATATACCATATAAATTCCATGAAAATATTAATTAAAATTTAATTTACATAACATTTAATTTCAATAAAATCATATTTTTAGCATTCAATCTAACAATACTAATTTCAAGTAATTAAATTACAACATCAAACAATAAAATATCTATAAAAACATATAAAAATATTTAAAATTATAATAAGACTAATAAATACAAAATTACATAAAAACTGTAACGACCCAAAATCACTATTAAGGTTTAAGGGCCTTGATTGGTGTGCCAGGAGGGCATGTCGGGATTTATGTGTGATTTTATTAGTTAAATGCATGGTTATGATTTAAAGCATGTTATTTGACTATTTATTTATCTGAGATGCATGACTATGTGTATTAGTATGCATGTAGGCCCTGATTGTGTTTGAAGGGCATAATTGTAATTTTGGCCATGATTGGGCACAGCTGTATTGATATGTGATAAATGTATTCTGTGAATTGTACCACGTGAGTGTGGTGTTATTATTGTGATACACGTGCCGAGACGGTCCTTGAGAGAGCAAATTAACTTAAGAGTCACAACGGGATTTCTATACCCGGCTCGGGAGGAGCCTAGGGGTACCTTGGGAATTTTATGGTTAAGTTGAGATTTAGCGGGTAATGGTTATTAGAGATTTAGTAACCTGGGTAACCATTAGTTACTGCTGAGAGTAACAAGCTCTAGGTAGAAAATGGTAGAAATGAAATAGAAGTAAAAGGACTTAAGTGCCCTTGAGGTTTAGTTAGGAGAGGATAGGCAAGGAGGGGTAAAATGGTCATTTGGCTGGGAATTTGATATATGGCAGCTGGGTATTAAGGGGTACACGGTTTGGGGCTTGGTCATTTGATGCTTTGATAAATTGAAGAGAAGAAAAAGGAGAAGGAAAAGCTAGGGCATGAAGAAGAAGAAGATGAGTGGAGGAGCTGAAATTGGAGACTTAGGGGATGAAGGAAGCTTAGGGTTGGATTCTCTACTTAAGGTAAGAAAACTATAACACCCGTAGGATAAGGCATGGGCCCATAGTATGATTGCGGGGCGCGACCCTATGTTGCATGTTGCATGATGAGATGATTGCAGGGCACGGCCCTATATTGCATCACATGTTAGGATGCAGACTTAAATGAATTAATATTCGTTTGAATGTTGTTGTGTTATACTATATGTGTGATTATAATAAAATGAACGGCAAGGGCCGAGAGCGGCGTAGGCCGGGTGCGGCAGCGGGGCCGGAAGTAACACTTAGCACATGGGATGCTATAGTCAGGGCATGGCCCGGTGGATACATGTGTTATCCTTACGGTGAAAACCGATACCCCAGGCTTCGGTAAGGCTTCTGGGGTGGCGTGGCCGTGTTTGCTTAGTCTAATGGTTGACTTGTTTATCTGTGGACTATTTGATATGATTAACTGTATATTTGCATGTGTTATGTTCTGCATGAGTTTTCTTGCTGGGCTTCGGCTCACGGGTGCTTCGTGTTGCAGGTAAGGGCAAAGACTGAGTCAACCAACCATGAGTACGGAGAGCGTGAAGCGACGCGTACATGTTTGGCCTGCCCGACTGCTTTGGTTGGGGGTTTATTCGAAAATGGCTGTAATAATCTATGATTTTAGTACTGATCAACTGTAAACTTATTTCAAGATGTAAATAGTTTTCAAACCTTATTTTGGGATCCCAAATGTCTATTACTAGAAGTTTTTATTGAAACAACGCATTTTCAAAGGTTACAGCCTTAACTTTTAATTAGTCACACTTTCGTTTCAAAACCTCAGTTAGCGAGATCATTGCACACTGTTTCGTCTTAAAACTCACTTAGTAACGGCTCTAAAGAAGTAGGGCGTTACAAAAACTTAATAAATTACATAAAAACTCAAAGTCTAAGCAACAATTAGCATAAAAAATGTGGTAGAATAACTCCATTTTGTAGAGTTATTAGATTTCGGGCTGGGTTGGGCTGAATTTGGGCGTTGGGCCGAAATTGGGCCTGGGTACACATTTTTCAAAAATAATATTTTTTTTACACTTTTTTTAATTTTCACATGTTTTTTTTAAAGTTTGTTGTTAGTTTGGTTCTATGGCGGAGGTTTGGGCAGAGTTGCGGAGGGCAGAGCTGCAAACCTATGGCTACGCCTACAGATCGTGTGGTGCTGGGCGGAGGGTCATGTGGTGGCCGGTGGGTCTGAGAAGAGAAGAAAAGGAAGGGAGGCACGCCGCACACAGGTAGACAGAGAGAAATGGTCGGGGGTGGGGGTACTCTATTTTTTAGGGTTTTCTTTTTAGTTTTAGAAGTGATTCAAAAAACAAAAACAAAAATTTGAATATTTTTGAATGAATTTCGGGTTTCGGGTCTAAACCCAAACCCATGATGTTTAAAATTAAAAACCCAAATCTGACCCGAACCATGTTAGGTTTAGATTGGATTTCACCCGAATCCGACGTGTTTTGTCAAAAAATGGGTTTTCGGGTTGCAGGTTGGGCGAGTTCATGGGTTTTGCGGGTCAAATGTTCACTCCTAATGTAAGGTTATTTTTATCCTTTGAGTCGCCCTATCAGAAAGATCTCAAGATTTTGTTGTCTCCCTTGGAGATAGAGCTAAGAATGGGGCTAGAAGCAGCTACAAGAACAAGCGATGAGCGCCTTGCTTTAAAAATAAGCTTGGCTTTCCATTCTCAAAACCTCAAGTTGACCTTATTGAGAATAAAAATAAAATTATTCACTTTAGCGTTGGAGTAGATAAGAAGGAGCCCAAGATGTATTGAGTCTCTCTCCTCAACCGAGGCATGCCTAAGGTATTAGCAATTTCCAAGGCCTTAGAACAGTTCACTCCATTGGAAAAATAGACTGTTGATTTGGAAATGTTAATTTTCTCCTCGTTAGTTTATTGAGACATTCGAGAAATCCGTTAGCTTCCTTTTGAGTAGCTCTACCAAATAAGATGATGTCATCTGGGAAAAAGAGATGGGTCAACGAAAGAGCCGCCTTGCCACCTTAACACCCCTTATTTTATTTATTGCTTCATGATTTGTAAGAAGTCTACAAAGAACATTAACTATTGTAATAAATAATGCGGGGACAGAGGATCACCCTATCTCAAACCTTTAGTTGGAGAGAGATTTTTAAATAGGCTCCCATTGAGTAGAAGAAACAGTTGGGAAGAGATATTAGGATGATCATAAGATATGGGCAATGAGAAAATGTAATATCCACTTTCTAAAAAAAAAAGAGTATTTTGGTAATTTAATACTTTTGATGGGTATTTTTGTAATTTTATGTAAATACGTATAAGTTTAAATGGTGATATGAATATATCTAGGTGATACTGTGGTATTATAATTCCCACATATAGACTAAAAAACCCACTAAAAACTACCTCACGTCATTTTGGTAGCTGTATCTAGTATTATGGAAGATTCATCTTTTACATCTATTATAACCAAGCAGGGGCATTTCAGGTATCGTCAAAAGTTCTAAACTAAACTCATATATATAGATTTAGAAAGAGATTTGGAGGGACGTTTTTATTCATTATGAGTTTTGGGGTTTTGGGAAATACTTAGAGAGAACTTGTACGGGTTGTGAGAGAGTTTTGGTTTTTGGAGTTGTTTTTCTTTATGAATTTACATGTAAAAGTTTTTTCTGCTCTTCAACTGAGAATTTGTCTTATTGGAACTCTATTCATGGAGGAACTAGATTAGGCTAACACATTGTTAACTGAACCAGTATAAATTTTAGTTGTTTTTTTCCTTTATTTGTTCTTTGTTTTGTTGATTTTAGTATTGTTGTTTGAATTTAAATATTGCTTGTTTTGAGTTATGTTGTAAATACACTACACAGAATCAAAGGTAACTGTAGTATACTCAACACATAATATAAAAATAACTATAATATACTCAAAACAGTACTGGTTGTCTATTACCTTTGATTTAAATTATTTATTTTTATATTGTTGAAGATTCGAGTTAATAAATGAAGACGTCTCCCTTGATAATAATAGCAAAGTAAATAATATAATACAAACCATTATTTAATTTCATCACTATCTATTATTTTGTTCTCATCTGTTGGGAAAAAATTACGCAAATTTTCTTATGAATCAGATTAGTGAGAATAAAAATAATACCGGAAATAACACACACGCAAAAATGTCTAAATCTGCTGCAATTCTTTTACTGAAATTGAGAAACAAAAAATACACAGTGTTTACAACACTTCTCACAACCCACACCCCAATTATACCCAAGAATTTTTTCTCACAAAAATTCTCTCAAAAGCTTTTCTCTCTCTAAGCTTTTCTTCTTTTTGTTTTGGGATATTTGAGAATGAATACATAAAACTAATTTATAGGTTTTTCTAAACCATATAAACCACACATTTTTTTAGTCGTCCTATATATACTAATTAATATAAGCCTTTCCTTATTTTAGTAAAGCTATATTAATAACTCTTAATATAGGAATATCTAAATATAGTATTCATTTTCTTAACAATCTCCCACTTGAAGACTGATTTCAATCTGTCTTCACACTTTACTCTATGCAGCAGAGCTTTTCGCTCTTGTTACTCTTGCAGGCCAACTAAAGTTGAACACAACTTCAGTTTCTCAATCGTCACCGTCTTTGTCAACATATCTGCTGGATTCTTACTTCCTTGGATCTTCTCCAGTATTAACACTTCATCTTCCAATAAAGATCTGATGAAATGATAACGAAGTCCAATATGCTTGGTTCTAGAATGAAATGCTGAATTCTTTGCCAGGTGGATCGCACTCTGACTATCACTATGCAAAACATTATTCTCTTGCTTGAATCCTAGCTCAGTTAACAAACCTTGAAGCCATATCATCTCTTTACTGGCTTCAGTCACTGCTACATACTCAGCCTCTGTAGTGGATAAAGCTACAATCTTTTGCATTTGAGACATCCAACTAACAGCTGTATTTCCAACAGTGAATATATAATCCGTGGTGCTTTTCCGATGATCGACTTCACCTCCGAAGTCTGCATCTACATAGCCTTGTACTTTTAATTCACCTTTTCCAAAGTACAAACACTTATCTGTGGTGCCTCATAGATACCTCAAAATCCACTTCACTGCTTCCCAGTGAGCTTTTCCTGGATTCGACATAAACCTGCTAACAACTCCCACTGCATGTCCAATATCTGGTCTTGTACAAACCATCGCATACATCAAACTCCCAATAGCTGAGGCATAAGGAATCTTAGCCATGAAATCTCTGGCTTCCTCTGTCTCAGGGGACTGACCCTTGGATAGGCGAAAATGACTTGCCAACGCTGTACTGACTGGCTTGGCATCGCCCATGTTGAACCTCTGCAAAACACGTTTGATGTACTCTGATTGAGATAACTGCAAAATCCCTCTATGCTTATCTCTTGTGATTTGCATTCCAAGAATCTTCTTTGCTGGACCTAAGTCCTTCATGTCAAACTCTTTTGACAATTGCTGCTTCAACCTTCTGATATCATCCATATCTGGACCTGCTACTAACATATCATCAACATAAAGTAGCAAAATGATATAGCTAGTACTATATCTTTTGAAATAGCAGCAGTGGTCAGCGTTGCACTTCTGGAAGCCTTCCTTGTGCATAAAACTGTCAAACTTTTTGTACCACTGCCTTGGGGCTTGTTTTAGGCCATACAAACTCTTCTTAAGTTTGCATACCATATTCTTCTTCCCATTCTCTGAAAAACCTTCTGGTTGATGCATGTATATCTCCTCATCCAAGTCTCCATGAAGAAATGCGGTCTTCACGTCTAACTATTCAAGATGAAGATCTTCAATGGCAACAATACTCAACACTGATCTAATAGTATTGAGCCTTACAACAGGAGCAAAAATCTCAGTATATTCAACTCCTTCCTTCTGCTGAAATCCTTTGACTACTAATCGGGCTTTATATCTCTTAGAGCCATCATGCTCTTTTTTCACCCGATACACCCATTTGTTGTGAAGTGCCTTCTTACCCACGGGTAACTCAACTAGTTCCCATGTCTGGTTGGAAATCAAAGACTGCATCTCGTCTTTCATGGCAAGCTCCCACTTGCTTGCATCACTAGTCTGACATGCTTCATCATAGCATTCAGGCTCTCCTTCATCAGTCAACAACAAATAGTTCATATATCTCCTATTAGGCACATGAGGTCGAGAAGACCTTCTCAATACAGGAGCTGGAGTAGGAGGTAATGTTGCGTCAGACTGTTGTGTACCGCTTTGTCCAACAAGTTCCTTTTCCTGAGGACTTGTCTCAATCGACTCTGTCACATAACTATCTGGGTCATAATCTCCATCTACAAATATTGGCCCACTATGCTCTGAGTCAATAGCGTCAATTTTGTGTCTGTCCTTGTACATCACTCTTTCGTTGAAAATCACATCTCTACTACGAATGACCTTTTTGTTTTCATCATCCCAAATACGGTAGCCAAACTCATCCCCGCCATAGCCAATGAATATGCATTTCTTAGATTTGGGATCAAGCTTATTCCTCCCTTGATCACTAATATGCACATAAGCTACACAACCGAAAACTTTTAGATGTGATAGGTTTATCTCTTTTCCACTCCATACCTCCTCTGGTATTCTGTGCTCTAGTGGACTTGATGGACCTCGATTAATCAAGTAAGCTGCTGTGTTGACAGCTTCTGCCCAAAACTGCTTTGGTAAACCTGACTGTATACGCATGCTTCTCGCTCTTTCTGTCAATGTTCGGTTCATACGCTCAGCTACACCATTATGTTGAGGTGTGCCTGGCACGGTTCTCTCCATTCTGATTCTGTGCTCATAACAAAACTTCTTGAATATGTTGTCTTCATATTCACCACCATTGTCAGTTCTGAGCTTTTTAATCTTCAGACCTGTCTCATTTTCAACCATAGCTTTCCATCTCTTGAAAGCCTTAAACACTTCGGACTTATGCTTTAGAAAGTAAACCCATACCTTCCGAGAATGATCATCGATAAAAGTCACAAAGTAGTGTTTCCCACCAATGGATGATGTAGTCGTTGGTCCCCAAACATTAGAGTGAACAAGCTCTAATCTTTCCTTCTTTGGGGTTCTACTACTTGTCTGAAAGCTTACCCTCTTCTGCTTTCCAAGTATGCATTCTTCGCACATGTCTATCTCAACTGATCGTAGACCTGGGAGTTTTCCCTTCGAATGCATGAGTTTCATCCCTTTCTCACTCATGTGGCCAAGTCTCTGGTGCCACATATTAGAATTTTCATTCCCTATTGCAACTGAAATTGAATAGCACCCACCTGCTGTCATGTAAAGTGTGCCGCTCTTCTTGCCATGAGCAACCGTCATTGCACCCTTTGAAATCTTCCAATTATCACCTTGGAAGTTTGTAGTGTAGCCTTCACTAGCCAACTGCCCTACTGAGATCAAGTTTTTTCTTAGTTCGGGAATATGTCTGACATCCTTCAGCTCCCAAACAGACCCATTTAACTTAATCTTCACTACACCTTTACCAACAATATCACAAGGTTGGTCATCACCAAGGTATACCTTTCCAAGGTTTCCAGGGACATACCTCTCAAAGAATTCTTTCTTTGAAGTAGCGTGGAATGATGCTCCAGAATCTAACACCCAAGATTCTTCCTTGCTCTCTAGAGAGCATATCAACGCATCATCACCCTCTGAGGTAGAAGTAACATTTGCTTCTGCCTTCCCATCTTGGCTTTTCGGTGCATTCTTGCACTGATTTTTGTAGTGTCCAATCTTACCGCAATTCCAACACTCGATGGTCTTCGAGCTCTGGGAATTTTTGGGATTCCTAGATTTGGACCTCCTATCTCTGGATTTACCTCGATAGTTCGATCTTCCATGGCCATTCCCTCTAGTTGAATTTCTCCCTCTTGACTCTGTATGTAATACTGAAGAGGTTGATGATTCACCCGACTCTCTCCGTCGGATCTCTTCACTGAGAACTAGATCACGAACATCATCAAATTTTAACTTATTGCTTCCTGATGAGCTACTCACAGCTGTGACTGTAGTATTCCAGCTGTCTGGTAAAGAAGACAAAAGTATTAATGCTCGTACTTCTTCGTCAAACTCAATTCCAACTGAACTCAATTGGGTTGTGACGGTGTTGAGTTCATTTAGATGTTGAGCTACCGATGAGCCTTCCGTCATCCGCAAATTGAATAATCGCCTCATCAAATGAACTTTGTTTGAGGCTGATGGCTTCTCATACATATTAGAGAGTGCTGCCATAAGACCCGTCGTGGTCTTTTCCTTTGCTATATTGAAAGCAACATTGCGAGACAACGTCAATCGAATAACTCCGAGGGCTTGTCTATCGAGAAGATTCCATTCTTCATCTTTCATACCCTCTGGCTTCTTTTCTGAGAGAGGTTGATAAAGCTTTTTCTGGTATAGGTAGTCTTCGATTTGCATCTTCCAAAATCCAAAATCTGCGCCATCGAACTTCTCGAGTTTCACCCTTCCTTCATCTGCAGCCATTGCTCCCACTCAAATCTGACTTTCTGGTAGAATTTCTAACCAAAGCTTTGATACCAGTTGTTGGGAAAAAATTACGCGAATTTTCTTATGAATCAGATTAGTGAGAATAAAAATAATAGCGGAAATAACACACACGCAAAAATGTCTAAATCTGCTGCAATTCTTTTACTGAAATTGAGAAACAAAAAATACACAAAGTGTTTACAACACTTCTCACAACCCACACCCCAATTATACCCAAGAATTTTTTCTCACAAAAATTCTCTCAAAAGCTTTTCTCTCTCTAAGCTTTTCTTCTTTTTGTTTTGGGATATTTGAGAATGAATACATAAAACTAATTTATAGGTTTTTTTAAACCATATAAACCACACATTTTTTTAGTCGTCCTATATATACTAATTAATATAAGCCTTTCCTTATTTTAGTAAAGCTATATTAATAACTCTTAATATAGGAATATCTAAATATAATATTCATTTTCTTAACATCATCTTCATTTATTCTAGCTAATTATAAAGCTACGTGCAAAAGTTTCATACAATGGGTACAAGTTTCATATAATGAAGACAATGCACAAAAATGACAACTTACACCCCAGTTGTATCAGTAACATTTCCAAGATATTTATAGAGCTGTAGAAGAATACGCATAACCTTTCCATATTTTCGTAAATTAAATTTTGTTCACACAAGTATCAAATATAGGATTACATGAATACGTATTTGCTTTGTCTTTGGGCATTAACTACCAACGTACCATATGTAACGCATCCACTAGAGGGAGCAGGACTAGACTGTATAAATAGGACACGTGTCCTTTAAAATCTGTTTTGAAGGAGTTTGACTATGACTGGTGCCGACTGATTTGTTATATGAATAATATTACTATGGGCACACCCCACTGATACGTACTCAACACAGCACCGCTTATTCGCTTAACCAGTGATTGGTATACATACTCGTATATATATATATATATATATAAATTTTTATATAAATAGTGGGTTGATAGTTGATTTTAACGGAATATTTTAAATATTTAAAGGAATATATTTTTAAAATTAATTAAAAATAAATATTTATTAGTTATATTATAAAATATAATTATTATTTATTGATTATATTAATATAAATTCAAATGTTATAAAATATCATTATTATAATAATATAAAATTTAATATTTAATAATTATATTAATATAAATTTAAATGTTATAAAATATTATTATTATAATAATATATAACCCTTAATTTTTATAAAATTTTGCTAGAATAAATATTTAGTAATTATATTAGTATAAATTTAAATATTATAAATTATTATTATTATAATAATATTTAATACAAAATTAGATATTTAATAATTATATTAATATAAATTCACATGTTATAAAGTATTATTATTACAATAATATATGATACATAATAAATATATTATATATAAATATTTTGTGTGTGCAAATAATATGATTGTGTAACTAAATAAGAAATTAGAATAACAATTATCTTCTATAAAAAATAAAGAAATTTATTCTCTAATAATATTATGAATGTTTTGTATTTTAAATATGATAGTTTGTAATCTAAAAGGTTATCGTATTATTTAAAAAAACAATACACAATGTCTTGGTTTAATTTTTCTTTTAATATGTTTATGTCATTCTTTTATATATAATATTGTTTATTTATTTAAAATTTATATGATAATTATAAAACCTTAATAAAAATAATTAATAAATTTTCTAAAAAAACCTAATCAAACATATCTTGTATATTGCTTGCACCTAGTATATATATAATTAATAGTGAGTTCAATTAATCTATTTTTCACGTGTATAAAAAAAATAAGACATTCGTGCAACTTATTATTCAATCATATAAAAAAAATGAAGTATAACTTTCCAAGTAACATCCTTACCTAAGGACAAAAGTGAAGCCCAAAATTAAAAAAAAAAAAAAAATCATATAGGTAGAACTCTATATTAAATTATACCATCCACGTCAATGTGGTGTTCTTGTAACAAAACTCATGTTATAATACATAAATAATAATAAATTACGATGTATTAAAGTGGACGGTCCAAGCAGTGTGCGTATCTTTTTACGCGCGGAGAAAAAAGACAAAAGCCATAAATGTAAGACAGGCCCATTCGTTTTCGTTATGGTTATTAGATTTGCACGTCAGTCGTCAGTAAAATTGGAAAATGAAAGTGCTGCCTTGTTAGGGTGTATATATATATATGTGTGTGTGCGCGCGCATATGTTATGGAAAGTTATATACACTGATATTCATTTATTTCCTTTTTCTTTTGTAGTTGGCTCAATCGATATATATGTATATAGAATTATATAGGAGTGGAAAGCTAGCTAGTTTATCATCAAGTAATCACATATATATTATAATACATTATGGGCAGCAATATTAATATGGTGACAGTAGTAGTAAGGGATCAAAGGGAGGGCGATTCCTCTGGCTCTGGGTGTGCACTCAGGAAAGGCGCATGGAGCAGAGAAGAATACGATCTTCTGAGGGAGTGCGTAGACAAGTATGGTGAAGGGAAATGGTATCTTGTTCCTTCTAGAGCTGGTACGTACGTACTCTCGATCATAAACTATAATAATATTTATATATGCATATATATTTTAATTAATTATTGACTATTATATTTAATTAAGCAGATATATATAGATTGATTAATTATTATTTTGTTGAAATCTCTGCAGGGTTGAATAGATGTAGGAAAAGTTGTAGACTGAGGTGGTTAAATTATTTGAAGCCAGGTACCAAACGGGGAACATTTACCGCGGATGAAGTTGATCTCGTTCTTAGGCTTCATAAGCTTTTAGGGAACAGGCAAGTTTATGATAATATGAATTTAATAAGCTTGTGCAATTCTAATTAATTTAATTATAGCATAATCATATATACTTTTAAAATGTCTATTTTTAACATTGATGTGTTTTCTTGATCTAACATTAACTGCCACCTAAAAGGTTAGGCTCAAATAATTTGAATTTAATTAGAGAAGAAAATGGCACTTTATTATTATTATTATTATTATTATTATTATTATGTGAGAAGAGATTTGAATTTGGGATAACAAAAAGTATATATTACGTACCACTAAACTATGTTTATGATAGCCACTTAAGTATTTTATCTTAAAATATAGGTAAGTTATAAGTTTCGATTATTATATGTATAATAATAAGCGTTAAAACTAGCTATGATAATAACCTCTACACATATATAATATACTATGAAAATGATATATATATCTTCTATTTTATGTAGATAGGATAATATCTGACAAAAAAGTAACTTGTTAATATATGACATGTTAACAAAGAGACGGAACTTCAATTCCAAAAAAAAAGAAAAGAAAAGGGAAACGTGAAAAAAATTGTTTGTTCTAAATTTGAATTGAATTATTTTAATTAAAAATATATATTTAGAAATAAAATTATGTTAATATCAGCTCCTTTTTTTCCCTAATTCTTTCTAATTCAATAGACAAGTGAATTTTCTTATTGAATACTCTTGTGGGCGGATAGAGTACATTTATTAGGCCAAGTAGCTATAAGTGGAAATTACATAAAATATGATATTTTTTTTTATAAATTTAACAAATATGCAGTTTTCAAATTGGTACATTTTTTATTGCTTCTGTTGTTTTTCGGAATGGATAGTGATATGAGGTTGATAGTAGTAACAAGTTATTACCACGTCAATTTTTAGAATAATTAATTCAATACTAGAGTAACTAATTATCGTGAAAAAAATATGAGAAAACAAAAATAATATTATCAAAATACAGGAAAAAAAACCGTAAAAATATTAAAGAAACAGATTAAGCCATATTTTAGTGGCATTATTTTTTTGTCCGTATCTAACAAAACTGAGTTTAAATTTACCATTTTTGTAAATTTCTCTAGCTATAAAGTGAATTAATGCACTCACCTAATGGCACTTGGCCCAAGAAGCGAGTCATTGGGCTTAACTGCTCTAAGTTCTCTTAGTTCTTATATAAACAGATTTTTGAGCATTTTCTGATAGAACATCTTGAAACTTGAGCATAAAGGTATGGAAAATCTACAAAAATACTTTAAAATCTAAAAAAGATATGAAAAATAAGGTTTATTACAAAAATACGGAATTTCTTTACAAAAATACAGAGGGACAAAAGTGTAAATATAAAGTAGTGAAATTGTACCCACAAAATGGAAAATACAATTTTTTTTTTTGTAAATATCAGTTACTATTTGGTAAGCAACTTTTACATTTTTGTAACTAACATTTACAAAATTAGTTTAAAAAGAGATTAAATTGTAACTAAAACATTTATTTTTGTAACAAAAGTTTCTAAAACTAGTTTTATAATTAGAAAATATAATTTTGTAACTATTACGGACATGAAGAAGATAGAGAAATTTTTTTAATTGATTGTGAAAATGTGATTGATGAATACAAGAGAGAGTACATCTATATATATGAGGTTAACTAACTTAACCGGCCTGCCTAACATACTAACTATAGTAATGGAAAAACAATAAAGCTAAACTAACACTAACTACAACTAACGGCTAATTGTAACTAATTTACAACTAACACACTTAACTGACAAATGAAACCAAACCAAATTCTTGTTACCCCCCCTCCCTAAAGGTGGACTGTATAGATTATATACAGACATCTTGTGTATATGGAAAGTAAGTGTAGTATAAGGCAATGGTTTAGTAAATGCATCTGCAAGTTGGAGGTTGCTGGAGATAGGTATAAGCCGGATAGTTGAGTTGTTAATCTTGTCACGAATGAAGTGACAATCAAGTTCGATGTGTTTAGTTCGCTCATGAAATGTGGGATTGTTAGCAATGTGTATTGCTGACTGATTGTCGCAATAAATGAAAGCTGGTGTGGTTTGAGGCAGGTTCAAGTCTGTGAGGAGGTACTGAAGCCATGTTATCTCGCTTGTAGTTGCTGCAAGTGCTCTGTATTCTGCCTCAGCAGAAATTTTGGAAATGGTGGGTTGTTTCTTAGTTTTCTAGGAGACTGGGCAATCTCATATGAAGATGCAGAAGCTAGTTGTGGAACATCTCGTGATGGGGCAGGAAACCCAATATGAATTAGAGAAGCCTCTGAGATGTAGTGACGAGTGGGGCGAATAAAGAAGACCTTGTCCTGGACTCCCTTTGAGGTATGGAAGCAGGTGGTTAAGGGCCTGCAAGTGAGTGCTTCGAGGATTAGACATGAATTGGCTGAGACAGCTCACTGCATATGTGATGTCGGGTCTCGATAAGGTCAGGTATAATAGCTTGCCAATGAGCTGACGGTATGAGGAAGGATTAGTGAGGGGTTCTCCTTGCTGGTCATCTAGTTTTGTCCGTGGATCCATGGGCGTTTTAGCAGGTTTACATCCTGCATAACCTGTATCTTCGAGTAATTGGATCGTATACTTTCGTTGAGAGAGAAGTAGGCCATCTTTTCCCTTGGCTATCTTGAAACCCAGAAAGTAATGTAAAGGTCCAAGAGCCTTGAGCTTAAATTTCTGATGTAGAGATGCTTAGAGTTGATGTAGTGCATCAAGATTGGGTCCAGTTAGAATAATGTCGTCGACATAAACGAGCAGGGAAATGAATTGATCGTCTGTGCCTCGTGTGAAGAGAGTATAATCGGCCTGAGATTGCTTAAAACCTTCTTGAAGCAAGGCATCAGAGAGCTTTTTGTACCATTGCCTTGATGATTGGCGAAGTCCATATATTGACTTGTGAAGTTTGCATACCATGTTAGAATCTGTAGACAAAGAAGATGGTAAAGTTAGTCCTGGTGGTAATTTCATATAGACCTCTTCATTGAGGTCACCATTTAAGAAAGCATTGTTAATGTCAATTTGTAACATATGCCATTGTTGCACTGTAGAAACAACAAGGAGTAATTTAAATGTGACCATTTTGGCCACTGGAGAGAATGTGTCAAAGAAGTCAAGGCCTTCTTGTTGTGTATATCCTTGAGCTACAAGTCGAGCTTTGTGTTGTTCTATGGATCCATCACTGTTAAATTTTATTTTGTATACCCAACGGCAACCGATTGCTCTCTTGCCAGGTGGGAGAGGCACAACAGACCATGTGTTTTTGTTCCTAAGAGCAGTGAGTTCTGTGTCCATGGCATCGAGCCACTGCTTGAATTGCATAGCTTGTTTGTAAGCCTATGGTTCCTTCTGTGAAGTAACTGCAAGGACAAAAGCTTTGTAAGAATTAGCTAGACGTGTGTAAGAAAGGAATTTAGTGAGAGGATGGGGAGTAGAAGATTGATCTTGAATGGAAGAGTACCATTCAAAATCTTTGAGGTAGCTTGGTTGTTTAGTGGGTCTGCTCGTCCGTCTAGGTCCCACTGGAGGTTCCTCAGGTGGAATGTGGATGGGATCAATTGATGATGGAGGCATGCTTGCAGTAGGTGATGTTGAGGCATTATCATTTTGTGAAGGTGAACTTGATTCTGCAGGGTTAGTGTGATGTGTAGGATAATCATCAATAGGTGTGTTAGTCACAACAGAAGAGGGTAACACAAGTTCTGTAAAAGGATCAACATTAGTGACATCTTCATGCAGTTTATGAAAAGGATAGATAGTTTCATGAAAGACAACATTTCTGAATATGAGAAACTGTTTTGAGTTGATGTCATAAAGCCTATAACCTTTCACACCCTGAGGGTATCCCATAAAGACACAGGGTCTAGCTCTAGGAGCAAATTTAGTTCTATGAGCTGTGAGGGTAGAAGCAATAACTAAACAACCAAAGTTTCTTAGATAAGCATAGTCAGGTTCTTTTTGGAACAGAAGTTCATAAGGAGATTGATTTTGCAAATTAGGAGTAGGGATTCGATTGATGAGGAAAGCAACAGTCATGACACATTCAGTCCAAAAACGAATTGGTATATGAGCTTGAAAATAAAGAGCCCTGGCAACATTCAACAAATGCTGATGCTTTCTCTCAGCAACAACATTTTGTTCAGGGGTTTCAACATAAGTGTAATCATGTAATATTCCATGTTCCTGGAACAAGTCCTTCAAAACAAATTCAGGGGCATTATTAGATCTAAACCTTTTAAACATACAGTTAAATTGATTTTGAACATAAGACATAAATTGAGGGATAATACCTAGTGCATCAGATTTTTGTTTCAAGAGGTAAAGCCATGTAAATCTTGAATGGTCATCAACTAAAGTGAGAAAAAATCTGTGTCCAGAATGAGAAGTAATGTGGTAGGGACCCCAAATATCACAATGTATTAGATCAAAAATATTAGAAGCAAAATTATTGTTGCTAGAAAAAGGAAGATTTCTTTGTTTAGCCAGAGGACAAATATAACAAGGAGAAACCTTGTGTAAATTTGCAGTGTTACAACTCAGTTTATTACTAAGTAAATGCAAGTATTTATTAGAAAGGTGTCCAAGCCGAGAGTGCCAAACATCAGCACTGATGGAGAGAATGGGAGAATCATTAGGTGAGGAATCCAGTATGTATAGGCCATTCTTGGATTTACCTCTGCCAATCATCCGCTTGTGGATAATGTCCTGTATGATGAAGTGGTCAGTGAAGAATGTAACATAAAGAGAATTGTGGTCAGTTAAGCAATTAACTGATATGATGTTGTATTGAAAAGTGGGTACATATAAAACATCATTTAGCATCAGGTGGGGTGAAATAGCAACAGATCCACATTTATTGACCAATAATTTGTCATTGTTAGGCAATAAGAGCCTAGTGGGAGTGACAGTGCAAAGGAACTGAAAGAGTTTAAGATCAGAACAAATGTGTCTTGTTGCTCCTGAATCCAATATCCTGGAGCCATTCACAGGAAAGGAAGACACATTGGAGAGTACGATACCTGTGTTACCTGTGGATGTGCTAGGGTCGGATGAGTGCACACCAGTTTGTTGCACAGCAAGAAGGTTCAAAAGTTGTTGGTACTGTGTTGAGGTGAGTTGAGGTAGTAGGATTGGACTGTCACCAGAAGAAGTTCCAGTGTCATTACTGGTGTGAACTTGGTTGGCCATAGCATCTTTTCCTTTGTTGTTCTTGTTATAACCAAGTGGGTAGCCATGTAACTTGTAACATTTTTTGATGGTGTGACCAAGAATATTGCAATGAGTGTAGAAAGGCCTGTTCCTCTTTTAGGGATACGACTTGTGTCCAATTGAATCAGTTTTGTTCGAGGTGTTCTTGTCTCCGCGAAACGCAAAGGCCATGCTTGGATTTTGGTCAACAGCAACAGTTGAGTGTTCTCGTTGGTTTTCCTCCTGTGTAACCAAATGAAAGACTCGATTGACCTCAGGTAGAGGATCCATGAGGAGGATGCTACTCCTGACTTGTGAGTAAGAATCAGAGAGTCCCATCAGAAATGACATGATATACTCCATGTGGTGGTGTTCTTGGAGCTTCTTGACACCACCACAGGTGCAACCATTGCAGATGCAAGAAGGACGATAGTGAGACAATTGTTCCCAAATTGTCTTCAGCTTAGTGAAGTACATGCTGACTCCCTGGTTGTCTTGTTTTAGGTTCATCAAACCTTTTCTCAAATTGTATATGTGTGGTCCATTCTTTTGATGGAAACAAACCTTTAGATCATTCCATATAGCTGCAACAGATTCATCATACAAAATACTAGAGGAAATTTCTTTAGAAACAGAATTCAAGATCCAAGATATGTCAATGTTGTTATTTCTAGTCCAGGCATTACAAAAAATAGGTTCAGTAGGTAAAGGTTTAGGGATCGAACCATCCAAGAACCCGAGTTTGTTCTTGACAGAAATCGCCAATTGCATTGCTCTACTCCACGACATGTAATTGTCTTGACCAGTGAGAGGTTGAGAAACCAGAATGTTACCTGGATTATCGGCATGGTGGAGGTAATAAGGATTAGAAGGATCTTCAAGGGGATTCCTTTGCTGGATCATCGGAAGAGTTTGATTGCTTTGCACGACCGGATTCGCAGGTTCCCTGAGCACTGACTGGGCAGACTTGTCACCGATTGTAGCAGGAGTCGATTGATCATCATTAGACATCTTTGGATTGAAGAGAGATCAGGTGAAGAACACTGATCAGAAAAACAGAGTGCAGAAAACGCAGAGCAAGGATAAACACCAACTCTGGTGAGAAGATCGCCGGAGAAGAAGAGAACACGGCGATGGTGAAGAAGACTCAAGATCGGGGGAAAGCCTTTCTTTCCCGCTCTGATACCATATTGCGGAAATGAAGAAAACAGAGAAAAATCTTTATTGATTGTGAAAATGTGATTGATGAATACAAGAGAGAGTACATCTATATATACGAGGTTAACTAACTTAACCGGCCTGCCTAACATACTAACTATAGTAATGGAAAAACAATAAAGCTAAACTAACACTAACTACAACTAACGGCTAACTGTAACTAATTTACAACTAACACACTTAACTGACAAATGAAACCAAACCAAATTCTTGTTAGTAACCAATATTTACAAAAATATTTTATATTTGTATTAGCATAATTGTAACAAAGATTTATAAACCTAATTTTAAAATATTCAAATAATATTATTGTGACTATAATTATTAAACCAATAACTAATGTAACACATGGATATTGAATTTGAACACAATAAATAAAACATAAATTTATTTAGTTTGATCAATTTTTTAATTACTTATCCTTTGTTATTTTTTTCTCATCTCTCAACATATATAATACTAATTTATTGATTGACTTATTTCAAATAAGTTTATAGTAATATTATATGTATCATAATTATTTTGTTTATATAATGCGTTGTTAAACTATTTAAATATCAGGTAAAATGTAAAATATTTAAAAAAAACAAAAAGGATAATAAAATAAAATGTAGACTACGAAGACAAAAAAATAGAGAATATTAGGGAAAAGAAAAATAAATTTAGTTGATATATATTTATATATAAAAGTAGCATGTTATAAAAAAAAACATTTATACTACTGTTGGAATCATTGTGTTGGTGGTTCAGCAAACAAAATAAATCAATTTGTGGGTGGATACTGTAGATGGGCACCAGCAACCTGTCGAGAACAAAGAGAAGAGAAACGAGAGTTCAATTGGGAGCACCGGTGGGGTGTCAGCCAAAGGGACTCCGACGCTCAAGTCAGTCGGGTTGTAATAAGAGATAATAGAAAGCAATAAAATTACGATATAAATAATTGAAATAATGATGGATGGAAGAGTCGTAAAATGGTCAGAGTGACGGTGGCGATGACGGAGGGGCCGAGCGACTAGGTCAGGTCCAATTAGACTGACTAACTAGTCTTGCTTGACTGGATCGCTCAGAAATAGAGTAGCCTTTTTTTCAATTAGAGAGTAAAGAAAGTCCAGTGATTATCTGATCTCCTCTTTTTCTCAGCCCCTGATGGTCTTATTTATTGACCTTCTTTTGTTCCGTTCTCCTCCGTCTTTCTGATTCGTTTGACTCGCTCCAAGTGGTTTCTTTCCGAAATATTCTCGGCGAATGTGGTGGGAGCCTTGACTGTTTCAAGGTCCCTGGCTGACTGAGCGTATTCGGGTTCATGTTCGGGTATGGTTTTGGGTGTTTGGATGGTACATTGCATATGCGAGCCCATTTACATGGGTTTGAGCCTTATTGGCTATTTAGGCTAGTTTATTGGGCTGAGTGATTGCTTGTTGGATTCTTTTTTATCAAGCAGACTGATTTTGTCCACTATAGATATTGAAATGGAAGTCATAATTGTGTGGCAAGTAAGAGATAGAGAATAGTTTATATAGAAAATTAAACTTTATGCTGTAAATTTGTAATTATTTTATATGACTGTATATTAAGATTTTTTTCTCAAATACCATGCAACTTGTAATTTTCTCTAAAGGTATTGTGTAGAACTGTTTGATTCGTATGAACTTGGTAGTAATTTGCATTTTGTGTACTAAAAGAAATCCACAATTTTAAAGCATTATTCAAAAGTTAATAAAGTACTTTGTGTTGCGCTAGAAACCTCAACATTGATATATCATTATATAGCATGTAATTTATAATAAATATACATATTTTTTTTCTCTCTAATACTCAATATCGTCAAGATCTATTTCATATTAACAAGTAATGTTTATCTTTCACAGGTGGTCTTTAATTGCAGGTAGAATTCCAGGAAGGACAACCAATGATGTGAAAAATTATTGGAATACTCACTTGGGAAAGAAGGTAATGATGGCCTATGATAAACTTAAACACGTGAAAAAGAAAGATGATGACAAGTTTATCATCAAATCCAACATAATAAAGCCTTCTCCTCGGACCTTCAGAAACCACTTTACTACTATTGCAAACAACAATATTAGCTCTCCACCACCAAAATATGTTCATACACTTAATGAGCCTGAACCTATTTTAGAGAAGAACAATGAGAACTGGGAGTGGGAAAGCATATTAGATGGCATGATCAACAACAAGGACCAAGAAGTTATGAACCCTATAAGCAATATTGGTTTAGATGAGGAACATAGTATTGCAAACTTCTCTGAGTTAGAAGTTGATTCTCATCGACCTTCTGAGTCAAAAATCAAGGACTATACTACTAATAACAGTAGTATTTTCATCACAGATGGCTACCAAAATCGCTCGATGGACTTTGTCATGGACATGGACCTTTGGGATCTTGGAATTAGTTCAGCAGAGAAGGAAATGCAGTAGTATATAGTACTATACTATTAAGAATTCTCTCGATCAACTGTTATAGTACTCATATATATATTAGTTTGTATTGTCTGTTTATTATCTCATTATTGTCTACAACTACTTATATATAGTACTACACTATTAAGAATTCTCTTGATCAACTGTTATAGTACCCATATATATATTAGTTTGTATTGTCTGTTTATTATCTCATTATTGTCTACAACTACTTATTAATCATGTCGGTGAAACCTGAAATTGACATCTCGACAATTTTTGTTATTCTCTAAAGTTGTTTCACCTGATGGATCAGATTGGTAATCTGATGAATCAAATTAAAATGCACAATTTTGCGTCAATCAAAAAAGGAGAAAAAAGAAGAAAAGTATAAGACAAATCTTTTTGTATATTCCTTAGTGAATTCTTTACAGTAACTGTAACGCCCTGGATAACCAAGACCGCTACAGTGTGTACTTATAAAGGTGCAAGACTTGCTAGTCACGTCATTAATTTAAAAACGTGTCATTAAACATGTAAGAGCTAGGGTTTAAAAGGTTTTGGTCTCAAAAAACTCATTTTATATAATTAAACTGTTATATACACGGGATCCAAAAGAAACAGAGTTGAAAGTTGATTTACAAACTTCCAAAAGTACATAAACAAAGGTAAGACATACTAAGGCAAAATAGACAATCTCTGGGTCTCGCGTCCCTGCCTAAACCTCAATCGTGGCGGCTGAGCAGCTGGTCATGTACATTCCGCTCGCTGAGGTCTCCAGTCAAGGCTGATCCAACTTGCCCTTGCCTTTACCTGCACCACGTAGCACCCGTGAGCCAAGGCCCAGCAAGAAAACATGTGTAACACAAACAGTAGAAACATATAACAAACTCACTAAGCATGAACTCTCATCAAGTAATCCACAATAGTCAACCAGCATATATTCAGAGTCATGGTTGCAAACAAACATTTATAACAATCATATCACATAATAATCAGGGCCGACAACTTAGGCCACACCCTCTGTTACCCCACTGACTCCGGCCCGCTTAAACCGAGCTCAATGCATATTAAGCTGTCCTTGCCTACCAGTGGCCAAGCTGCGCCCTGTGCGCTAGTGTAACCCTTGGCACCCTTAGGCCGTTGGTTCACTAATTAGCTTGCATGGCATAATACCATATTTTCAAGCATACACAATAGGGAACCCTTAGTCCCATCACAGATATTCAACCAGGTGCAGTTTTCTTACCTTTGATCTTTGCGGTAATTATTTACGAGCAACACTCCTCAAGCATGATCCGTTCCCGAGCCTAAGTGTAATGCCCCGAACTCTCCGATGTGGTTTAGTGGCGGTTTAGTAGGCCGGGAGGGCCATAACTGTTTAATTACGCCATTAAATGAATATATGCATGTTTATGTGAATTATATTATAATATGATGATATATGCATGCATGCGGGTCCACATTTGAAATATTATGCTGTTTTGATAATTTGGCCCATTGAGGGTAAATTTGTGTATTTGGGTGCATGATGTGATTTGTGAATGAGAATCCATTATTATGGAGATATATTCGAGCTATTCGGCATGAGACAGTCATATTTAGTGGATTAGCCGTTTTGTCATAACGGGGTCAATTTTGGGGTAATAGAAATGTTTATTTGATGATAAATTGAGAATATTTGAGATCAGGGTGAAATTCTGGAAGTTTTGACTATAATGTCCCCGGGGGTGTTTTCGGGACCCCGAGCATTAGGTTTTATTTGAGGTTACTTAAGCTTGAAGAAGCTGTCAGATAGAACGTACGATTAGAAAACCTCTCGTTCTCCTTTGTTAGTTCATTTTTGCCACCCGAAGCATATTTGAAGAAATCTTGAGTTCTAGGAGTCGGAATCGAGCGAGGATCGAGGCATATCGATCCTAGGAAAGATTAGAAGCTTCTTGACTGAAGGATTTGACAGAAAACAACCTAATCTAAGGTAATCTAAGTTTAAAGTTTTGAGTTTTTAGAGTTTCTAAGCTTTGAATTGGACTTTGTGAATTGTTGGGTTTTTGATTCGTTTGAACCTTGGGTTTTGAGGGTTTTGGTGCATTGGGAAGCTTGGGAATCTTGTTTTGATGATTGGGGAATGTTTAGGTATGATTTTGGAGGCTTCGGAGTGTTAGAAATGTGTTTTGGAATGGCCCAGAGTTGAGGGCCGCGACCCTGTTCTTGGGGTGCCGCGGCCCTGCTTTGAAGAAGCAGGTGGGGGAAGGTGTACCTGCTAGGCGCTGCGGCCCTTGATGGAGGGCGCCACGGTCCTTGCTTCAAGGAACTCTGGGGGCCGCGGCCCAAGGTGCTAGGGCCACAACCCTTGCCCAGTTTTTGCCCCGTTTGCTCGTTTTGACCCTGGGAACCTAGTTTTAGGCCTCGGGAGTGTCCCTACTACTTGGATTAGTTTGGATTGATCTCTCGGAGGCTATATATTAGTTTGAGAACATTTGATTATCATGTTATTGATGGTATCCTATAATGTGTTATGATTAGGTAACCGCTAAAGGACTAAAAGCTAAACCGTTTTCAAGGGTCGTTCTTTTGTTCATTCTAGCTCGAATCAGAGGTAAGAAAACTGCACCCAAAATGTGACATGCATGGTTATTCATGAGGCATGTTGGTTGTATAAATGTGGACATGAATTGATTGTGGAATGCTTAGCAAATCTTGCTCACTTGTGCATGGTACTGGCTCATTAGTCAGATTTGGCAAAGGTGCTAGTATCAACTGTGAAGCTGTGACTCATTAGTCAGGTTCGGCAGTGGTACTGGGCACTGGTCACATTGTGCTGACTCATTAGTCAGGACGACCTTAGCGTGTTCAACGCAAGCCAATAAAGATTAGATCTAATCAACTTTCTGCATTGGATGACTCAAAGAGCATTAATGCTGGACCGACCTCAAGTTCGATGAATATTATAAGCGCTTGTGAGACTTACCCATCAGTCTCTCATTTGTTGAAGGCTAGTGGCTTACCCAGTAGCCACTCTTCCATTTGAATTAGTGACCTGCCTGTCAGTCACTCAGTATGGTTTACCAGAACCTCAAGTGATATTCACTCATCTGATTGAAAGCTATGATAATCATTTGATGATGTTTACATATAATACTGTGTTTTCTTGCTGAGCTTTGGCTCATGGGTGCTATGTGGTGCAGGTAAAGGAAAAGAAAAGCTCACCCAGCCTTGAGTGGAGAGCTTAGGTGGTGATGTGTACATATGCGGCCGCTTGACCACCATGACTAAGGAGTTCTCAGAGGAACTAGGGGGTTTACCCTATTTTTGCTTCTTAGGTCGGTGGAGTTTGAAATTTTGGAACAATAATGACCTTTTTGAGTTGTAAATAACTTGTAAATGTTCTTGTGGGCCCATGAACAGTTTTATGTATCAAATAAAACATATCCTTTCCTTTTTATTGGTTTTCACCTTAACCTGTTAATAACACTTAGAACACATTTTTAACCAAAGGACTCAGACAATGAGTCAAATTTCTGGTTCACCGTAACTGTTCTGGGGTAACCAGAGCGTTACACTAAGTGTTTGTCACCTAGTCACAACCAAAGTACAAGGTTCCATTAATATTCAAATTAGGGTTTCTGGTTACAAAACTAACTTCTGGGAATCCGAATTCCACCAGACATGGTGGTGAAATCGATCCCGAGCATTCTAGACCACATTCCCTTGCCTAAAACCCTCAAAAGTTCAAGTGCACAACTAAGGGCTGCGGCCCTTGAAGCTTAGCCGCGGCCCTAGCCTCAAAACAGAACCAAGGACCACCCTGGGCAAAGACACGTCCCGCGTCGCTCACCCTTGGCCGAGCCTCCTTGGCTCATCTTCAACCTAGGTCCGCAACGCTCTAGAACAGAGCCGGCCCTTCCCTTCGAGCCCAGAAAACCCACCATTTCCAACATCCAAACCTCATCCCAAAGTTTCCCATTTCAACACCCAACAACCCTAACACTTTCAGAGCACGTTAAGCCACACAATTCAACAGAAAATTCAACCTAAAACTCATAGAAATCACACTCTTAATTAATGAAACTTAAGAACTTAAACACTCAAAGCTAACCAGTCAAAAACTCAAATTCAAACCTCTAATTCATGAATTAAAGCTTACCTCCTCGATTGGATCCTTTCTTTATTCAAAACCCAGCTAGTTTCCAAGGCTTCCCAGCTCAAATTCCACCCTAAACATCAATGGTATAAACACCTCAATACCCAGCTAAAAACTCAGAATTTTCTAACCACAGAGTAGGAAATTCAGTGCTTACCTTAATCCTAATTAAGCCCTTGATTAATTCCTGAGTTAAGCCTTTAAATCATTCCTTCAATCCTCCAAGTTTCAGCTGAATTCTAGCAAATTCCCTTGAAGTTTCTGTGTTTCTTTTCCTTGTGTTCCTTGAGAGAAAATGGAGAGGTAAGGCTGAAAAATAAAGTCAGTTTATTTCTTTCTATGGGTTTCCTTAAGTTTGCCTTATTTGCTAAGTTAATCCCAAAGCTCGGGGTGCCGGAAACGTCCCCGGGGGAAAAACGGTAAAATCCCCCAATATTCCTGCCTAGACTTCTTAACCTCAAATATATCTCCATATATTTATTTTCATAACCCGATAGTCCAACTAGCTACCCGATATCTAACATACCCCTGACTTATCCAAAGTCAACTGTTAAGCCCTGTTGTGACCTTTCCCCGCTAACTAGCTCTAGGATCGCCTCGAGTCGCGCTCTGCAGACCTACCCACATAATAATGTGGTTCTCACAATTACCATATACACGTATCACATTAAAGCCAATATAATCACTCAAGCATTACTAACCATATAATTATGCATTTATATCAATAAAGTCATGCAAACCACATTTAACCCAATAATGCCCTCCTGGCACACTAATCAAGGCCCTTAAGCCTCATTAGCGAATTTGGGGTCGTTATAGTAACTATATCGATATATATAGCAATAAGAGTTGTACGATTGTAACAAGAAAATATTCATTATAGCTGTACAAAGGACACATATAGAAACTTCTCTAAGATTTGTGATGAGGTGTTTAATTCTGGAACAATCTGAGGAGGGAATATTCTTGAAGGTATATTCTAAACTTTACTCCTTCATTTTAACACGCTCCCTCAAACTTGACTGTGGTAATGGTGCAACAATAGGTTTGTTTTTCAGATACTCAAACTGATTGGTCGACAAGGCCTTCGTGAAGACATCAATAGTTTGTTCAGTTGTGGGAAGATGTCGAGCCTCTATTAAATTTTTCTAAATTAGATCCCGTATGTAGTGAGCGTCCACTTCAATGTGTTTGGTGTGACTGCGATAGACCGATTTTGAAGACAATTGATTTGCTCCAGCATTATCGCACCAAATGACAATAGGAAATTTATTCTTGAGTCCAATTTCATCGAATAGTGATTTAAGCCAAGCTACTTCGGTTGATGTTTGTGACATGGCTCGATATTCAGCTTTTGTGGACGGGCGAGCCACTGCATTTTGTTTCTTCAAGCACCAAGTGATTAAGTTAACCCTAAGGTAAATGCAGTAGCTTGTAGTTGACTTCCTATCATCAAGTGATCCAGCCCAATTGACATCACTAAAGCACTTAACATTTAGTGTTCCTGTTGGTTTGAAGTAGATTCCTTGTCCAATGGTTCCTTTGAGATATCTCAGTAATCTTTTACATATTTGGCAGTGGTGTTGTGCTGGGCTATGCATAAACTAACTCAATTTATTTAATGCGAATGCTATGTCGGGACAACTAAGTGTGAGATATTGTAATTCCCCCATTACACTGCGAAAGATATTGAGCTGTTTGAATGGTTCTCCATCATTAAGACTCATCTTTTCACCTTGACAGATGGGAGTTGGACTCAGCTTGCTATTGAGCATGTTAGTTTTGACAAGGAGGTCGGTTGTATATTTGCTTTGGGAAAGGTAAATCCCATGGCAATCATGAACAATCTCAAATCCAAGGAAGTAACTCATAGAGCCAAGAGTTTTGAGGGAGAAATGCTTCTAAAGAGCTTTGATTGTATTTTGAACATTGGTGTGATTGTAGTCACTTAATAAGATGTCATCCACATATACGAGCAAGTAGAGTTCAACTTTTTTATCCTTGTAGTAGAACAAAGAGGAATCTGAGACATAGTTTTGAAAACCCAAGGACTTTAAGACTTTCTTGAGTTGATCGAACCAAGTGGTGCTTGGTGTAAGCTGTAGAGTGCCTTCTTTAACTTGCACACATGTTGGGGAAATGAATCATTAACATAATATGTTGGTTGAGTCATATAGATGACTTTAATTAAAGTTCCATTCAAAAAGACATGCTCAATGTCGACTTGTTGTCCCACCCTTTCGAAGCGGCTAGAGTGACAAAGACACGAATAATGGAGATTTTGACAATGGGATTGAAAGTTTCAAAGAAATCCATGCCTAGAGTTTCCTGGAAACCTTTGGCCACAAGCTGGACCTTGTAGCGCTGAATAGTGCCATCTTGAGTGTGTTTGACTCGAAAAATCCACTTACAATCGACAATGTTCATATCAGTGGTGTGAGGAACCAAATCCTAGGTCTCATTTCACATGAGTGCAACTTATTCAATGTCCATGGTAGACTTCCACTGTGGTGAGGCCAAAGCTTGATTGCCATTCTCAGGTTTAAGCTTAGTCATTAAAGCCAAAGGTGAGGTGGGAGTTGTAATGCCCACTTCACTATGGCTGCTTCTTGGAATGACGACTGGCCCTGCAAACTAACACAAGTCTTTCTAGCGTGCTTTTCCCTTACTTACACGCTTCATGGGAAAACTTCCCAAGATGTCACCCATCACGAGACTATTCCAGGTCAAGCACGTTTAACTTTGGAGTTCTTGAGTGATGGGCTACCGAAAAGAAGATGCATCTTGTTGGCATAGGTAATACCCATAAATCCATTTAAGCCCTCTTCAACTGTGTAGTCCCATACCTATACAGTCTTAGAATCATCACACTTGACATTCCCCAGGTGATGTGAAATTGCACAACTTTTACCCGATCTTTCCCCCTGCGGATCACAAAATTCTGACTGTCACAATCACCCCCCTTAGGGGTCCGACGTCCCCGTCGGCCACACTTCCGGCTGGGTCAAGGCTCTGATACCATTTGTAACAACCCACGTCACTATGGTTGCTTCCTGGAATGATGACTAGCCCTGCAAACCAATACGAGTCTTTCCAGCGTGCTTTTTCCTTACTCGTATGCTTCCTGGGAAAACTTCCCATGAGGTCACTCATCATGAGACTACTCCAGGTCATGCACGTTTAACTTTGGAGTTCTCAAGTAATGGGCTACCGAAAAGAAGATGCATCTTGTTGGCATAGGTAGTATCCATCAATCCATTTAAGCCATTTTCAATTATGTAGTCCCATACCTATACAGTCTTAGAATCATCAGACTTAACTTTCCCCAGGCGATGTGGGATTGCAAAAATTTTACTCAGTCTTTCCCCCTATGGATCACGAGATTCTGACTGTCACATGAGTGCTATGGTACAATTTTGGTTATCTGATGACATCCTTTACTCTTGTCTTCATTGGATGAGTGGGTTGTGGTTGTTGGGGGATGGGTTTTGGAACCGAAGTTTGAGGTGAGCTATTTTGTCGTGGTGGGGTAGAAAGGCGAAGGTCTTTGTGTGATGGAACCGTTGATGATGAGGTAGATTGGGTCTGAGCTGATGAGGGAATTGGAAACTGTTCTGAGTGACTTGTAAGAGGTGTGGGAGAACCACTAGCTGATCCACCTACAGGAGAAGATGAGCAATGAGTAGTACATCAATCAAGACCCCATTTGCTTTCTCATATGTCACAGTGGGGGTGTATGGTAGCCATTGAGGATAGTGACTTGGTTTAAGAGCACTATCAGTGTGGAACAAATTATAGCTAAAACCATGAGCAAATGGAAAATCAGTTTCATCAAAGTTGACACTACTAGCCACACAGACTCTATTTGAGGGATGTAAGCACAAATATCCCTTATGATTAGGACTGTAACCTATGAACACACATTTGGCACATCTATATTGGAGCTTATTAGTGTTATAAGGTCTTAGATATGGGTAGCAGGCGAAACCAAATGCCCTCAGAAACCTATAGTTTGGAGTAAGCCCAAATAATTTTTGGATTGGACTTTTGTAGTGCAATTTGGGTGTGGTTAAGTGATTGATAATGGATGTGGATGTTTGGAACGCCTCCCACCAGAAGCATTGAGGCATGCTCGAGTGAGCTAACAAGGTGAGACTGGTTTCCACGATTTGTCTATCTTTACACTCAGCCTTCCCATTTTTTTGATGAGTGTGAGGACAAGGGTGGCGAAACTTGATTCCTAGTGTGTGTAAGAATGGAACAAACGTTCTATACTCGCCCCCCACCCCCCCGGCCCCCAATCGGTTTGAATAGTTTTGATTTTAGTATTAAGTTGCCTTTCAGCTTGGAGTTGAATTTTTTCAAAGACACTAAGAGCTTCAGATTTGGCTTTAAGAGGAAAAATCCATGTACATCGACTAAAGTCGTCAAGAAAATGAATGTAATATCGATATTCATGGCGAGACATGGTTGGGGCTGGTCCCCAAATATCTTAGTGAATGGGCTCTAGAGTTGATTTTGATTCTGTTAGTGAAGATGGATATGATTTGTGATGTTTCCTAGCTGACAGCTTGAACAAAAATGCAATTTAGAAGGTGAAAACTTATTTTCATTAGTTAAGACATGTTTCATTACATTAGGTGAGGGATGGCCTAGCCTAAGGTTCCATAAGTTGGACTTGTTGAAGGAAACTTGACGACAAACTACCTTAGATTCTAAGTTGGGACTGACTCTCGGATTGTTATTTGGAGAAGCTTGGACATTGAAGCAGGTGGAGTTGTGACCATTCAAGCAAGTTGATGGGGACTTGAGTTGATACAAACCATTACTAACCTTCCCTTGTAGAAGAACCTTCCTCGTAGCCATGTCCTTCATAACACAAGTTTTAGGATAAAATTCAGCAAAGACATGGTTATCTTTAGTGAGTTGAGACACACTGATTAAATTCTTAGTTATTTAAGGAATGCACAAAACTTGATTAAGTATAATAGGTTTGGTATCACCTTGAGCTTTAATGATAGATCTACCAACATGAGATATTTTAAGAGAGTGACCATTACCTACAGTGAGGTTTGCCTTACCATGATACTCGTTCTGAGTGTGCAAGTTACTAGCATCGCCGGTTATGTGGTGTGTTGCACCACTGTCGACATACCAGTTGGAATCATTAGCGGTGCCACTCAACTGACCAGAGTTAGCAAAGTATGCCTACTGTCTTCTTGAGTTGTTTTGAGTGACACTTAGATTGAAGGCAACTTGATTGGTGGAATTTGGTGGGGGAGAAGGCCATATCAAAACGATGATAGCATTTGGATGCAGGGTGACCAGATTTGTTGCTAATCTGATAGACAACTCTACTCTGTGAGCCACACCCTCTTCCTCAACCACGACCACTGTAGCGTCCCAAAATTCCTAATAAGGCTTAGTGCCTTGATTAGGGTGCCGAGAGGGAATAACTGGAGCTATACATGATTTTATTGAATATTACGTGATTATGTGAATCACATGAGTTATATTATAATATGACTGGTTATGCATGTTTAAGTGTATTAAATGTGCTTATGTTAAAAATGGCATTTTCGTAACTTTAACCCGCTGTGGGTAAATCTATAATTATATGTGCTACATGTTTAAGCCTGCATGGTTATGTGGTTCTATGTGAGATATTGGGCAGGGAGTCGATCCTTTGGAGCAAGATATGGATAAAGTCACAATGGGGTTAAATACCCGGGTCGAGGAGAGCTTAGGGGTATTTTGGTAATTTGGTAAATTACCAGGGTTTATTGAGTAGTGGGAGTTGATTGGTGAGTATTTTTAGTTGGTAGATTTAATTGGGAAATGGTGGTGAAAATTTGAGGATTAGTGAGAATTTTGGGAAAAGACTAAAATGCCCTTGGTTTTGGTTAAGGGGCATTGTATGGCTAGGGGTAAATTAGTCTTTTGAACATGATATTAGACAAAATGGAGTCTAAGTGCTGAGCACTTTGAGTCATTCACATAGTATACTCTCTCTCTCTCTCTCTATCTCTTGGTTACCTTCTTAGAGGGGTTTTGGAACTAAGGAGCAAAACTTGAGCTTTCAATTGGGATTGGAGGCCTAGAAGGGAGAATATAGGAATTGAAAGTGAAGGATTGCAGCTGGTTGATCTAATTCCATCTTAAGGAAATCAAAATTGTCTAGTTGAGGTAAGGAATTCTCAAGTTGATAAGTGTTCTTCATTTCTTTTAGGTGAGTACTTGAATTCTAAGCCTAGGGGTTGTTCTTGGTAGGATTGAAGCTTGTTTTGGGGAGATTGAGAGCTGTTAAGCTAGGAGAACCAACTAGGAAGCTTGAATTTGTAGAGGTAAGTTAAGTTTTGAAGCTTTTTGAGCTGTCTTTCTTTAGTTTATGGAGAGAGTTTGAATTTTGGGTTTTGGTTGAGTTTTAGAGGTTTTGAAGGTTGGTTGCTGTGTATCTGAGGTACAGGGACCATTTTGGTGTTCAATTTTGGTTGAAACCGTGTTTTGGGAGACTTGAATTTTTTTTAAAATTGCAAGTTTTATAGGTTCACAGGGTGGCGCCATGGCCACTGAACTTAGTCGAGGCAGGGGTGCCTCGAACCGCCTTAGCGTCACGACGCTTGGCGAGCTGCACTGCGGTGTAAGTGCAGGGGATTTTGGGTCGGGCCTCTCTACCAAGTCAAGCACCACGAATATTTTTTGGGGGACGGCGGCTCAAATGGGGAAAAGGTCAAAAATAGGTTTTGGGTTATGTGAACCCAAACCTAAGGGCTCGGGAATGGTTCTACTACCCAGTTTAGTAGAATCTAAGGTTTCAGAGGCTAGGACTTGGTCCGGAAGCCTTTATTGGTTGGTTCCTTGATGGTTATCCTTGTTATGGTAGTGAGTAGGGTGTACTACTGGGCTTGAGGGGAAAGAATTGGACTCAGGGTCGCTAAACTAAATTGCTCAAGACTCGAGGTAAGAAAACCGACACTTGCACCGAGTGTAGGGCATAGACGCTTATAGGCCACGGGGATGACTGTGTCATAAATTTTTTTAAAGTTAAATATCTGCTTTGTATAAACCTATGTGGTTATAACTGCCTATACTGATTGATTGTGATTGCGATCGCTCGGTCATGAGACCGTTATCGGCATTGCATGCGTAATGTAGGCCGTAGTGGCGGGGCCATTACAGGAGTGCAATATGCGCCATAGTGGCGGGGCCATTGTAAGGGCATGGTGTGCATCTACTCGGTATGAGTCATATATTGATTGGGAAATTTACAAACCTATGATGATTATAAAGTATGTTGTACATGTTAATGTCTATTTGGATATCTGCTTACTTTTTTTTTGGGTTTTCTTGCTGAGCCTTAGCTCACGGGTGCTTCGTGGTGCAGGTAAGGGCAAAGGAAAGATGGATCGGCCATGAGCTGGAGAGTTGTAA
This sequence comes from Humulus lupulus, assembly GCF_963169125.1. Lineage (NCBI taxonomy): Eukaryota > Viridiplantae > Streptophyta > Magnoliopsida > Rosales > Cannabaceae > Humulus > Humulus lupulus. The sequence goes on from NC_084793.1 coordinate 263,856,935, forward strand.
GAGCGGCATGTACATACTCAGCCTGCTCGGTCGCCACGGACAAGATAATTTTGAGGAATAAGGGTTAATATTTTGATTTTTCCACTTATGTCGGCTAATTTTGTAATTATGATAAATCTGTATTTTTTATTTAAGACCTCTAGGATCCCTTGTATTTAGTCAGACCTTTTTAATAAAAAGTTTAAGTTTATTGACCAAATTTTTTAGTAGCTAAACCATCGTTTAATTTTAATTACATATTTGAGTCCAAATGACTCGCTTACCGAGTTAAGTACTGTTTTAAACACACGATGTAACATTCATGTATTAGTAGAACGTTACAACCGGCGTTACAACCACGAGGTTCAATAGATTGACCAGTTCCATCAGTGGAAACAAAGTGCTTATTCTTAAAGCATAGTTGGCAGAGGGGTTGGCAAGTTTAGTGGCAGAGACGGAAGTGACTTGGTCTATTTGCATCTCCTGGCTTTGAAGGAGGTATTGACCCTCTGGCAAGGTTATTCGATCACCACGAGATGTAAGGTTGATGACAACAGAGACATACTTTGGACTGAAACCCCCCAAGATGTATAAAATAAGGTCATCATCTGTGAAGACCTGCCCTGCACCTGTTAGACCAACTGCCAGAGATTTCATCTTTAGGACATAGTCATGAATTGTTAGTGACCCTTTTCTAAGAGATTGTTGCTGAAATCGTAGCGGTAGGATCTTGGCACGAGACTGGGTAGTGAAGAGACTTTCCAAGGGAAACCAAAGTTCGTGAGAAAAGTTACAACGCAAAACATGACTCATCATGGCCTCAGAAATAGAGTTAAGCAACCAACTAAGAATAAGTTGGTCAGTGCAGACACCGAGAGTGTATTGGGGGTTTACCTGCTTGAGGACAGTGGAATTTTCAACAGCGACAGGGTCATCCAAAAACTAAGGCGGGCAGGGTTGGGTGCCAAGAATAAATCCATCAAGGTCATTTGGTCGAATGGCAGGGAGAACTTGTGAGTGCCAGTATGAGTCATTTTCACAGTCCAGTCAGATAGTAATCGACGCAAGATGTTGAAACATTGGTGGAGCAGGGGCTTGCAACACTGGAGCTGGTGGCGCAGGGGAAGGAGCAGGAGGAGCTGAGGGATCGATAGCTGCTGGAGCTAGAGGAGCAGTTTGGGTCCCTGCGTTGTTGACTGAGGATTGGCCCTAACTTGGAGTAGTATTTATTCCCTTGGCATCTGATACCAAATAAAAAAAAAGGAGAAAAAACAAGAAAGGTATAAGACAAATATTTTTGTATATTCCTCAGGGAATTCTTTACCATAACTGTATGGATATATATATATATATATCTTCTATATAAAAAGTAAGTAGATAATAAAAATTTTGGTTTTTTATTTTTTTCCGTTAACTTTAATAAAATATTCTTATATTTAACGAAATATTCTTATATTTAACAGTAGATTATAAACATGACTTAAACTTAAATAAATAAATAATTAAACAAATTAAAATGAGATATTTTACAATGATAATTGTTTAAAAATAATAAAACTATACATTTTATAACTTAAATAAAATTTAATTAAACTTAATATCATATTAAACATATAATATATAACTTTTTATTGTCACTGCCAAATTGAAAAGCTATAACAAATATAAACTTAAGCAAAAATAAATAAATAAATAAATAAATTAAAATAAGATATTTTTAAAATATTTTATGATAATTTAAATAATTAAATCATATTTATTTAAAAATAATAAAGACATACATATCATTTTTTTATCTTATAAATTTTTGTGATAGTTTATTTTTTATCAAGTGATTGTAGTTCTTTTTCTTCATAAAATTTATCAAAGGACATTGCGAGATATATTAGCAACTAAAAATAGTTGATGCATATATATTTCTGTCTACACTATGACTTTTTCTATTCTTATTTTATTTCTATTATTAATTTATTTTTAAATATTATTGTATTTTATATATATATATGTCATGTAGTCATGTAAATATATATCTATGTCAAAGTTGTGTTTAGATGTCATATATGTAGAGATTATTGATATAAATATTTATATATACTATAGAACTATAATTCCTTCTATTATATATATATTTAAATAGTGAACCAGTTTTTATTAAAATTATAAACTATGTTTACAATTTTAAAACTAAGCAAACGTTGCACATTACTTCTACCTGATATATATATATATAGCAATAAGAGTTGTACGATTGTAACAAGAAAATATTCCTTATAGTTGTAAAAAGGACACATAAATTTTTGAAAGATTTGTGATGAGGTGTCTAATTCTGGAACAATCTAAGGAGGGAATATTCTTGAAGCTATATTTTGAAATTTTCTCCTTCATTTTAACTGTGTCAATTGAGGTTTTTATTATTGTTTTGTGATTATTTCGTGACACTTAACTGCAGTTGTATTGAAAATTTATTTAATAAAGAGTTTACTTCTTTATTATGTGAATATCTTTATTTCCTTAAAAATGTCTTTTATGCACAAATGACTATATTTGATTTCTTTATATAGTCCAAAGAAGATTTTAGAGAGCTTTATATCACGGTAATTTCTAAGTCAAAGGTTGATTCTATAATAAAAAAGGATATTCTTTAAATAAATTTTGTGATATTTTGTCTCCTTTAATAATTCAAATATTGTGTATCATTTGGTAAATTATTCAGATATTATTCTGTAATTTATTATGCCAACTAATATATTGATTTGAAGGCACAAAGTGAGTAAAACAAACCTGGATGTAATTTTGTAATAGGTTCATGAATAATCTGCCCAGCCTATTTTCTGGCAGACTATTTTCTCAAACTGACCAAATTGATTCCAAAATGGAAAGATTTTCTTGTGGATCTTTCTTGTGTGCAGGGTTTCAAATCTCAGCTAGATGATTTCCTTTAGCCATAAAGTGTTCTCTCAAGATCTTCGAGGTTCACCTTTTACGAATTCACTTTGTAATCTTTGTAATAAAAAGTGTGTAATTCTTGAGAGTGTTTTATTGTGTAAGACTGAGTGTAGCACCGTAATCTAGTATTTGTATTGGATAAGTTTGCATTGTGTTCAATTTTTGTTACTATCTTCTTCAAGTTGAAGAATCAATTGATCTTCAGGAGAAGATTTGGGACTTTCTTCGGGAGGAAGAAAGTAATTTTTTTTTTTGGAGAAGATTCATCACCATTTGCTGATGGGAGTTCGAGTATCAAAGTGATTGCTAAAAAATTGGATTTAAAGGAGTTATGCTAAGTACTTCCGACTCAAGAATAGAGGGGGTCTTTCTTTGCATAAATAAAGTGTAGTATTGTATTATTGAAATACTTACTAATCAAATTTGATCTCTAAGTGTGGCCTTGTATAAGTTAATTGGTCAATTTTAATAAGTATAAAAATATATATAATTTATTACTATGTAATAAAACTAGTTTCCTAGATATATTGTATTTAAACTACTTATCATTTTCCTTTTGTATTATTTAAAATTCAAATTGTAACAAAAAAGGAATGTGCTAATTATTTTGGGAAAGTTGGTTAAGTTGTATCTAATATAAATGTTGGGTGAACAAAGTTGTTGTTGGTACTTTTTTTACTTTATGAATTATGTAAAAATAATATTACAAATAGAAAAGTGTATTTTGTGTGTTATAAGAGAAAGAGTCTCACATGGATTTGGAACACTTTTTTAAGGGTGTATATTTAGTGGGACTCTACCATTGGGGATGTACCCCAAGGGGAGCCCAGTTTTGTCGCATAGGTGAGGAGACACACACTTGACCATCACACACACGTGCCGCCACCGCCGTTTGACCAAGCTGAGCTAGCTGGTTGGTGTGGTGTGACACTTATTATTTTTGTTGAAAAATGTTTTAACAAAACAAATATTTTTTATTTATTAATTAACTTATTCAAAGAAAAAGAGATCAATCAAACAAGAGATGAGTCATTCCTACTCTCTCTCCCATTTTTTATTTGGCCTGGCTTTTTAATTCGATAGAAAGACAGATCAAGGGAGGATTCGATATTTCTATTTTTTTAAACAAACATTCTTTTTGATTTTTTTCAGGCAATGACGGGGTGTACATAAAACAAGGTTCTTCAGTGCAGGAAGATACTGAGACAGAGGCGATTTTGGCTATTTTATCCTGAGGACAACGTGGTTGTTAGGTTGCCTTACACGATTTGGGAAGAGGTGCGAAATATCTTAAAGAAAGTGACTAAGTCCATGACTCAACCCATAAAATTCATTCAGTAAATTTGTTCCTTTAAAATTTTTGAAGCAAACATTTTAAGACGAATTACTTTCTGCCATGTCTATTGATGAGTTTTTTGGTTCTGGTTCATTTTATATTAACAAGCCTTTTCATTTTGAGGGTTTCCATTGTAAACGATGGAAACAAAATATGTTATTTTTCCTTACCATGAAAAAAGTCGCTAATGTATTGACCAATGTTAAACCTGTTGTATATGAGTCTGCTGATGAGAAGGAAAAAGAAAAACAGACTAAGGATGTAGAGTCTTGGAACGAGAATGATTTCCTTTGTAAGAATTTTATTTTGAATGGTCTGTTTGAAGATTTGTATGATTACTGTAATTTTGACAAATCTGCCGAGAAAATCTGGGAGGCATTACAGAAGAAGTACGATACTGAGGAGGTTGGAAGTAAGAAGTATGCTGTCAATCGCTATCTGAAATTCCAAATGACTGATGACAAACTTGTAGAGACGCAGTCCCATGAGCTACAAAAAAATGTTCATGAAATTATTTCTGAAGGTATGCCTCTTGATGAACACTTTCAAGTTGCTGTTATGATTGACAAATTACCCCTAGTTGCAGAGATTTTAAAAATGTTCTCAGGCATAAGACTAAGGATTTTTCCTTATAAAGTTTGATTACCCACCTTCGCATTGAGAAGGAGGCACGAAGGAAAGACTAGAAAGGTGAGGTGCTCGTTGTCTCAAACAACAACACCAAGAAGTCTGCTGTTGTAGTTCTGAAGGCTAATGGCAAAAAATTTAAGAATCAGAACCGCAAGACGAATCCAAATTCTGACCACAACAACAGTCCTCGAAATAAAATTCAGAATGGGAACCCTCGAAGGAACCAAAACGAAAGGTAGCAACCACCCTTAAAGAATGACTCTGGACAGTTTATATCCTAGAACTAAAATAGACCAAGTCATATGGCACGTTAGTGTCGAAATATGTCAAGCACTGCCCCGTCGTAGGCTAACCTGACTGAAGAGCCATTTTATGAGATCAACCTTTTTGGTGGATCATATGGGTGGTGGGTAGACACTGGCACTTCTCGTTACATCTGCTATGATCGTGCTATGTTCAAAACATACATTGTTGTTGGGGATAAGAAAGTGTTGTTGGGAGACTCTCATACCACTACTGTTGCTGGAATTAGAAATGTTTAACTAAAGCTTACCTCTAGAAAGACTTTCTTACTGAAATATGTAATGCATACTCCAGAGATGAGAAATTATATAGTTTCTAGTTTTCTGCTTAATAAGGTTGGGTTTACTCAAACTATTGGGGCTGATTTGTACACCATCACTAAGTATGATATTTTTATTGGGAAGGGTTATGCTACTGATGGCATGTTTAAGTTGAACATTAAATTTAATAAAGTGTCTACTTCTGCTTATATGTTGTGTGATTTTAATGTTTAACATGCTAGACTTAGACATGTTAATAAGCGTATTATTAAGAACATGAGTAGCTTAGATTTAATTCCTAAAATGTCATTAAATGATTTTGAAAAATGTGATTTTTGTAGGCAAACAAAATAACTAAGAGCCCACATAAATTTGTTGTTAGAGAATCTGAAATGGAAAAGTTAATAAAATTCCGTAATTTTTTCTAGGTTTTCAAAAGTAACATTTTGGTTGCTTACTATTTATCCTTAAAACATACATGATGACGAGGCATGACAAAATGACACATGACAACAAGAAGCATTAATTTCATTAGCCCTGGTTGTTGAAGCAAAAAAATTTCTTTCTATATCTGGAGGTAAAACCCAACGATGGATGATGCCCTGTCACTATTCCGGTGATGAAGTTTGCCTTTGACTCATCGAGATCACCTGCAAGAAAGACACTCCGATGCTTAAGTCAGTTCAAAGTTCGATCCCTTTGCCCTTCTATGAATCTTATATTTATAGGATAAAGTATGTAAAGCAGTTGGTTAGTTCAAGCAAACCCTGGAATGGTGGGAAGAAATAACCGAATTTCCCTCCAAAAATACAGTTTTTGAATGTCTCGTTCAAGGGTCAGAGGCGCGGACCGCCTCTGACCCGTAGCTTCTGCCTTCGGAGCTTCTGCATACCAAAACGAATCGTATTGAATGTTCGATAAATGAGGAAAGGATTTTCGGGCCGAACATTTTGGGCCCAACACTGGTCATATAGGCTCAGCCAGAAGATAAAAATTTGCTTCAAGTTTACACAAATACGTCTGAGGTTGTTGATCAAATATTTTAAGCAAACTATATGCAACCTGCTCGAAGAAGGAACGCTGGTCGAAGGAAGATCCGAGAAGCAGTTCCAACGACCAACACAATCCATATTTCATGAGATATTTATGTAACTATATTTTGAATGCATTCTATTTCATATTCAGTTGTAAAAGACCCACATTATGTGTGTACGACCAATTTCATACATGTAAGGCCCAAGGCCCAAGGCCCAAGGCCCACTAGAGACCCTATAAACAATACCCCTCGCCGTCATTTGAGGAAAGATCTGGAATTTTCACTCTAGATTACACACTTACATACAAAAACCCCTTTCGCACTGTATTCTTTATCTTGGGCTTAAGAAACTTAGTAGACTTTGGTTAATCTGATACTGTGTTTGAGACTTTCATGATTAATAAAAGTGCAAGTGGACGTAGGTCATTGTTCAAATTAATGCCTTAAAAGCATGTAAAGACATTTTATGGATTTCAAAAAATCACAATTTTATTATATATTTGAATATTACAATTATTGTTTCATTTAATAATATAATAATATCAAGAAAACCCCTTATTCATTCATGAGAATATGAACTTGTATTAGTACGAGAGAATTAAGATCATATATAATGAATAAAATAGTCAGTAACATATTAAAGTATGGAATATTTAATGAATGGTTACTAGTGCAATTTACTAAGCATAAAGGATGCAAGTGATCTAGATTCGGTTAGTAGTCTACATATATATATTAAATGTTGTATGGGTTTCTTGTATTTGTTATATGTATGTTGATATGTATATTGAATGGATGTATATGTTTTTTGAATGTATGGTTGAATGATGGATCGTTAATTATATGGAATTTGATTTTCTAGATCTTGCGTAACTCATAAAGGGCATAGGATATTTTGAAAATTTAATTTTGAAATTATGTATTTTACAAATTTGTACACAAAGAGAGAATGACCTGAGCATTTCAGCCCTAGCTCTAGTTGCACCAGCTCGAGTCGTGGATCCCTGCGCATTGCACGTGCGATGAGCTTCCAAGCGCACCTGTGCCTTCCTACACACCCGAGTGCCCATCCTGAAGCCTCCCTGCTGCCGTGTGCGCCCCAGGCCTCCCGAGCCCCGTGCCCACACGCCTACTCTGGGTCGAGCCCCTGCTCCACCCGCGCACAACACCTTGCGCCTTGCGCAACCAACCATCTAGTCACGAGCCATCTCGAGCCCTTTGGCTGCACCTTGTGCCGCCGACCCTAGTGATCTAGGGCATCATTCTTGGTGCCCAAGTTAGATCCTAATTTTGTGCAATTATCTTTTAATTAAGTAAATTTTAAATTATTTGAATTTAAAAGTTTAATTATCCTATTTTATTTTGATTAGAAAAATAAAATATCTTTTAGTTGGTTAAGATTTTATCTTAACTTTAAATAATTATTTGAATTTGATTATTTATTTATTTAAATTTAACTAAATTAAAAAGATGACAAAAATGCTTATTTAATTAAAAGTTAGTTTTAATTAAATGGATTAATTGGAAAGTTAGTTTCTAATTAATTAGTTGGGCCTAACAAATTCCTAAAGATTAGCAAGAAGGTCTAAAAGAGAGAAGAAACATTCCTGGAGTCTTAAAAATAAACTAAAGATTAATTTGTAATTTTATTTCTATTTTTTCAAAGGTTGTAAATTTAGAAAGGGATTTTTTTTGAAATTACCAAAAAGTAACAAAAAAATATCATTTTTATTGTAGCACGAATTTTTTTACATTTGTACGGAACAAAACTTCAAAATTACAGAAATACTACTTGCTCTTTCTCTCTCTCTCTCTCTCTCTCGCAGGCTACAACTCGTCCTCTCTCAGGCGGCACCCATGGTGATTTCCGCGTGTAACAACATCCAAACTCTACCTCAAACAACAACAAAATCACAGACTAGATCTCTCTCAAGTGACCCACGACAATTTTGATTTCAAACAAAAACCAAAGTCAACCTAAAATAACAACAAAACTACAGAGCAATTCGATCTGAAACAACACCCCAACTACAGACGATCTAGATCTGAAAAGCAACACCACAAGGACAACAAATCTCGATATGAAAAAAAATCATAACTAAAACCTGATCTCAATTTGAGAAAGCAGCAACGTCAAAACACCATAGATGCCGACGATCTGGATCTGACAGCAACAACAACAAAATCTAAAACATTGTTGCTTGCGGGTTGTTGGCATGCTGTGTTGATGTTGTTGTCAATGATCCTAGCATACAACTTGCACAAACAAGTAGTCAACGCAAGATCAATACAAAATAAACATCAAGTCAACAACGGTCTCTAATGGTGATGGTGTTGTTGCTGTGAAAATTTGAAGAAGAATAAGAAGAAAAAAGAATGAAAGAAAGAGATGGAGAGAGAGAGAGTTTATGTTGTTTTGTGTTGATGATAGTTTTTTTTTATATTTTTAATAGTATATATTGTGTTGTTTTGGTGTTGAGATAGTGTTGACGAAACTGAAATATGGGACAACACTATCAAAACATTAGAGAAATGATTAAACAACTCAACATAAATCCTAAAACAAGACTTTTGCAACAAAACAAAACACAAAAGGAATCATCAGCATGAGATCAACACGAAAACAATAGGAAAACTGAAAAATAACAAAATAAATCAAATCAAATGCAACAACAATAACAAAAATAAATCAAAAGATGAAAGCATCAACAATACAACTTATAAACAACTAAAGAACAACATAACCATTAAAGATCTAGAGAAAAACTCATTGAGTCATAAAACACAAATCAACGTAAGTAACACCAGAACAACAACAATCCAACAACATAAAAGAAAATAAGAAATCACACAACAATCATACATAAACAACACAAACAACAGTCCAACAACAGATTAGAAAATAAGAAATTAGTTTTTCTCGCATTAGCTCCTGTGCTTCCTTGAAGCCTATTCGTGTTTATGATTTCTTTTTGGAATCAACTAGTTTTCCATGAGAGAAGATATATACATGGACATTTATGAACTTTTGGAGGTTCAATAAAATTAGAAATGGAGGTAAACAACTAACGAAAAACACAACATAAACTTAATACCTACAAAACGACACTTTATTTGCAAATTGAGAAGGAGAACCATAGCTTCATTGAGTAGTAAGCATTTTGAAGAGTATGAGATAAAAAAATATATTTTGATCTCTAGAAAAAAAGAAGAAGATGGAAAATAGAGAAGATGAACAACAACTCAAATGGGTATTGGGTATTAGGGTAATGTTCAAGAAAACAAATCATTAAGCAGTGACCATTATGAAGAATATGAGATAAAAAAAAATACGTTGATCTTTGGACAAAAAAAAAAAGAAGAAGAAAAGGATGAAAAAATGAGAAGAAGAATAACAAATAAATGAGTACTGGGTACATGGCAAAGTGCAAGAAAAGACAAAGAAAAAAAATTAAAGATATAGAAAAAGAAGATAGTAGAATGTCATGAATAAAGATGGTGGGATATTGGGTATATATACAGTTATCTTTCTTTTACACTCTAGCATTATTTTATTAAATTACATTACACTTCTACCAATTAATAATAATAATAATAATAAGATGATGTGATCATGTAGCAGAAAAAAAGTAGTAATGACGGAGAATAACAATTAAAATAGAAAAGTGTGGGAAAGAGAATGTGTGAAAATAATAAAAAAAAAAGGAAAAGAAAGATATAAATGCAAGATGCTATACACAGTAATACACAAAATCGTATTTGTGAAAAATTAAAACTAATGATGCAATATAAAAACAACATAAAACAGTAAAAAAGTTTAAATCTCCACCCAATAGTAAAAGTGTAACAAAATGAATAATTTAGGCATTTTATGTAAAAATTCCATTTAGAAATACCCAATAGTACTTGGTTCATCATTTATTATTTATTAATTTATTTAAATAAATGTTAATTAATGTTTTATTGATAATATGATCATGCATTAGTCAATTATATGTCATTCATGAATCCCCACACAATTTTCATTAATCATGCATCTTTTAGAAACATGACTATTTAGGATTGTCCTAACTATTTATGTGAATTGTTTCGGAGAAATCATTTGCATGTAAACTACTAAGTATTAAATTAGTTAAACTTTGGTAACTCACGCCATTATAAAGGATTATAGGCCTTTAAGATAACCAACTTTATTTAAAAAGTGTTTTAGTAAAGTTAGATGAATGTAATGGGTAATTATCTAGATCACATTAATTGTAGAAACATGCTATTTTATAAATACATGTATTTTGTAATTAATTACATTCATAGGTTATTAATAAACAAGTAATTAATTGATTAGTTTATTAAAATACATTATTTATGAAATAGTAAGTGAGAGACTATGAACATCTCAATGTGACCTATGATCTCCATTACTAGTACAATACCGTGAGATATGAATAAGGCCTCAAGGCGGCTTTGTTTCCGTCCCCCTAAGGAAGGTTTCTAGACATATTAATATCAAGGTAGGCTTCTTACGAAGATAGGAATGAGTGATGTATTTTAGGCTTGACCGACCCTAAGGCAGCACTGTCTATGTTAAGTCATGAATTATGAAATAATGGGTTACACTTACAAATATGCAATTAAGCTTTTGCAGTGGATAATTGCATCTTGACTAAACCAGCGCTACTTTATTTTTAAAAGAGAAAATAAAGAGTTATTTTGAGTTTTAAATAATAAATATAAGATTGTAATATAAAATATCTGAATTTAACTTGACCGACCCTAAGGCGGCACTTTATTTGATGGGTCGTTTTATCATGGAATAGTAACTTTTTATTTATGTGTTTTAATTGTTGCATTCATGCATCATATTTACTTTTCAAATAATTGAAAATTTTCAAATAGTAATATTATTTTATTTTATTTCTTTCAGTAATGTCGAACGGTGGCAATACAATAATTTATTTACTTTCACTTGAAAAACTTAATGGTGATAATTTTATAAGATGGAAATTGAATATGAATTGATGTTTGTACGCCCTGATTTTCCCACGGGTTGATTAACGAGCTGAGATACGGCCTAATCATGACTACCACGTGGACATCCCCAAGACCGAAGCTACCATCATAGGATCCTACCTCCTTAGCTCGAGGTAACCCAAGGGTTTGCCAAGATTGCTTAAGGACTGAGTCTGGACTCTGAAGGCCGCAGGTCGAGGTAAGCATCCAGCTCGTGGTGCGAGCTAGAGTTGGAGGCTGTGACCCTTTATAAATTCAACCACGCAAGGTAAACGTGCATATATCAGACATCACGTGTCTGATAGACCCCTGACTTCTCGGACACGCAGCGTGAACGTGCGTATTCAGACACCCACGACTGGGTTGGGCCGTGTGGCCCATTATCCCCTTACCTATTGATTTGACCACACTTATGTGTCAGGTTTAGGAATTAATCATGAATGTCACAGAGTTGACATGATAGGTAAGAAGGTCACGGGATGACCTTCTTACCAACTCCCAGCTGCCTTCTCCTATAAATATGGAGACCCTGGGAGTTACAAGGGGTTGGATTCGATTATGTAAAAAATACCATGTAAAGAATACCCAGCATATAGCAATAATATTGACTGGTGGAGTAGAAGGATTTTAACCTTTGAACCACCTAAAAAAACGTATTTTGTGTCACCATCTCATTTCCAAGATCATTCATCTATTTCGGTTCAACATAAGCACTAATCCCTTCCTCTTTCTTTTCTTAATTACCTGTTGGCGAAGAACTGCGTCAACAATGTTAATCTGTGAGAACCATAAATTTTTCCTGACTGAGGAATGTCCTGAAGAGCCTACTGCCAAATGCTAAGGGATAGGAAGCGCAAGCTCTTGGCACTTTCTCATGCTAATTATATAGATAAGGTGCTTGACAGGTTCTCTAAGGAGAATTCTAAGAAAGGTCAGTTACCAACCAGACATGGAATTACTCTTTCTCATGAGAAATGTCCAAAGACACCTCAGGAGGAAGAGGACATGAGAAAGCATCTCTATGCTTTAGCAGTTGGGAGTCTTATGTATGCTATGTTGGCCTGACATATGCTATGCAGTAGGAATTGTAAGTCGTTATCAATTAAATCCAGGTTCAGAACACTGGATTGTAATAAAGGATATACTCAAGTATCTTAGGAGAACGAGAGATTATATGCTGGTATGTTCAGGAGGTGAGTTAAACCCTACTGGATACACTGATTCTGATTTTCAACCAGACAAGGATAGTCGTAAGTCGACGTCTGGGTTAGTATTCACTCTTGGTGGAGGAGTTGTAGTCTGGAGAAGTATTAAACAATCAAGTATTGCAAATTCAACCATGGAAGCCGAGTATATAGCGGCTTGTGAAGCAGCTAAGGAAGGGATTTGGTTGTGGAAGTTATACACTGATCTGGAAGTAGTTCTAGATATGGATAAGCCACTAATCCTGTATTGTGACAACAGTGGAGCAGTAGCTAATTCCAAGGAACCTAGAAGCCACAAGAGAGGAAAACATATAGAAATGAAATACCATCTGGTTAGAGAGATTGTGCACAGAGGTGATGTGACTGTTATGAAGATAACATCGGAACAGAACCTGACAAACCTGTTTACCAAGACACTTCCTACAAAGTCGTTTATGGATCATGTACGCAACATGGGATTAAGGGAAATGCCTCACTTTCTTTAAGGGCAAGTGAGAGATTTTTAGAATTAATGCTCTAAAAGCATCTAAAGACATTTTATTGATTTAAATAAAAGTACAATTTTATTATATATTTGAATATTATAATTATTGTTTGAATTAATTATATAATAATATCAAGAAAATTCATTATTCATTCATGAGAATATAATCTTGTATTAGTACGAGAGAATTAAGATCATATATAGTGAATAAAATAGTCAGTAACATATTAAAGTATGGAATCTTTAATGAATGGTTACTAGAGCGGTTTACTAAGCATACGGGATGCAAGTGATCTAGATTCAGATTACTGATGTGGATAGACATCTTAGTAAATGTGTTGTACATAATATAGATTATATATGTCAGGACCGATGAGAATTAATTATCTTTATAAACTTTTTGTTTGGCATAAAGATTTAATTCTTATCATAATAGATGGTCATTTGTAGATCAGTCTAAATCCTGATTATTCATGAATTCATGTTTGTCTTTATTGGATCTTTTGATTCACTCGTTAAGGTTTCTTAGTATAATGAGGCTAATGACTTTTGTTTTGGAGATTCAATATCATGAATGGCTAGGAACATGATTTACAATAATGAAATCCATTCTTTCCTAACAGATCGAATATTGGTTCCCTTAATGGTTAATTCTGGAACTGAATATTTATTGAGCATAAATCTATAATATGATTATAGATTAATTATTCGCTAGTTAATTAATGGTGCTAAAGGATCAAGAGGTAATTAGAAGGGTAAAACAATATTCTTGACCAGCTCTAATTAACGAACCAATAAATGGATGACATAACTACATTTATTGATTATATCAATAGACTACAAGAGAAAACTCTATAAATATAATTCTATAAATACTTAGAGAGTGAAATTCCATATTTGTTGACATCGTTTTTCGTCAACTTAAATAGCAGAGCAATTAAGCAAATGGAAAATAGAGCGAATGAATTTACAAAGGAAGATAAGAAGGTTTTTACATGGTTCAACAGTTAATTCTGCCTAGTCTGGAAATTCTTACATGGTTTTTACATGAATATACAAAGGAAAATAAAGTTTTCTGGAAATTCTTCAAAGATGAATTACCCAGAGCTTTCTCCCAGAAATCAGAAATCAGAATTCGAACCTTTACAAGTGGTGACTCCTTCTCTATTTATAGGGAAGGTTACAGAGTTCATTCCCACATATTTCGGGAAGATATTCTATATATCAATTGAAATAATGATATTAACTGCAATATCTCCTATATAAATGGAAACGTCCCATGAAAATTGGGAACAGATAACAGATAAATGATATCCCTTAAATTAGGGGATTAAATAACAATAAACACGTTCATACGTAATGGGTTATTTTAGATGAATTATCCAATCTTCGAGATCGGCCATTAGCATTGACTCTGTCGAGACCAAGAGTTATTCACGAGCTTGCCACCCCAACTTTGTGCTATGCTCGGGGCATGTGGATGCCGACAAAGCTGCTACATCTGAGCTTGTACTTCCCGAGTTCAAGCTATCTCGCTTGAAGGCAATTGGTGAAAAATATGTTCAAGTGTCATGCCATGCGAGCTCAGAACATATTCAAGGTTATACATCTTCGAGCTTTCGAGGTCAGAAATTACTGCAGAGCGGTCTGACTGAAGGATCAAATGACGACCATGCATACCTCGAGCTCACACCTCACGAGCCCAGCTTTCGGGATCAAGATTCCTTATCTTGAAATTTGGGTATAACATTTTCCCCCCTCAAAAGTATTAGTTCGAATCCCATGAGAAGGAAACTTTTGAACTGCCCTTTTGGGAAACTGTGCCATCCTTTGTACTCGAGTGTGGGCACGCGTCAGCCAGGTATTGGATGGTCAGAGTACTTGAGTGTCTTTTACACCACACGCACGTCCATCCGCCTGCCAACTTTATGGCGCCACTATTCCATTTGTCCCTGGCCATTTGATCAGGTATCCAAAATTGGCCAATGGTTCACATTATTTCATCGATTGGCATCCTTTGGGGTCTATAAATATGCCATCGTCTTCCTTATTTTACCTTTACATTTTCAAGTTTTTAGAAAAGAGAGAAGAACTAAGAAAACCAGAACTTAAAAACTGCAGTCCTTGCATGTTCTCCAAGCCGAGGAAGCAAATTACCGCTGGTCTGTTCGACTCTGTGAAATTGTTCTTGTTGCCGCTTCTCCAGTCGTCCATTTCTCTGTTTCCGGCACCTTTATTGTGTAAGTATTTATTTCTGGTCTCACATGTTCGTGTATATATTTTGTCTTTCCATGCATGTTTATTGTTGCAGTAGCATTTAGGTACGTTTTACCAGTTTTATGCCAGACTGCTTCGATCAATGTCGTGTAGTTTTTAGGATCTTCTGTAGGATTTTTCAAACCCAAATTTTTGCATTTCAATGGATTATCTTGATTTCCAACTATCGTATCGTGTAGACCAAGAAACTGGTACAAGATTAGGGTTTTCAAATTGCACGTTTCCCAAAACTTTCACTTTTTGGGTAATCGCCAACTTAAAAAATAAATCCAATTTTCCCTCTTTATGTGGAATACACGCTTTGATCCTGATCGAGCTTTTTTGATCGAGCTCGTTCTATAGTCTTTGACAATTCGAGCTTAGGTCATCTTGATTTTCATGCTTAACCTCTTGTTCGTCTGGCCCTCACCCTTTTGTTCTCTTGCTAGATGTCGCTGAACTCGGAAGAGCGGTGGGGGTCAAAGCTCGCAGTTCCTTATTCACTGAAAACTCCGAGCCCGGAGTCACCTTTTACCCAGAATCAATGCTTGATACGGGAGCACGAACTTAAGTGTGAGCAAGAAGACACCCGAGCTCATTTCCGACGCCAAATTAAAGAGGTTGAGGAAAGAAAAAGGAAAAAACTCAGGGTCGCAATCTATCCAGACCTGGACCCCGAGCCCAGACTAATCCCTCTCAACCCTACTCTTAAGTTGACGGTCGCATTCAAACCGGGTGAGCTCAAATTTTCACTGATGGAAGATCCATCGAATCCCTCTTCTACCTCACAGCCAACCTCCATTCCCACCTCGAAGAGAGAATTTTTTGAGGCCAAGCATTACTGGAGCTCGATTTCTTCATTGGGGAAGATCTCCGACGTCTTGGCTCTCCACAACATTGGACTGTCGGGCTCGCTGAGGTGTCGAGCTCCGACCTCCCATGAGCAAAGTTGCCGCGCCCTGGGAGATGGTTATCCTGACAACAAGCTAAGATACATGGCTTGGAGTCAAGAGCACATGAAGGCAGGAGCTTTATTGCCCTTAAATTCCCTTACGGTAGGTGCTCCCTTTCCTATCTTCTTCATGAAGATAGGCCCCGAGCTTGTGGTCTCCTGGAAAAGGATCAGTCCACAAATGACTGGTCCAACAAGAAATACGTCCAGTGGGAGTTTGTGCCTCTCCCAACAGGCAGCCTTCCTTCGAGGCGCAGTTCTAAGCCACAATCCCTAGCTCGTCAGCGCAGGAGTCTGCAATCAGGAAGATAGGCCAATGACGAGGCCTCGAGCTCGAGTGACAGAGGTACGATCATCCTAAGCTTTGAATTATGGTCTCACTCGCTTCTTAAGCATAAGCCTGATAGATTAGTCTTGTGTGAAGATGATAGGGACCACTTTTACGTATGGTCCTGGGTAGATGAGAGGGTACATAGGTTCGATAGTTGGCTAGGGAAATACGATACCATGTATAGCCTGAACGAGGTATGGGACGGAATAGTCGTTCAATATAGGACAAATGACTATAGGGACCTTTCGAGGTTGACTTCCACATATAGGGTAGGGACTCCCCCTTTCTCTTCTGAAGATGGGGGAATTACGTGGTCACCGAGCACGAGCTCGGGAGAAAGTTCCAGTTAGGTTCCTCTTTACTTGTCTTTTATTCATCGCTTGTCTGTATTGTGCTGACTTTTTTATGTCTGAGATTTTCTTATAATGTGGTGTAACTATGCAGGTGCCATGGACTCTGATCTTAACACCGTGCTCGCCAGTGGCGAGGGGGCTCAATGGAGCAAGTTCTCGAGAGGCTCGCGAAATCAGACCGACCCGCCAAGGTCCTTAAGAGGACTGAGAAGTCTCCTCCTCCACCAGCTCCCACTACTACGAGCCCAGCTGTGGATCCGACTCCTCAGGTCGAAGCATCCACCACGGTCATTCCTCCCTTGCCTCCTCCGATCATGGTTCAATCAATGCTTGGCCCACCTCCGAAAAAGCTCTCGGCCTCCAAAATACGCTTGTTGTTGATTTCTACTCACGTTGATGAGTATGTAGTCGACAATGCTGCCGGGCCCCATGGGGCTACACTTGGTTAAGACATTTATTATTAGTTGTAATTGTGCTTAGTGTATGTTCTAACTTGATTTCTTTGTGTGTCAGGCTCTTGCTATCTCTGCTCAGCTTAATTATAAGTTGAAAAATGAGTTCCATTCGAGCATGTCCTATTCCCAAGAGTCGAAGGATCTCCAAATCAAGCTTTCCGACGAGTTCAAGGCGGCAAAGGCAAAGATGGAGGCTGAAGCCGTGCAGATGAAGGCCAGGATAGCCGAGCTCGAGAAGCTGAATGCCAGGCTCGGGGAGCTTGAGAAGACCAATGCCAAGCTTAAGGAGCTTGAGAAGATCAATGCCAAGCTTGAGGAGGAGAAAGCGGCCATTTTCGAGATAATGGAGAGCGAAAAAGCTCGTCTCCTTGCAGAGTTTAAGGAGAAGAAGGATCGGGCGGTCGACCTGGCCATGTATAGGATCTGGGCCAGTAATGTCGATCTCGATACCAGCTTCCTAGGCTCTTTCAAGGTAGAGCTTGTGGCCAAATGGCAGGCTCGGCTCGACGCGGAGGAGGTTGCTCGGGAGGAGGCAGAAAGAGCCAAGGAGGGTGCTGAGAAGGCTAAGGAGGATGCTCCTCCCTCCTAAATCTTGACCCGGGTCTGCATCCCTTTGAACCTTTTGTAATAGTTTTTATCTTCTGTTTTTTATGCCCCTGGGGCCAAGACAATTTATATCTCATGTAAGAGCTATTTTTTCTTTTATTTATGATATTTATAATATCGTTTTTGACTTTACTTTAATATTGCTTTACATTTCTTAAGATGAAGCTTTTCAAGCAATTTATATTAAGGAGTCCTTATGTCTGTTTATTCATACAAACATGTGGTGGATTTTAAGCTCAAGCTTCAATGCATTCATGCATAGTTTACTCGACGTATCTGTGTTCGATCTCGTTACATGTCAAGGTCGGAACTTACTTTTACCATGCACCTGAAAGTACTTATATGGCGTGTAATGTAGGTGGTTTAGTTATATCATGCTTTTCTAGTTACTTTTCCTCGTCCTCGGGTAGCTCCCCAAAGTTATGAGGTCGAAACTATCTTTTTGCAAGATACTCCAGCCTCAATTTCGACTTAACTCGAAGTAGGTTTATTCCAACTTTCTGTCGATTAATTCTAGCTGGTTTGGTTCCAAACCTGTTTAGGTCGTGCTTTTGGTTCGTAATCGACACACACATATTTTTTGATCTAGTTATATCTAGATTGTGCATTTGGTTCTATCCAAATTATTTTATCTCGCGCATTTGGTTATTTCCAAACACTTTTATTTGGTTATGTCCAAACTATCTTAGCTCACGTATTTGGTTATTTCCAAACACTTATTTTTTAATAATTTGGTTATGTCCAAACTATCTTAGCTCGCGTTTTTGGTTATTTCCAAACACTTATATGCTATTTTATTTTTTCAAGCTAACGGTATATATACCACTAATTCCCCCTTAATATCCTATGAGCGTGACCATAGGTTATTAAATTAAGAGAGTTTGCAAAAAATACAGTATATTGAAATGAAAATGAACTTTATTCAGAATTGAACAATTCATAACAGAAACATAGAAAAGATAAACAAGCATGGTTACAGGTGTCATCGCTCCTACACTATTGATAGTAAGGTCGCAAATGTTCGCCATTCCATGCTCGTGGTACCAAATCCCCATTCAATCTTGCCAATTTGTAGACGCCAGGTTGGATAACTGATTCGATTTGATAAGGTACTTCCCAATTAGGCCCGAGCACGCCAGCAGCCGGGTCCCGTGTAGCCAAGAACACACGCCTCAGCACCAAATCTCCCACACCAAATTTTCTATCTCGAACCTTCTTATTGAAATACCGAGTTGCTCGTTGTTGGTATGCATCATTTTTTACTTGAGCCTCGTCCCTTCTTTCTTCAATCAGGTCCAGACTTACCTCGAGCTGGGATTGGTTTGAGGCTTAGTCATAAGTATGGGTTCGAATGGTGGGTATTTCGACCTCGATTGGCAGCATAGCCTCGCATCCATATGACAAAGAAAAAGGGGTATGTCCTGTTGAAGTACGAGTTGGGGTTCGATATGCCCACAAAACTTGGAACAACTCTTCGGGCCATTTCCCATAGCTTCTTCCAACTTTTTCTTCATAGAACTCTTCAGGGTTTTATTTACAGCCTCGACTTGGCCATTCGCTTGGGGATGGGCCACAGAGGAGAAGCTTTTTATTATCCCATTTTTCTCACAAAATTTGGTAAACAAGTCGCTATCGAATTGAGTACCATTATCAGATACTATCTTCCTTGGCATCCCATATCAATAGATGATGTTTTTCACTACGAAGTCCAAGACTTTCTTCGAGGTAATTGTTGCCAGAGGTTCGGCCTCGGTCAACTTCGTAAAGTAATCTAC
Organism: Humulus lupulus; assembly: GCF_963169125.1. NCBI lineage: Eukaryota > Viridiplantae > Streptophyta > Magnoliopsida > Rosales > Cannabaceae > Humulus > Humulus lupulus. The sequence continues at coordinate 263,876,849 of NC_084793.1, forward strand.
CGTGACTACTGCGTATTTAACTCCGCCTTTTCTTGTTGGCAACGAGCCTATGAGGTCAATTCCCCAGATTGCAAATGGCCATGGGGAAGTCATCATAGTTAGCTCGGAAGGTGGAGCTCGAGGGATTGTGCAAATCATTGACATTTATTGCACTTTTTGACGTAATCAAATGAGTCCGCTTTGATGGTGGGCCAGAAGTACCCTTGGCGTATAATTTTCTTAGATAGGCTATGCCCCCCAGTGTGGTCCACACAGAACCCCTCATGAATCTCTTTTATGATCTTCTTAGCCTCGGGTGGAGTCATACACCGGAGTAATGGCATAGAGTATCCTCGTCGATATAGCCTACCTTCCACAATAGTGTACTTGGGAATCTAATACATTAGTTTCCGAGCCTTGGATCTTTCTGCTGGGAGAATGCTGGTTTCAAGGTATTCAACTATCAGGGTCATCCAGGTTGGCTCAGAGTTAATCATGCAGACATCCTCCTGCTCAGGCTTGCTTATATTGGGTGTCGGCAGATGTTCGATTGGCACAACATTCAGCTCGTCGACCTCAGTGGATGATGCGAGCCTGGCTAGGGCGTCGGCATTCGAATTTCTCTCTCAGGGTACCTGTTCTATCATGTAAAACTCGAAATGTTCAAGTGCTGCTTTTTCTTTTTCCATATATGTAGCCACCCTTGTCCCCCGAGCCTGATATTCCCCTAAGATTTGGTTCACCACCAATTGAGAGTCACTATAGCAATATATCACCTTAGCTTCGAGTTCCTTGGCTATTCGAAGTCCTGCCAATAGAGCTTCGTATTCAGCCTCGTTATTTGACACTTCGATGTCAAATCTTAAAGAGGAGTGAAATCGACTCCCATTTGGGGTGATCAATATTATTCCTGCCCCTGATCCATTCTTGTTGGAAGACCCATCGACATAAAGTTTCCACAGCTCACGGGCCGAGGTTATAACTTTGTCGTCAGTCACTCCGGTGCATTCAACTATAAAGTCTGCCAAGACCTGTCCTCTAATGGTTGTCCTCGGATGATAAGTAATCTCGAATTTTCCGAGCTCAACCACCCATTTCAATAATCGGCCCAAGGCCTCTGGCTTTGATAAGACTTGTCGTAGTGGTTGGTCAGTCAGCACATGGATGGGGTGTGCTTGAAAGTAAGGTCGGAGCTTTCGAGATGAGTGAATTAGGCTGAGAGCCAATTTCTCCATTAAGGGGTATCTCGATTCTGCCCCTAATAACCTTTTGTTGACATAATACACCGGCTTCTGTACCTTCTGGTCCTCTCGGACGAGCACAGCGCTGATGGCGTGCTCGGTTGTAGCGAGATATAGATAAAAAATTTCTCCTGTGATAGGTTTCGACAAGATAGGAGGCTCTGTGAGGTGCTTCTTGAGCTCCTAAAATGTCAGCTTGCATTCCTCTGTCCATTCAAACTTTGTGCCCCCTCCCAAAAGATTGAAAAATGGAAGACAACGATCTGTAGACTTCAACATAAATCTACTTAATGTCGCCATCCATCTAGTTAAACTCTGGACATCTTTATGCTTTCAAGGTGAGGGCATGTTAATTAACGCCTTGATCTTGTCAGGATTAGCCTTTATTCCCCGTGCGTTCACAATGAAACCCAGGAATTTTCCCGACGATACTCCAAAAGAGCATTTCTGGGGGTTGAGCTTCATGCTGTACTTCTGTAGCATGGCGAAGCATTCTTCGAGGCCGTCTACATGGTTATTGTTATGTTTAGATTTGACCAACATATCATCAACATAAACTTCCATGTTATTTCCCATCTGTTCATAGAACATCATATTTATGAGTCGTTGGTATGTGGCTCCAACATTCTTGAGCCCGAACGGCATGACATTGTAGCAATACAGCCCTTTGTCTGTTACAAAACTTGTATGCTCTTGATCCGGGGCATGCATGGCGATCTGGTTATATCTAGAATAGGCATCCATGAATGACATAAGTCCATGCCCAGCTGTGGCATCCACGTGCTGGTCGATCCGAGGTAGGGGAAAACAGTCCTTCGGACATGCTTTATTGAGGTCAGAGTAATCGATACAAGTTCGCCATGTTCCGTTAGGTTTCGAAACTAGCACCGGGTTAGCATCCAAATCTAGGTAGAAGGTATCTCGCATGAATAAGTTTGCCTTTAACCTGTTGACCTCTTCCTTCAGGGCTCTTTTTCTGTCGTCATCCAGGAGTCTTCGTTTTTGCTGCTTCGGGGGGAAGCTTTTGTCAATATTAAGAGTGTGGCTTATCACATTCGGGCTTATTCCTACCATGTTCGAATGTGACCACGCGAAAACATCCTGGTTCTTCTTCAAGAAGCAAGTTAATTGCTATTTCGTTTCTTCCGAAAGGTTTTTTCCTACCTTTACTGTTTTCGGAGGGTCTACTTCTTCGAGCATAACCTCTTCGAGCTCCTCTAACGGCTCGAGGTCAGCTCTTTCCTCTACTCTTGGATCAATTTCTTCGTTTATCTCGCAAATTTTCCCATCCTTATTCTGAATTATAACAAGTGTTTGCGCACTTGTCTGCTTCTTTCCTCTTACGGAAATGCTGTAACATTCCCTTCTCACGAGCTGGTCTCCCTTCAGTGTTCCGATGCCACTAGAAGTCGGGAACTTGATGGCCAGGTGCCTAACAGACGATATTGCCCCCAGTCCTACCAGGGCGGGTTTCCCGAGCAGTACGTTGTAGGCTGATGGGAGATCCACTACTACAAACTCCATCATCTTGCTTGTCGAGACTGGGAAGTCTCCCAAGGTCACTCGGAGTTCAATGGATTCCACACAGGCATTCCCTTCTCCTCAAAAACTGTACAACGTTGTTGCACAGGCCTTTAGGTCGCGAAGCACAAGTCCCATCTTTTCTAGGGTGGCCTTATAAAGGATATTTACTGAGTTCCCATTATCAATCAGGACTCTGTGTACCCTCTTATTCGCGAGCTGAAGGGTGATGACCAGCAGGTCATTGTGAGGGAATTGTACATGAGAAGCATCATCCTCAGTAAAAGTTATGGGTTGAGATTCAACCCTTTGCTGTTTCAGAGCTCTAGGCTCGGGTTCATAGGGAGATTAGTCACTTGTTTTTAGCTCATTCACATATGGTGTTCCGGCCCGATCCTGCGATATGTGGTCCCCCCAAGATGGTTATGACGTCTTCTCCATCAATCGGAGGGGGTCGTTCGTCCTCCCTTGCTTGTGAGTTGCTATTCTGGGCAGGAGTTGTTGTTGCTGCCCTTTGGCTGGTAGAAGCCTGATTAGGGTTTTGATTTATAATATATTGCCTGAAATATCCTCTCGAGATCAGGCCTTCGATCTCATCTTTTAATTGCCTGCATTCATCGGTTGTATGACCGATATCTCTATGCAATCTGCAGTATTTGTTTGAGTCTTTTTTTGCTTTTTGGTTTCTCATGGGGTCCGAATGTCTGAAAGGGACCTGGTTTTCATTAGCCAGGTAGATATTCTCTCGAGACTCATTGAGCTCGGTATACACTTTGTATACGGAGAAATATCTTTCCCCTTTCTTCTTCTTTCTCCCTTCCGCCTCTGGATTATTCCCTTCATTCTTCTTTCTTTTAGAAGGGTTGTCCCCAGGGAGTTTTGAGGTCGTAGGATCCATCGAGGTTGAAGCAAAGTTTGCGTTTGTTGTTGTAGTTATGGGCTGAGAGGTCATATTCAATGCTGACCTCGCCTCTTCTACATTAACAAACCTCTGAGCTCATCGATTGAACTCGGTTAAGGACCTTACGGGTTTCCTCTGCATGTCCTCCCAGAGAGGACATCCAGGCATTACTCTGGCTCAGACAGCCATTAAATGGCCACTGTCATCTACGTCATGAGCTCGGGCAACTTCCAAGTTAAACCTTGTTAGGTAACTTTTCAATGTTTCATTCTACTGCTGTTGGACATTGGTCAAGGCAGTCGCCTCGGGCCTAATTCTGACCATGACTTTGAATTGCTTTTTGAAATCTCTAGAAAATTGATCCCAAGAAGCAATCGAATGTCTCTTATATTTCTCAAACCAGCTTTTTGCTGGTCCTGTGAGCAATGCTGGAAACAGCATGCATCTGAGCTCGTAGCCCACATTACTCGCTCGCATGATTGTATTGAACGTACTCAAATGACTGTATGGATCATAATTCCCATCAAATGGTGGGACATGAGGATTTCAGAATCCCTGAGGAAACGGGGTGTTGGAAATATGGGGGGTGAAGGGTTTGAGTTCTTCGTCAAACTCTTCATCCCGATCTCGACCTCGTTCATTTTGTAAGAGCCTGAACACCTTTTCCAGTTGTTCAATCCTTTCTTGGACTGGATCCACAGGGGGTCTGACTTGAAACTGGTTATCGTTGATCACAACCCCAGTTTCACATTCTTGCGTCCATTGAGGTGATCCCTCAGATCTGGATTCGAGGGGTTATCATTACCCCAATTATGGTTCAGGTGTTCTCGTAAATCTGGGTAATCCCTTCGATTCCCAGTATTTCTGTGTCCCTGGTCATACAATTGATCGATCTAGTGTCTCCCGAGCCTTCACTGACATGGCTCATCGCGCGGTTATTTAGAGATGGGTTCCTTGTTGGTTGCCTCGTCTCAATAGTATGAGACTAAGACATTTGGCTTCTCGTGGGTTGGGTACCTCTATGCTCCCTATCAATCTCCCCATTCCCATGTCTTTTCCCAACTTGCCTTTGCCTATCACCCTGAGTTAGTTACGTGTTTCTCCGAGTTGGTGAGGGATACCTTATTGGCAATGGTGGGTGCCTTATGGGTGATGGTGGCTGCCATCCATTACGAGGCCTAGAAGGCCCCGGGTTTACTCGAATTAGTTCAGGAATGCTCTGTGCGTTATCAGGATTTTGGGTCCGAGCCTCCATGGGGGATCGGTTATTCCCTATCTCGGCCAGTATCTCCGCAGTTGAGTTGCCAGGAGCTCCAGCCCGGGTACTTCTCCGGGGAGTTGACGGAGCAGGCTGTTCTGCTGGTGGCGGAGGTTGCTCCATTCTCTGGGTGGCGACGTTTTTACGCGGTCGCCCATGAGGCCTGCGTGCTGGAGCATGAATGTCTCATGGAGGCAGAGCTTGGGCCTCTGGTTGAGGCGGGGACTGAGCCACCTGTGCCTCGGCAGCCAGTCTGGCCAGCTCCTCATTACGTTTCTTGGCTTCTGGCAATTGCTTTCGCAGTTGACGATTTTTGAGCTCCTCTATTGGGACATGTCGTTATGGATTATAGTACATGTCCTCGTCGTCCCTGGGGGCTGGTGGTCCCCGAGAGTCGGATGACCCACTCCTCTCATCAGGGTCTGAATTCATCATAGGCTGCTTTCCAGGGCGTCGAGGGTAGTTAGTTTCATCTAAAATTTCCTCCTCTGGAACGTTGGGATCGTTCGCTGCCATTGTTGATTCAGGGAGGCTTTTTGACTAGACTCACACGCGTACTGTTTAATGCTCTCAATGAAAGCACCAATCTGTTGATGACGTTTTTCGTCAACTTAAATAGCAGAGCAATTAAGCAAATGGAAAATGGAGCGAAGGAATTTAAAGAGGAATATAAGAAGGTTTTTACGTGGTTCAACAGTTAATTCTGCCTAGTCCACGAGTCTATGTTATTAAGACTTGGAATTTTCTGGAAATTCTTCAAAGATGAATTACCCAGAGCTTTCTCTCAGAAATCAGAAATCAGAATTCGATCTTTTACAAGTGGTGACTCCTTCTCTATTTATAGGGAAGGTTACAGAGTTCATTCCCACATATTTCGGGAAGATATTCTATATATCAATTGAAATAATGATATTAACTGCAATATCTCCTATATACATGGAAACGTCCCATGAAAATTGGGAACGGATAACAGATAAATGATATCCCTTAAATTAGGGGATTAAGTAACAATAAACACATTCACACGTAATGGATTATTTCCGATGCATTATCCAATCTTCGAGATCGGCCATTAGCATTGACTCTGTTGAGACCAAGAGTCATTCACGAGCTTGCCACCCCAACTTTGTGCTATGCCCAGGGCATGTGGATGCCGACGAAGCTGCTACATTCGAGCTTGTACTTCTTGAGTTCAAGCTATCTTGTCTGAAGGCAATTGGTGAAAAATATGTTCAAGTGTCTTGCCATGCGAGCTTAGAACATATTCGAGGTTACACATCTTCGAGCTTTCGAGGTCAGAAATTACAGCAGAGCGGTCTGACTGAAGGATCAAATGATGACCATGCATACCTCGAGCTCACACCTGACGAGCCCAGCTTTTGGGATCAAGATTCCTTATCTCGAAATCTGGGTATAACAATATTTATAGTGGAGTAATCATGGAATTAATAAATAAGATTATTAGATTAAATATTTTAATTAATAATCTAGTTTATTGGAGCTTCGTATTATAGGCTCATGGTCCCCAGATCACCTCTGTTCTACACTGTCAAGGGTAAGAATGTCGAAAGAAATATTTGTAGAGAGAATGACTTAATTGCAAAGGAATTAATTTTTCAGGGCAAGAAAATAATTATGTGATAATTATGGGCAATTGATTAATTATGAATTAGTTAATTATTTAACTGTATAGTTTTTTATTTTTAAAAACTATAGGTTAAAATGAATATTAATTATGTTTGGATTAATATAAAGAGAGATTAATAATTATCTTAATTAGAATAATATATTTATTTATTTAAAACATATATTTTAAGATAAAGTTAATTTTGAATTAACTGATATTTATTTTGGGATAAATATATTGTCTTAAATATCAATTAAACAAACATATGAGAAAATTAAGGATAATCCTAATGGTGTGGTCGACACACTCACTGTATAGTGAGTGTGTCGCCACACACAGAGATTTCCTATCTCTGGGATTTGAATTTTGAATTTCAAATAATTTATTTATTTAATTATTCTATTTTAAATATGATTTAAATTAAATAATTAAATAGGCTATAATTGATCACTTTTATTTTAAATAAAATAAAGATTAATTAAATTAGTTAATCATCTTTATAAACCTGAAAAGAAGCGATATTTTTCAAGAAGTGGTTTTCATAGACTGCCAAACTCTCTCTCTGAAAAGAAAGCGATAGTTTTCCCTAAACCTGGAAAACTATCCAATACATCTTCTCTACATTTAGAGAGTCATAAATCAACATTTTGAATCCTACATGCCCTCACACGACCTTGTGTGTTTGATGATTGGTCTAGAAGATCAAGGTGTGAACTTTCAAAATCTGGATTGGAAGATTGTACAAAAAGATTCGTGGATACTTGATAGGCTTCAAGAGGTAATCTCTAATCTATTTGTATGTGATTTAATATATCTATATATCTATGATATTAACTGGTATTAATAAAATTTGTAATAACCAATTTCTGCTGCATAACTCTGATTTACACTTATAACACCAACATTCATTACCAACTCTTGTGGTCGAACCACTATAAAAATATTTTGTCGTTTACTTAAGTTCAACTCTTTTTATTATTTATCGTCATTTAAATTGACTCAGTGTCGGGTGACCAAAACACTGATGAACATTTTGGTGCTTTCATTGAGAGTTAAACTCAAGAAATAATTCATTTCACCAATCTGATCAAAGGCTATAACTACAAGAAGCCAAAGCCAAGAACCTCAAGAAGGAAACCAAACTATTGGACAACATGATTGCCCTTCGAGAAATTAGTTTCCTCCCTTGCATCTTGGCCAGCAAGTTCCTCTGATTGGGAATTTACCTTATCACAAAATACCTGGATGTGATGAGCCTTATGTAGATCTGAGGGAAGACCTTAACCTCGACATCGAACAATTGAAGGAAGTCATGGGCCAAAATCAAGAATAGTTTGTTGCTTTGCATGAAAATCAGGCAGTAACACAAGAGGTAGTAGTTGAAGCCTTGAACAAGCAAATTTAGGACTTCTAAGCTTGAATGGATCAATGAAAAAGGGCCCTAGAGGCTCGACAAGAAGAAGTTGATCGTAGGAATGCTGAAGCACCTCGTTTGTTAGAAGCTATCTTACAGCAAACTCAATTTAATCGACCAGTGAATCCACAACCTGACAATGCTAATCAAATTGATGAAGCTCAAGGACAAACTGGTCGAGTCGTTGAACCTAATCAACCAACAAGATCCCGAGATCAAGTTGTTCCTCCTAGACAAACTCGGAGTAATTGCACAAATAGAGAGTATCGACCAGTGCATCATTGCCAGTTGCATCAAGATGAACAAATTTTGCTTAATCGAAACCAGGAGCAATGTCATGGCAGACAAGTCTCTAGAGAAGGAAGACATGTTGATGGACGACAGCAGAGGCAATCAGTCTAAAGAGGAGGAATTCTTCTTACTCAACAAAATCAATGTGCTGGTCAACAATTCCAACAACCAAGGAATGATCAACCAAACCAAGGAATGATCAACCAAACCAAGGAATGATCAACCGACAAGTCAAGATCGAGGCCAACAACCTCAACACAACTGAGAGGTCGAATATTATCAATGACAACAACCAAGGAATTATCTCCAAAGAAATGACCAAGAAGTGAGCAGTTGCTATTAGTCATCTTATAGAGATGGTTATAACGATGATAATGGAGATAGTTGATATTACAATCCTAGAAACAATCAGTAGTATGATGCTTCACTAAGGTTACCTGGACCCCAAAACATCCATCCTCGGGATAACGTGCAGGCTGGAGGACTTTTGTCCCACCAAGGCAACACGTGCCCGCAGGATTATTTGTCCCACCAAGGCATCTCGAGCAACATAATCATCCTATTGGGCCACCTCCAGTAACTCTTTGAGCAGATAGCCAACACATTTGGGGGGCAACCAAAAGGAAATAGTGTCTTTAACAGACTTGGCAATAAAACACAAGATCTTCGCAACATCCTTGACCAGCTCAAAGAAGACAATGGTTGAACGTTGTTGGACCTGCTGCACCTCTAGTTCCTCCAACACCACAAAATGAATCAGCAATGATACCTGTTGTTATACCAGCTACTCCACCCATGGTTGCACCAGCCATTCAAGCGCAGTTAGACGCTTTGACTCCAATGATTCGAGAACTAACTGCCCGAAAACACACTGACATTGATATGGAAATAAGGAAAGGATCTCCCTTCTCTGATCACATAAATGCTCTAACAATTCCTCCCAAGTTTAAAATGCCTACTTGGAAGATGTATACAGGGAAAGAGGACCCAGTTTCACACATTAACAACTTCGAAATCCAAACCGACCTACAAGGCATTAGAGATAATGTTCGGTGTAGAATTTTTCCTACTACTCTAGCAAACACTGCTCAATAATGGTTCTTTAAAATAGAACCAAAAACCATTGATTCTTGGGATTCATTTTTGAGACTTTTCTATTCGCAATTTTTTGTCGCTCAAACTTTGCTTGCTGAACTTAATGATTCAGTGGATATCAAACAAGGTGCAGACTAGCCTCTCAGAGATTACGTACAACGATTCATGCAAAAACCTTTAGTGATGATGGAAAACTAATGGCCATCATGTCTCGATTAAGGGTTAAGGGACCACTCTGGACAAATCTGAGAAGAAAATTTGTGTACTCGACCAGAGAATTTCTTCATCGCGCAGATGAATTTATCAAGTTAGAAGAGGCCATCAGAAAGGTTAACCAAGCTATAGTATGGATGAGCAGTACCCCAAACAATAATCAAGGCACTAGTTCTAACCATAACAAATTAGGTAATGGTGTTGAAAATAAGAACAATCAGAATGGTAAGCGAAATAACAACACGAATTGTAATGCCCTAGATATCCAAGACCATTACACTATGCATTTTAAATAGTGTTGGACTTGCTAATCAAGTCATTTGGATATAAATGTGTAACAAAGGATAATTAACAGATTAGGATTTGAAATTTTTGATCATAGGAATAGTTCTTTTCATTTAAAAGTTTGAGTTTGTACATGGGATCCCAAAATAAATAGTTACAAGGCATTTATAACTCCCAAAAGTAATTACAACATAAGCCAGCCTAAGTAGCAAAATTAAGGTTTGGCTTTAGTCCTTGTTGAATCCTCGGCCGTGGCGATCGAGCAGCTTCAAATGTACACTCTGCCCCTAAAGCTCTCCAACTCATGGCTTGTCCAGCTTCCCATTTCCCTTACCTGCACCACATAGCACCCGTGAGCCAAGGCTCAACAAGAAAACTTATATCAACTGATTCAAATAAGCAACAGAATATAAAAACCAAGCTTAGCAGTAACAACCCTGCTCAAACAAACACATAGTTCAACTTAAAAACAATCAACGAGTTAGACAAGTGTAGACAACACTTCTACTTATTTAGGTGGAGTTTGGGTTAACTAAGTGCATATTGCACTCCTAGGTTGCCCTATCAAAATGGCCTGCATTCCGTACGCTTATTTCCATCCCCGGTGCCCTTAGGCTGAGCTTTCAGATCATATATAATCAAACATATAGATTGCATAACACACAATCAGATGCAGCATATACAAGCATGCACAACAAGATAATCACAAGTACAGTCACAGTCATATACATTAAAAGGGGCCGAGCCCCGATTACAACCAAGGTGCAGTTTTCTTACCTTGAGTCCCGAGTAGATAGTGTATGGCGATCCCTACTCTCGAGCCCTAGCGGTATAACCTAGTCACAATGCAATAACGGTAATCATCAAGATCTAAACTAATTAAAAGCTTTAAAATTGCTCATTAGCCTTCGGGACCTCGAATTCTACTAAGTCAGGTAGTAGAAAGCTTCCTTAGCCTTTAGGTTTGAGTTCCCAAGCTTAAAACCCCATTTGGCCAAAATACTCTATTAGTGTTGCGATGCATCAATCTCTTTCACTCATTTAACTAATACACTACATGAAAATATATAAAGTTTCTAATAAACAACATTGACGAACTAAATAATTTATCACAAAATATCAACACAATAAACAAATTTTTAATATCAATTAATTATCAAGTGTGGATTAGTTATGCTATTATTTTAAGGAATTTTCAATAAATTTATCTTTTATGGAAATAAATAATATTTTAACTATCCCCCCCCCCCCCCCCCCCCCCCACACACACACACACACACACAAGCGCAACGACCATATACAAGTTAGAGAGCAAAATATCTAAGTTCCCTAGTCACACGCCGCGACACAACCCACCCAGCACCGCGGGGCTAAGGCGGTTCAGAGAACAACCCTTAGCCTTTGAGTTCATGTGGGCCTTGGTGCTCCAAGAACAGCACCGCGACGCGACCCCACAAACCCTGAATTTCCAACATTTTTTCCGAGCACAAATCTTGAAAATTCATCCTAAGTAACAACTAAACCCACAATTGATGTAGCGTCTCATAATTTTGCTTAGTTAGAGTAGTAGCTTATGTTGTAGTATTTTAGTTTTCGTGGTTATTGGTTCAAGCTGGGATTTATTTGGAAACTATTAGAGATAGTTATGGATTTTATAAGTTTAACATATAGTTTAGAAATATTAACTTTATCATAAGGTTTAATTATTGAAGCTAGTCCTAGAAATATTATTTATGCTAACCTAAGGTTTAGATAGAATAATTAAGAATGTGACATTTGTCACATGTATGTTTATTAAGGATTTAAGGATTTTAGATGAATAAATTAATCAAGGATAAACTTAGGAAGTCTAGAATCTTCCCTTAGATGTTAGAATATCGTATTACTCAGTCAATGTGGTTTTAAACAACTTCAAGTGTGCTGAAAGTGTGCTAAAATGTGTTTAATATATCAGTGTAAGCCGATATATTGCAGCTATAGGGGCTAATATATCGCCTATATTGATATGGAAAACCTGTCGACTTCGCACAAGCGAAACCACAGAGCCTCGGGAATATGGGGTAGGTGATATATTGCCTATAGAGGGAGATATATCGACTCCATATGCATATTTTGAAACTCCATGGAATTCAAGCAAGAAATAGCCCTCAACAACTTGGACTTGCTCTTGAACGATTTTGACCGAGTTCTGGGCATATGTTGAGCAGAAAATCCAATTTTTATTCATTTTAAAGGGAGTTAGTTTCACTCATTGAACTCTATAAATATGACCCTTCACTCAGCTATTTGCATCATCTTTCAAACACTTCTCAGAGCCTCCAAGCTACTAAATTCGTTCTAGAGAGAAACACTAGGGTTTTGGGGTTGAAAGCTTTCAAATCTAAGCTTTTATAAACACTTGGGAAGTAAGCTAGAGTGTGATTTCGGTATTGAGGTGTAGATCAAAGTTCTAAGCTATCTAAGGTACTCTTTATCCTCAAGTTTAGTTCATTGCTATTCCTCTTATTCTTTTCTTTTTCTTCAAATCCTAACTTGTTATAATGGCTTTTTGTTAGGTGTTTGATTTTCCTTGAAACTTAAGGTTTTCGGTAAGTTCTTATCTTGATGGTTTAGATCTTATTTTCATCCTATTTTCTTTAGGAAACTTATGGTTTTACTGTTTGGTTTTAGGAGATTCCAATCCCATATTTGTCTCCAATACCTCGATTTTTGGTAAGGAAAATAAGTTAGATTTTATGTGCTATGTGTTTGTTTGTATGTTTTTTTTATGTCTTTTAGTCGCTTGGGAAATATGGTTGCTTAGATGGCAAATCCCAATATATATTTTTATCATTATCTTAGTCTATAGTTGTGTATAAACCTACCTCTAAAATAGTAGAAAAGAGGACTATAGCGGTTTCTATCACATACAACAGTAATGAGTTAATGGTCATTAATATTGTAGTCTATTTTTATGTTTGATGTTTATGTCTTATGTTTTATGTTATGCTTTAGTAGTTTTTCCTTACTGGGCATTAGGCTCAATTCTTTTTATTTAGATGGGGTAGGTAAATGAACGTGGAAGGTGGGACGGATCCTAGGTGGCTTTGGCATGTGTATTGGGAGAGGACTAAAGGAATGGACCGATGGAATCGATCGAGGATGACGTTGACATTTGAGTCTTTTATTTATGTATTTATGTTTTCCACATTTAGTATTTGAACATTTAAAATAAAGATTTCTTTTTATTTATGATTTTATGTATAAACAACGAGATCCCGTATTTTGGATTTTCTATAATAAAGTTCTATTACTTTATGATTATATCCAAAAGATAGTAGTATGCCTTAGTAGTTTTAAAGGTCTGAGGTCTTTAAGTTAGTCAAATCTTTACAGTTGGTACCAGAGCCACGTTTCATTTGCATAAAGTTCTCCTTGATACACACGCAAAAGCTCCAGATCTAACTACCAATGTAAGTGTTTACGTTATGAATATTATGTTTATATTAAAATCTAACATTCTAGTCATTATATTTTCAGTCAAAATGAATGGAGCCATGACTTATCAAGATATCCAAGCCATTAAGGCATTGAAAATGATTAGAGAGCCAAGGGATACAATAGGAGTGCTATAAAGAATCACTCAAAGATTGGTCAAATTTCACAAGGAGATAGTTCACCTTCAAATCAATAGGAAAATTATGATGAGAGTCATGGAACAATGTGTCCTAGTAATTAGGCTTTTTAAAGATATGCCTTATGTGCTTTCAAAATTGGAAGAATCATGGGAAACTATGGATGATGAAGATGACTTACTGATAGCCATGAGATATTATTTTCTTATACTTAGGTTTATCAATAGGTTTGAGATTCAATTCACCAATGAACAAAAGAATAATATCCTAATGAATATTCCCCGTGGTAGTTTCGAGGCTTATGATATTTATGATTATGAAGAAATAACTAATGATATGTGTTATCCCTAAAAAATACGAGGATGATGTGGTGAATGAGAATGCGACACGTGGCATCACAAATTAGGGAAAAACGACGAAGTATTAAGAAAAGACCGACGAGAAAAAATGATAGGTCCAGAACCTATAGGGAAGTCCATCAGGCCTAAACCCCCTAAGGGTGGTTAGCCTAAGCGTGCCCAAGAACCCCCTCAGGGGTGGTCGGCTTGACCCCTACCTAGGGGTGGTCGGCCACAGTATGCCCAAGAGCCCCTACGGGTGGTCGGCTTGACCCCTACCCCAGGGGTGGTTGGCCTAACATGCTTAAGAAACCACCGATCTCATAATCATGGGGAGGTGGACACGTATCTCCACTACCTAATAATCATGTACCAAACCACGATCCCAGTATTACTGATCATGTAACATCCCCTGGGTACTATAAATAAAGGACTCAGGGCTTCATTTCAAAGGATCGCTTTTTCTGGAATTTTTGAGATCTGAAGAATATTTTTGGAGAAACTCTGGGCAAAGTAGAAATAAGTGAATAATTTTGTTCATCAGTGTAATTTCCGAGTGATTCAATACTAAAAGCTAAGTGGATTAGGTTATTACTGTTCATCTAAACAGGGTTGAACCACTATAAAATTTTTGTGTGTTTGTTTAAGATATTCATACTCTGTCGTTTATTAAATTTATTTTGTTAAAAAGGTGTTGTATACTGTACATACGACCGTTGGAAAATTTCACAGGTCAACATTTTGGTGCTTTCATTGAGAGTACGAAATCAAGAAAAACACTTTCGTTAGTTTACGATGCCTCCAAAACCCAACCAGAAAAAGAAGATGACTCCCAGGTATTCCAACACTCAGGATCCTATCGATCCCATTAATGAACCTTGGGTGGAGGTTGGAGACCAACCTGATGTAGAAGATCCACCGGATGCTCACCAGGAGGAGATGACGCAATTTCTGGCGAGGCAGGAGGCCTTTTCTACAGAAATTGCCCTCCAGTGGGCGACTATGGAATGGCAACAATGGGAGATAGAAGAGCAGGTTCAGAGGATGATCCAGAGGGATCAGGAAGCTGGCCGGAGGCACCAGGAGGCTGTTGTGGCCATGGAGGTGGTTACTCAGTTAGCCCAAGCTAACGCTGAAGCTGCTGCTCAGGTGGTGATAGAGGCTCGGGAAAAGCAGCAGGAATGCAAGACAACAGTAATAGGGAGTCCTTGGGGAGGAGTCGATCCCCAAGGATGCTTTCAGAGCCACTTTCAGAAAGACACGATGAAGAGGCACAATCCAAGACTGCCTCCTCCATGATTAAGAAGAATAAAACTTAATCTTGGAGTAAGAGTGTTACCAACCCGAAGGCCCCCTCCCAGGGGGACAGACGAAAGAATGCAGGAGATGAGGGTCAAACATCTGAGGGGCATGACAGAAATGGAAATGGCTGCTTAAAATCTCAAAGTCATGTAGGAGGAGAGGCTCGGGGGCAAGGTCGCACCGACAAGGGCAAGGCGGACCTGCCACCCCTACACCCTCAGTCTCGCAAGGGAAAGGAACCGATGAACAACACCAAAACCATGTTTGATAGGCTTGGGAAAGATGTACAACCTCAAGATCTGAGGGAAGTCATCAACAGGAGGACCAACGCTCAGGAGGGGGTACCAAGGATATTTACCCCACCTGGAGTAGCAATCCTACCAACACTGCAGGCTCAAATAGATGCACTCGTCATGGCTGTTTAGGGTTTGACAAAGAAACCTTCCAATATTGAGCTGGGACATAGAAGTGGGAGTCCCTTCAATGCTAATATCCAAGCTGCTCAACCACCACAAAAATACAAGACCCCAAAACTCCCAACATACACTAGGAAGAAGGAACCAGTACGACACATTGGGAAGTTCGAGGATCAGCTGGAGTTACTCGGTGTGGAGCATGATTATAGGTGCAGGGTATTCCCTACCACTCCTCTGACTCAGCCCCAGAATGGTATTGGAAATTCAAACCTAGATTAAACACTTCCTGGGAGAAGTTCAGGAACCAATTTTGCAAGGTCTTCTATGTCGGACGGATTCAACCAGTTTATGCCAATCAGCTAGCCGACATCAAGCAAGGGAAAGATGAATCCCTCAAAGACTACATCCAAAGATTCATGAGAGAGGAAAATTGAGTGTCCACAGTAGGAAATGAAGGGAAGTTCGTTGCCATCTCGACAGGAATAATTTATTGTAGTCCCTTGTGGGATAGCATACATAGGAACCCCATCAATACCTTGTAAGAGTTCCTGGACCGAGCAGACAAATACATGAAGCTAGATGACGCTATCATGAAGGAAGAAAAAGGCATAAACCATCCGACCACTGTCAAGGCAGATAAGAACGGTGCAAACAGTGGGGGCAACGGTAAGAAGAGGAATACCTCAGGTGTCGAGTAGGGTGGAGAGAAGAAAGCTAAGTCAACACCCGTTGACAAATAGCCTAAGCATCAGCCCTACCAGCCCAGGTTCACTAATTATACCATCCTGATTACATCAAGGGCTGAGATTTACTTGGAAACATACCAGGAGGAACCATACCGAAAGCCACCACCTTGCATTTAGAAGAAAACAAGGACAAGAATAAGTTTTGTCATTTCCATAATGATTATGGACACGACACAAATGAGTGCAAACAATTGAAGGATGAGATAGAGTTTCTTCTATGATCAGGAAAACTCTCGAGGTACCAAGTCAAGACCGAAACCCCGAGCAGGAATCCATAATTCCGAAGGTAGATGAGTCCACCACTAGAGCCAACGGCCGTAGACTTCACACTGGATACCATATGTGGGGGGCCCCACATAGCAGGTAATAGTAACAATGCTCGTAAGCAATATGCAAGGACCCTCAGACATGAGGTAGGGGAGTTTTCCCAGTGCATGGCAGTCCAGGAGTGGTCTCCAAAAAATCTGAAGTATGAAAGTGAAACTCTCACTTTTACAGAGGATGACGCCAGGGACGTGAGGTACCCCCACAATGACCCTCTGGTCCTTACCATTCAAATCGCCAATGCCCGAGTGAAGAGATGCTTGGTGGATATGGGAAGCTCAGTAGATATCATCTACAAATCATCCCTCGAGAAGATGAAGCTCACGGTCAAGGACCTGACACCGTGTTCCCAAGTGATATATGGGTTCATAGGAGAATGCCTAGCACAAGCAGGAACTATCAGACTACTGATCACGGTGGGGGATGCCCCCAAGCACAAGACTGTGATGATAGAGTTCCTAGTGGTAGATTTCTCATCGGCTTACAATGTAGTGCTCGGGAGACCCCTCCTGATGGCGTTACATGCAATGCTATCTATCTGGCATCCATATTTGAAGTTCCCCACAAGCGCAGGGCAAGGATGCGTACAGGGTAACCAAAGGGAGGCATGAGAATGCTATAATGCGTCAGTGGTCAAGGCAAAGCAAGTACCATGCGTAAACAACATGGTAGCAACCTGCTGCGAAGAGAAGGAAGGAACCGATGAGGTTGTCAACATGGAAGTTGACGTTGAAAGAAACACTCTACTGGAGTCGAGGGTTCCTTTTAACGAAAATTTGTTATTATAGCAAGTTTCTCAAAGCGAGGGAAACGACATCGTTCCTCGATTTGGGGATGACATCATGGGGGTAGGACCAGTCAAAGATCTTGACAAAGTCCTACTAGATGAGGAGGACCTGACTAGAGTAATTAAAGTTGGGAAGGAGCTAAATGTGGAAATTAAGGCACAGTTGGTATAATTTTTGAAGAAGAACCAGGATGTCTTTGCCTGGTCACATAAGGATATGGTTGGAATTTCTCCATCCGTGATAAGCCATGTCCTCAATGTGGACAAGAACTACCCACCAGTGCAACAAAAAAGGAGACTGCTTGACAAAGACCGATCTCAAGCCCTGAAGGAGGAGGTCGAGCAGCTCAAGGAAAATGGTTTTATAAGGGAGGCCTACTACCCAGATTGGGTATCAAACCTCGTGCTAGTCCCAAAGCTAAACGGGAAGTGGAGAACATGTGTGGACTTCATAGATCTGAACAAGGCCTGCCCCAAAGTCTGCTTCCCACTACCTAGAATATACCAACTGGTCGATGCAACAGTAGAACATGAAATACTCTCATTCATGGATGCATATTCTTGGTATAATAAAATAAGTATGTACCCTCCCAATGAGGAACATACCAGTTTCTAAACAGACAAGGGATTGTACTGTTATAAGGTGATGCCATTCAGCTTGAAGAACGCAGGAGCCACCTACCAGCTTTTAGTGAATGGCATGTTCCGAGACTTGATCAGAAAAAATATGGAGGTATATGTCGATGACATGTTGGTCAAGTCCAAAGAAGCTGGAGGGCATGTTTGAGACTTGGAGGAATGCTTTGCAATACTTAGAAAGTATAGCATAAAGTTAAACCCTCTCAAGTGCTCGTTTGGAGTTGGTTCTGGTAAGTTTCTCGGATACATAGTCAATTCATGTGGAATCGAGGCTAACCCCAAGAAGATTAAAGCATTGATCGACATGAAGTCACCTACCACAATCAAAGAAGTGCAAAGCTTAACTGAGAGAGTAGCTGCCCTCAGTAGGTTCATATCAAAGTCTACGGACAAGTGTGTCCCTTTCTTTAACTTACTGAGGGGCAGCAAGAAGATCCAATGGACCGAGGAATGTGAGGAAGCCTTCTGAACCTTGAAGAAGCATCTCGCTCAACCTCCCATCCTAGCAAAGCCAATATATGGTGAGTACTATTCATCCATTTGCCAATCATCGAGCATGCAATGAGCGTTGCTTAGGTAAAAGAAGAGAACAGGGTACAACAACCTGTGTACTATATCAGTAAAAGACTAGTAGTTGCGGAGTCTAGGTATCCCCCTATTGAAAAGCTAGCCTACTATTTAGTAATCGCCTCTTGAAAGCTGCGTTCATATTTCCAAGCTCACTCGATCCGAGTCCTGATAGATCAACCGCTGAGACAAGTTCTTCAAAAACCAGAGGCCTCGGGACGATTACTCAAAAGGGCAGTGGAACTAGGACAGTTTGATATCACTTATCATTCGAGGACGGCAATAAAAGGATAAGCATTGGCAGACTTCATAGTTGAAGGCACCAACCTTGAAGACCCTTCCTAACAATCGGAGAATGGAGATACCGAGAAGGAAGGAGATACTCCTGTATGGAAGCTATATGTTGATGGAGCATCCAATGAACACAACTCAGGCGTAGGAATCATATTGATCACTCTGGAAAATTATCGAATCCATTGCGCTCTCAGATTTGGATTCAACGCTTCAAACAACGAGGCTGAGTACGAGGCATTATTAGTAGGATTACGCTTGTCTCGGGATGTGCATGCACAATCCCTGGAGATATTCAGCGATTCCCAGCTAATGGTGTACCAGGTACTGGGGGAGTAGCAAGCCAAGGGACTTTAGGATGGTGTAGTACCTGAACAAGGTGAAGGACTTATTGGCGCAGCTCAAGAAATACTTAATTACACAAGTCTCGAGGTAGCTTATTGCCAACGCTGATGCCTTTGCCAATCTTGCCAGTGCCAAAGATGTGGACACTCTGAATCTCGTTCCTGTCGAATACTTGGCGGAAAGAAGCATAACCGAGCAAGAGGCAAATATATTGTTTTCGAATAATCTGTGTAACAGCCATTATGCTTCAATGAATGAATGAATTTAATTTCTTAAGTTTCACTTAATTCTTTAAATTTCTTTCAACAAGGGACTTGTCCTTTAGACCTGTCAACCCCATCAGATCATGTTCGATTCTGGTCCTTGAGGGAGCTTATCGACCCATACGATCCAAACGAGAAACAGGTCCTAGGACCTTGTCGCCAAATTTATGGGTCATGTTCAATCTTGGTTCTTGAGGAGCCTATCGACCCATACAATCCAAACGAGAGACAGGTCCTAGGACCTTGTCGCCAAATTATGGATCATGCTCGATATTGGTTCTTAAGGAACCTATAGACCCATACGATCCAAACGAGAGAAAGGTCTTAGGACCTTGTTGCCAAATTATGGATCATGTTTGATCTTGGTTCTTGAGGAACCTTTCGACCCATACGATCCAAACAAGAGACTGGTCCGAGGACCTTGTCTCCAAATTATGGATCATGTTCAATCTTAGTTCTTGAGGAACCTATCAAACCATACAATCCAAACGAGAGACAGGTCCTAGGACCTTGTCACCAATTCATTGGATCATGTTCGATCTTGGTTCTTGAGGAGCCTATTGACCCATATGATCCAACACAAGAGACTAGTCTAAGGACCTTTTCGTCAACTTATTTGATCATGTTCGATCTTGGTTCTTGAGGAACCTATCGACCCACATGATCAACAAGAGAGATAGGTCCTAGGACAATGTCATCAAACTATGGATCATGTTCAATCTTGGTTCTTAAGGAGCCTATCGACCCATACAATCCAAACAAGAGACTGGTTCGAGGACCTTGTCGCCAATTTATTTGATCATGTTCGATCTTTGTTCTTGAGGAACCTATCGACCTATAAGATCAACAAAAGAGATTGGTCCGAGGACCAGTCACCATTATTTGATCACGTTCGATCCTGGTTCTTGAGGAACCTATCGACCCATACAATCAACAAAAGAGATTGGTCCTCGGACCAGTCGCCATTATTTGATCACGTTCGATCCCAGTTCTTGAGGAACCTATCGACCCATACGATTAAAAAAGAGACTGGTCTGAAGACCATTTGCCATCATCAGATCATAATTGAATATGGTCCTTGAGGGACGAATTGATAATTTGATCTAAGACTCGTTACAAGCTCGATTATCCTATCTAGACCCGATTGGTCCAACTTAGACACTTCTTTCTACAATCATTATAATGAGTACATGAGAGATTACATAGATTGTGATTGACACTTGCTACATAATTTGCATCTATGTATAGGTATCATTACTACTGAGTATGAAACCATCACCTGACTACCAATGAGGGACAAGCATTTCCTGCTTGCATCATTGGATTAAAAGGATAATACTATGTGTCTAAACGCTCAAAGCAAGGCATGGTCAAGTAGCAAGTGACCAAGGCTTTTAAAACCCATGATCACTTGGGGGGCATATAGTACATACCAATTGGGGTATACACAAGCAATGAGGGTGTGACCTTAAGTACTAAGCAAGCTCAAGTTTTTATAGGACATTTGTTCAACATATGTTCCGAAAGTGCAAAAAACAAAAACAAAAAGGCATTGGTGAGGAGACTCCTAGCCATGTCCCTTGTAGGGTGGTCAGCCAATCCATCATCCCTATAGGGTGGTCGGCCTATCACCCATGGGGTTGTCGACCTTACCTATTTTGTTCATGGTACTTGGTGAAGTATCATACTACTCACATTACCGTGGTTGTTAGCATGAAAAACATAAAAGAGTAAGGTTAGTATGGCACATGAAATACATGTGTTCAGAGTATGCTGATACCTGAACCAATGAGGGTTGTGAGTTGATATACTTAGTAAGCATTGGAGATAAAAAATTTCAATCAATACACTGAGTACTCATAACAAAAAAAAACATAAAGGCATAAAATGTCATATGTAAAAATTGTCAAGTACAAGGTGTCCCACCAATGGCATGAAAGGAGAGACAGAATAAAAGACCAAGAGAAGACTAACTAGGGCGAGGAGTATCATCTGAAAGACCACCCTAAGCCTTGGCAGCCTCATGAGCCAGACACTTCTTAAGCTCCTTCGCTCGCGTCTTCTCGGGAAGGAAATCCAACTTCAAATCTTTGTTGGACTTCCAGATCAAGTAGAAGCAAGAAAAAGTTATCTCTAAATACTCCTCTCGAGCCTTGTCCCAGGCAGCTTTGACCTCTTGCTCCTTCTCGACAAGAGCATCCTTTTGCAATTGGTCCATGTCAGCAATCAACTTCTCTTTCTCAACTTCAGACTGTTGGAGCTGATCGGCAAGTTTCCCCTCCATCTGGGTCATCCTGAGATTCAAATCGGTCACTTCCTGATGTTTAAGCTCCACGGTATTGCGAAGGGTGTTAATCTCTTCATCCTTCGAAGCAATGCAAGCATCCTTAGAGCCGAGAACGCGCCTAAGGTCCAGCACCTATTGGCAGTAGCTTCAAGCTCAGAATGAAGATTGGAGAGTGTAGAGGTATAATCCATAGACCTATCACAGACATGAGAGACCAACATCAGTGCCTACAAAAAACATATAAGTGTCAGATAAACGTCAACACACAAGCTAACAAGACAAGAAGATAACTGTAAAGGACTCACACTCTAAATGTCTAGGAGTGACTTTGTTAGAATGGTGCTCAATTCCTAATTCTTAATCCCATTAAAAGTCATTTTCGTCTACTCCAGATGAGACGCTCGGTCCATGAGGGCACCTAAGTTCCGTATAGCTGACTGGTGTAGCTCAGATAAGGGAGCAGGCGCAGAATAAAAATGGGAGGAACTAGTGTAGACAGAGATGGCTCTACCTCTGTAACAAGACTAGATGCCAAAATAATTGGACTAGACGCCAAAGGAGTCGGAGGAGACACCTTGAGAGGAACCTCCATTACCGACTTAGCCTCAACCCTGGCCCTTTTTGCCACTCGATAGAAGGACTGGCCTCGGTGGGAGTCAACCTCTGTTGGGTATGAACAAAACCAAACATGTCTGAGCCTGCAAAATAAGATCAAATGTTAGAAGGATATTAAGCACAAATGAATCATAAAGTAAAGGTGATAAAGTGTCGAACCTTTTGACTGAGATTCAGGTTCGAATGTAGTCTCATCAAAGTCATCTGAAGCAAGCGATGAGTATGCGACAGATGCATCCACCTCATCACCCTCATGTCTAGCTAGCACAGGTGAAGAGGGTACCTCCTCAACATGAATGGGTCCTAGGGAGTCTATGGCGGTCACAGGCTCAGGACCATCATCATCCGAAACATCGGCTATAGTAGGAGGAAACAACCCGACCTTCCTAAGGTTCTCTGAAGTAATGAGGGTCTTTAAATTTTTCTCCTCATGGGTCATGGCAATCAATGTCTTGGCCCTAATCATCATAGCCTAGGTCGAGAGCGGTCTATTAAAGGCCCAACATGCTTGAACTTTGAGTAGTTGGCCCCTGCATCCTTAGTAAAGAAATAGTTGTCGGCATATCTAAATGCCTTGCTATTTCCAGAGATCTCTTCCAAGAAGGTGTTGGTACCCTTGCTCATATAATGGTGGAAGTGGAAATACCCCGAGTTACGTATAGAAGGGTTCATCTTTAGGTCAAACAAGTAGTGGTTCTCATGAGGCACTGGAGCAGCCCATTTTCTGCGGTGATAGATAATGCACAACGCAGATAAGACCAAGCTCGCATTAAGAGCAAGTTGAGAAGGACTAATACCAAAATAATCCACAACGCTATGGAATTATGGATGAAGAGGAAGTAGGGTGCCAGACTTGATGGCAGAACGTGTCCAAGCGCACATACCCAAATAGGGGTCCTCAGCTCTGTCATCTGGACCGAGTATAGTAAAAGACACGCTAGAGAGGTCAAAGGTCTTTCTTAAGTTTTTTACCTTCTCTTCAGTCATGTCAGAGGCAGCCCCCTTGAACCATACAACCTCATAATTAGCAGGGCGAGGCTTCTCAACCGGCTTCCATATGATCTCACTGGCCAAGGTGACCCCAGAATCTGATGAATGGAACTCCTTTTATCGTCTCGTCTTTTGCTACGCAGACTATCTTACTCTTGGAAGGAGGGCGAACCACCTTAGGCCGGAACCTGTGAATAGAACGCTCCTGAGGAAGAGTAGCATGGAGATGAGAGCCCTCGGTATGTTCTCGCTGAGAATAAGACTGATGGGGAACCCGACTAGTATCACGATGCAAAGGGCATTACAATGAGTCTCGTTGACCGGACACATTTTGCTGAGAAGAGATCTGAGAAGAGTCAGGTGAAGAGCCTTGAGTGATGTGCCTGGAAATGTGAGGATCATCTTTGGAAGGTTGCCGAGTTGTCTATTTTACTTTCGCCATTGGGCTATACCCTTATAAGAAGTCTTCCTCACTGAAAAAATATAAAGCGAAGCGAGGGAGAATCCTTTTCACCCTTTCCAAGAACTAATGAGGAGTACGCTCGCTTACTGACTTGTCTGATGAAGAGGAGCTAAACATCTGCAACAGAAGAAAAATTAACAAGTGAACTTAGCAAGTGAGCATAATGAAGTCAATAGCTGGGGGTATATCCATGAACTAAGGAGCAAAAATGAACAAATGAGGAGAAAAGGTCTATATAGGGGGTCAGCCAAGTGAGACTAAACTTGGGCCGACCACCCTGAATCCATAAGATTATAAAGCATGATAGATGGGGCATAGGTGGCCGACCTACCACCTTAGGCCGACCACCCCAAGGATGCAAGACTCAAAAAATGCTAGAGGACTATTCAAGTCTCCAATAAAAATAATTTGTACAATAAGGGAAGACCCCAAAGAGATCAGTTTTTAAGAGAAAAAATTATTTTTAGGGTCCCAGGTGGTCGGCTTATGCTTGGGCCGACCACCCTAGATCCCTAGAAGTCGCCCAGGGGTGTGGTGGTTGGCCCATTAGGTAAGCACTACTCGGTCCATGATGGAATCTCAAAGGGGTGGTCGGCCCTAACCCTAATCCTAGACCTAAAAATCGCATAAAGAAAGGAAAGGGAAGCCCTGGAGGTACTCGGCCCATGATTGGAAACTCTACGGGTGGTCGGCCCTAACCCTAATTCTAGACCTGGAAATCGCATAAAGAAAGGAAAGGGAAGCCCTGGAGGTACTCGGCCCATGATTGGAAACTCTAGGGGTGGCCGGCCCTAACCCTAATCTTAGACCTGGAAATCACATAAGGCAAGGGAAAAGAAGCCCTGGAGGTACTCAGCCCATAATGAAGCCCTAGGGGTGGTCGGCCCATGAAATACACATCCCTGGAAATCGTCTATGCTAGTGTTTGAAACCCTAGAAATCACAGGCTAATGGATTTCAAAGAGGTGGTCGCCCTAGGGTTTTACATCCCTGGAATCGCATGTGCTAGGGTTTGTAACCCTGGAAATCCTCCAGGCTAAGGAATTTCACAGAGAAAACGTAACTTGATTCAAACAAGTCAATTATTTTGGATCAAAAAAAAAAAAAAAAAAAACAAGAAGATTCAGACAGATTCCTCAAATATTCAAATTATTTCTTCTAAATCTAAGCACATTTAAATTGAATGATGTAAGGATTAGGGGAAAGTACTTACCCAAATAAAGATATGAGTTTGATGGAGAATTGGAGAAATCAGGCTTGGAGACTCCTATGGGTGAGGCGCATAGAGAGAGGGAATGAGAAGTGAGGCCCTACTTATATCTCTCAGGCTAAACAGATATTTTTATGAATTCAAATTTCCTTGAAAAATATCTACATTTTTAGGAATTAAAATTCCTTGAAAAATATCTTATATTTTTAGGAATTAAAATTCCTTGAAAAATATTTTGTATTTTTAGGAATTAATATCCTTGAAAAATTATTATATTTTTAGGACGTCAAAACTCCTTGAAAAATATATTATATTTTTAGGACTTCAAATTTCCTTGAAAAATATAGTGGATTTTTAGGAAATTAATTTTCCCTGAAAAACCTAATTATTTTTAGGAATTACCAATTATCCTTCAAAAATTCGTGCTAAGCAAATTATCCACAGTTAAAAAAGTACTACGTAATGTCCCGAGGGACTTGGCTGTGAAAATACTGCTACGGTATATTTCTCAGGCCAGGATCAAGTTTACCGTAATGTTGAATACATTACAATAAACTTGGGGGGCAAATGTTATCCCTCAAAAATACGAGGATGACGTGGCGAATGAGAATGCGGCACGTGGCATCACAAATTAGGGAAAAACGACGAAGTATTGAGAAAAGACTGACGAGCAAAAATGATAGGTCCAGGACCTATAGGGAAGTCAACCTGGCCTAAACCCCCTAGGGGTGGTCGGCCTGACCCCTACCCCTAGGAGTGGTCGGCCTGACCCTAACCCCTACCCCTAGGGGTGGTTGGCCTAAGCATGCCCAAGAACCCCCAGGGGTGGTCGGCTTGACCCCTACCCTAGGGGTGGTTGGCCCCAGTAAGCCCAAGAGTCCCTATGGGTGGTCGGCCTGACCCCTACCCCAGGGGTGGTCGGCCTGACATGCTCAAGAACCACCTGGGTGGTCGGCCTACCCTGTTCTTCATAGGGTGGTCGGCCTGAACTCCCAAATACACTTCACTAAGAAATACTCGCACTCATTCAAACTGAGATCAAACAAGTCCAGCACCTAGAGGATTAGCAGGTCCAGCACCCAGATGGTCATTGGGCCTAGGCACATCGGATCAGGGTCTTCACCGAATACCCTCTCCTAGAGGTATTGCAAACCGTGAATTATCTACCACGATCTAGAGAAACAATGAGAAACCCACAATCTCATAATCATGGGGAGGAGGACACGTATTTCCACTACCTAATAATCATGTACCAAACCATGATCCCAGTATTACTGATCATGTAACATCCCCTGTGTACTATAAATAAAGGACCCAGTTCTTCATTTTAAAGGATCGCTTTTTCTGGAATTTTTGAGATCTGAAGAATATTTGTGGAGAAACTCTGGAGTAACTCTGGGAAAATTAGAAATGAGTGAATACTTTTTTTCATCAGTGTAATTGTCGAGTGATTCAATACTAAAAGCTAAGTGGATTAGGTTGTTACTGTTCATCAGAACAAGGCTGAACCACAATAAAATTTATGTGTGTTCGTTTAAGATATTCGTACTCTGCCATTTATTATATTTTTTTTCATTCAACAGGTTTCGTATACTGTACATACGACCATTGGCCAATTTCACAGGTCAACAATATGCTAGATGAAGGGTCAGATGTAGGAGATCCTGATTTTTAGAAATTCTACCCTAGTTATTATTAGTATTGTTTCTTTATTTATTTTGAATTACTTTTGTAATCAGTGAATTTTTTTTTCCAAGTGAATAAAGTTGTTATTTTTGAATGGCATGTATGAATTTTTGTTTTGAATTTATTTTATTAAATCATAATTAACTTAGAATAAAATTAATAAATAATGACTGAATTCAGTGAGGGTGGATACAAATCAATGAATCGGGTTCTGTATTCGGAGTTTAGTGGGCCATAGTAGTGAGAAAATTTTTTTTGATCCTAGCCCTCCCTCAATATGGTTAATTTTGGAACATCGACAAGTTTCGAGCCTGAGAATTAAGTCATATAGGGTGGTTATAAACAGACTTAGAATATAATAAAGATGGCTTAATAATCTAAGTGTAGAAATACACCCTAATTTTTTTTTTAAAAAAAAAAGATGACTTACACAAATTCTCATAAGAAATCATAACTGATAGGTCTGAGTTATGTGTGCTTAGACTAAGTTTTTCCTTACAAACTAGTAGGGTAAGTTCTAACGTGTTTTTCTCGAATGTTAGAAGTTTGCTGAAGATGTCGCTCCGAAGGTCTGCACGCACTAATGGCAATGCCCTCAGCGCTACCAACAAGACTCACGAGGCCCCTCCAGTCTGAAGAAGGGGAAAATATACTACCACTGCTGCTGCTAATAGAAGTGCACCACCTCTGGTTGACAACAACGCTAAGATTATCTGGTTACGGCAACAAGTAGAAGAATTATTGCAGCAACAACAACAACCTCATCCGCAGCCTCAACCACAGCTTTTGCCGCAGCCTCAGCCAGCGGCTCAAGCACCCCAACAAGGGCAGAATGGAGGATATCCGTATGGGGGATGGCCGATGGCAAATTATGTGCCTTATCTAGCTCAGTACATAGATCAAGTCTATGAGCGTTTCCGTAAGCAGCACGCTCCAAATTTTGAGGGGGTAACCAACCCCTTTGAGGCTAAAGTATGGCTCAGGAATGTAGAGTTGATTCTAGCACACATGAACCTCAGCAACGCGAATCACATATCCTGCATTTCTTCTCTACTGAAAAAGGATGCTAGAATCTTGTGGGATTTGGTACAGTAGACTCACGATATCACCACCATGACTTGGGCCAGATTTGTGGAGCTGTTTCACAAAAAGTACTACAACTCGGTAGTCATCGCTACGAGGGTGGAAGAGTTTGCTAGTCTGAAACATGGCAATTTGACGGTAGTTGAGTACGCTCGACAATTTGATTGGCTAGCAAAGTTGGCACCTGAATTAGTCCCAAACGACTACGTGAGGGTCACCAAGTTCACCAGGGGACTCATACGCAAGATTAAATTAGGTGTCAAGCTGGCAAACCTCGGAACCACTTCTTACGTCGATGTTCTGGAAACGGCTATAAAGGTGGAAAGGCTCCAAGAAAATATTAGTAAGGAGGAGGCAAGAAAGTCTGAAACCAAGAAGTAGAATCAGACTTAGAATGGTCAAAACCATAACAACCAACATAACAATAATGGGCAGAAAATAAAGCACTCCCATGATAAGCAGATCGATGCTGACAAAATTGCACGGACTAACAATGGTAATAATAGACAAGGGTTAGGTGGAATACCCTCAAAGTTCCAAGTGCCAAACGAGACATATTGGGGAGTGTTGTGCAAATAGCAAGGGTTGTTACAATTGTGGCCAGGAAGGTCATCGGAAAAGAGATTGTCCACAGCTCAAACCAGAAGAAAAGAAGGACAACAAGATGGTTCCAGCCAAAGTCTTCGCTTTGACCCAGGGAGAAGCTGAAACTAGTAACAAGGAGGTCATAGGTCAGCTTCCTATCCTCGATAATATATGTTTAGTATTGTTTGATTCGAAAGCAACACGCTCATATATCTCATTAGGAATGATAGAGAAATTAGACAAACCCTTGTGAAAGATTTAGATATAGGTTTGTTACGGAACTGCCTTTAGGAAAATTCGTTCTATCATCACAAATAGTAGGAGGTGTACCGATCAAAGTCGAGGGTACGAAGCTAGAAGGAGACTTAATAGAGCTAGAAATCAAGGATTTTTACGTAATACAGGGCATGGACTGGCTAGCAAGACATGGCGCAAACATCGACTGTAGACGCAAGCAAGTGACATTTGAAACCGTCAGAGACTATGTTTTATGGGAAAGGTTTCAGGACTACGAACACTGCTTATCTTATCTTTCAAAGCTCAGAGGATGATAGAGAAAGGATGTCACACACTCTTAGCAAGCATCAAGGATGTGGCATAGGAAACACCATTAAAGGTTGGAGACGCCCGCATTATAAAGGAATTTCCAGAAATATTTCCTGATGACTTACCAGGGTTACCCCCTACTCGGGAAATTGACTTCACAGTCAAACTAGTACCGGTTACCGAGCCTATCTCAAAGGAATGATATCAAATGGCACCTACCAAACTCAAGGAGTTGAAAACGCAGTTACAAGAGCTCTTAGACATGGGTTTCATCTGGCCAAGCCATTCGCCATGGGGGGCATCAGTTCTATTTGTGAAGAAGAAGGATGGAAGTATGTAGATGTGTATCGATTACCGCAAGCTGAACAAGGTGATAATTAAGAACAAGTACCCACTACCCCAGATCGATAACTTATTTGATCAACTCTGAGGAGCGACTGTATTTTCAAAGATTGATCTACAGTCCAGTTATCACAAGCTCAAGGTAAGGGAAGAGGATATACCAAAGAAAACTTTTAGGACTCGATACGAACATTGCGATGGCATGTTTTTATGTGGGCATCTCAAGAAAGGCTACCTAAGGATGAGGAAAGAAGAGCCGAAAAAGGTGGACAACTCATCTCTAGGTCGAGTGTTCGCACTGACGCAGGCAGAGGTTGAGGCTAGACCCTCAGTAGTGACAGGTCAGCTTTCTAATGTTGGCACTTCTTATACTGTACTGATTGACTCTGGTGCTACACACTCTTTTATTTCTAGTAGGATTATTGATAGACTATGTAGGCCATGTGATTACTATGTTGTGGGGTTTAGGACATTATTACCCACTGGGGAGTTAGTAGTTTCTAGGAGATAGGTCAAATCACTGCCAATGACAGTGGACGGCAAAGAGTTGTCAGTTGACTTGATAGAGTTGGTTATGACCGACTTTGACATGATTCTGGGGATGGACTGGTTAGCTAGATATAGGGCAACCATTGATTGGAAAAAGAAAATGGTAACCTTTGAGCCTAAGGGTGAGGACCCCTTTGTATTTGTTGGCACTGTGTATGGACCCTGTGTACCTATGATTTCAGCATTGAGGGCAAGGGACCTATTGCGAGGAGGATGCATAGAATTCCTGCCCAACATGGTGGATACCACTCAGGTCATGCTAATGGGACCAGAAGAGACTAGGTTAGTTTGTGAATTCCTAGATGTGTTTCCAGGGGAATTACCAGGGTTGCTGCCACATAGAGAGATATAATTTACTATAGAGCTGGCACCAGGGACAGAGCCAGTGTCTAGGGAACCTTACAGAATGGCCCCAGCAGAGTTGAAAGAACTGAAGGTACAACTACAGGAGTTGTTAGACTTGGGTTTATCAGACCCAGTTTCTCGCCATGGGGTGCGCCAGTCTTCTTTGTGAAGAAGAAGAAGGATGGTTCTCTCATAATGTGCATAGACTACAGGGAACTGAATAAGTTGACCATTAAGAATAGGTATCGTCTGCCAAGAGTAGATGATCTGTTTGATCAGTTACAGGGAAAAAGGGTATTTTCGAAGATCGATCTTCGATCTGGTTATCACTGGATGAAGATCAAGGAGGAAAACATACCAAAGACAGCCTTTCATACCAGATATGGGCATTATGAGTTTCTCGTCATGTCGTTTGGTTTGACTAATGCCCCCAAATATTTCAAGGATATGATGAACAAGGTGTTCAAGGACTGTCTGGATCAGTTTGTGATCATCTTTATCGATGATATCTTATTTTATTTGCAGTCAGAGGAAGAGCATGAGAAACATCTCAGTTTGGTCTTACAGAGTCTAAGAGAGCACAAATTGTTTGCGAAGTTCAGGAAGTGTGAGTTCTGGTTACCTCAGGTGACTTTCTTGGGTCATATTTTAGTCCAAATGACTCATTTAGCGAGTCCAACACCAATTTAAACACATGTCGTAACAGTCTCTAATTAGGAGGATGTTACAATAGTCACACTAACAATGATCAACAATGGTTATTCTGTAAATATATTATTCAAGTTGACCCTTGAAAGAATGAAACTCTTTGTTCGAGATCTTGAGCCCTGCACTCAAACTATTTATGGCTTTATAGGAGAAAGAATGTCCCCGGTAGGAGTAATAAAGCTTGCAGTCACTAACGGGAGTGCACCAACATATAGCACGGTTATGGCAACATTTGTAGTGGTGGACCTTCCATCTGCATTTAATGCGAAGATTGGTAGACCAATTCTTATAAACTTGCAAGCAGTAACTTTGACATTCCATCTTACTATGAAATTTCCAACCAATGTTGGTATAGGCTGTGCTAAAGAGAATAAAAAAGAAGCAAGAGAATGTTACAACTCTTCTATTATCACTGCCAAGAAAAGCTCACTCGCAACCAACATGATTGATTACATAAGCCAAACGAAATAGGTCAAACATGACTTGCCATTTTCCACAACCAGTCTTTTTTATTTTACTAGATTAAGATTACTAGTCGTAAGGCACGTTTTGCCCACTTTGTAAATGACTAGTTATCTATATCTTTTTATTCTCTGATCATAAGGCATGATTTTTCCCATCTTTAACACGACCAATTTTTTTTAAGAAAATTTTGTGTTTTTGGCTGTATGACACGATTTTACCCACTTTAAAATGACCAGTTATTTATAAGGCCAAAACCATTTATTTATTTCTAAACATTGGTTGCTCATACAAACATGATTTTGTACATTTTTATTATGAGTTATTTACAAGAGAGTGCGCTATTACATGCAATTTTTCCAAACATTGTGATTTACACAAGTATTGCTTAACACATATGGCCTCACTTTCGCAGCATATTTTCTATTGTGACAAGATCTGAATGGATGGGTTAAGTTCGAACAAGCTTTGGTCATTTGGCAAGTGACCAATATTGACCTCCTCGATCACTTGGGGGCACATAGGGTATACACCACCATAACGCAATCAAAAGAGTAAAAAAAACACACCTGAGTAGTAATTAGAAAAAAAATTCAAAAATATTATAAAGGGTTAGTGCTTCGATAGTTTGTTCAAACCATAAAGAGGAAAAATGATACATATGACATGAAAATGTTGTATCTAGGAAAACACATATGACGTGCAAATGTTGATCTGGGAAAAACATATGAGCAACATAATCGTATTAGCATCATAGTAAAGATGCCCAAAAATTATTACAATACTCGAGATTAAAAGCTGCTCAGACAACCATTGACTTGACACCATGAACAGTATTGTCCAGGTGCCTTGGAATAAAAAGAAAAATAAACAAAGAACAACTCACTTCTGGTTGACGCCCTCCTCAACATCCTCATCATCGACGCCTTCGGGATTTGGCGAGATCTCCGACTTGGGAGTTTCAAGGACAACAACCTTCGCAGCCTCTCGAGCAAGGCACTTATCTATCTTGTTCTTCTGGACTTCGTCAAGGAGATACGTGAAGTTGGCCTCCTTGTTGTGCTTCTAGAACATATATAAGCAGCTGAAAGTCGCACTTCTAAATCGATCCATATTTGAAGAATAGTTTTCTTTCTCCTCTTTGATCTGCTGATTTCAGTCCTCAAGATGTTGAGCAAGCTCATTCTCTTTGTCTTGAAGAGCTTGAATAATCTTTCCCTTTTTCTCAAGTTCATTATTCTGTTCGAGGAGCTCCTTCTCAATCTGCTTGGCATCCTCTTTATTTTTAGGCAATTTCGCAGGAGTGTTCCAGAAGCTACTCCGCTAACTTTTTTTGCTCGTTGCCAAGCAAAGCTTAAATTCATCGCCCCCTAAAAGAATAAAAGAAGGAAAATTTTAAGGGAAAATAATTATATGCAAGATTAAAGTAAAAATAGATGTTGAATAAAGTACTTACCGAAAATGTCTCGTAGAGAGCTCGACCAAGAGCAAAGTCCAATGAAGCATCAACCGCTTGGGGCTGCTCGCTCTGCCCCTCTCCTTCACCAACATCATGCTCGTTGGTTTTGTTGCCAGTGGCACTTTTAGTCGTCTCTTTGGCAGTTTGGTTAGGCTAGAATAATCCAACTAGCCTAAGATTGGCAATGTTGACCAGCTACTGACAGCTTTTCTCGTCGCTGGTAAGGCTGGCCAAAGTGTCTACTCGATCGAGCATATCTTGAGTAGGAATAGGCTGGTACCATGGGCATAAACACAAAGAGAAGTGTGAAGACTAAGTATAAATCTAGGATAAAAGAAAGGTTGTTGCGAAATTTTAAAGCTACGCAAGTATACGTAGTCGTGTTAAGTAGTAAATTCTGTAAGAACGGATATCGTCCCACAGAGACTATCTCCCAAGTACCACTAATTGATTTTTGAATTCTATTTGGTTAATTAAAATTTAAGTGAACAATTAAAAATAAAAGAAATCTTATAAACTATGAACCAAACTTAAAGAACTGGAAACAAAACAATGAATCACTACTTAAGAATCAATAATAAAAACAACCTAGGAATTAATTTCATCAACTGTTCATTCTATTAATTTTAATAATCAATTCTAAATCTCTTCTTTCTATTCTAATAGCAGGTTAATATAATCGATACCTATTCTTTTTCAAGATATAAGATCTCAATCTATATGCAGGTTTTCTACATTTATGTGATAAACTTGAACATATAGAAGGCACTAAACATGGAAACCTAATTACTACACAAGTCATACAGGTACTTTCATCCAATATGTACCCTATGTCTATACAATGATAGCATATTCAATTCTCATCTTTCAAATTTTGAATCAAAACCATTAAATCAAGTAAATAGTGATCAAGTATTTACTAGCATTAAACAAACATCATATAGATTAGAATAGAAAAGAAGTATCAATAAAAATTCATAATAAAATTAAATAGAAATCCCAGTGACTACATTAATTCCTAGATAAAAGAAATTAGTTCATAAATGCCATGATGAAAATAAACTGCAAATAATTGTTCATAAATTTAACCTAAAGAATTTAGATGAAAAAGAAAACTAATTACAGCAGAATCTTTTTATCTAGGGTTTATAAAACTTCCAGTTCTCTAAAAATCGTAGAATAATGTTCTTTAAATAGCCCTCCAATGTTCCCAAGTGAATAGACCAAATTACCCTTCAAAAAGTGGTTTAAAATCTGAAAAACATGTAACCAGCGTTGTAGCGCTACTTCTGGAACGCTGTAGCGCTATTAACAGTGCCAAAATGCCTCAAAATTTGGTGCACTAGCGCTATAGCGCTATTGTTGTAGCGCTACTTCCAAAATAGAACGAAAACTCGTTTCGAACAGCCTGCAGCGTCAGCTCATCGTATTTTGATCACAACTCCTTCGATATAACTCCGAATTGAATGATTCAAAAATCTATGGAAAGATAAGAGAAATATATACAACTTCTATTT
Source organism: Humulus lupulus (assembly GCF_963169125.1). Classification (NCBI taxonomy): domain Eukaryota; kingdom Viridiplantae; phylum Streptophyta; class Magnoliopsida; order Rosales; family Cannabaceae; genus Humulus; species Humulus lupulus. The sequence goes on from NC_084793.1 coordinate 263,911,153, forward strand.
CTAGAAGTGTTTCCAGAAAGTGAATAAATCATGGTAAAAATGCTGCTTAAAGTCTCATACTTGCGTTATAGAGCATAAACGACGTGTGTTGAGCATCTTCAATGTAGTATTTTCCACACATAATGTCTTGAAACTCCACAATCAACACAAAATCCATCTTATTTATCATATTTAACATGTTTCTTCTTATTTCACTCCATATTATGTAATTGACCATTAAAACCTGAAACAAGAAGAAAACAAGCATAAATCTGCACTAAACAATCCTAAATAACTAAAAACACAACCTAAAACGATCTCTAAAACAAACCTAAAATGACCCTAACAAAGGTTAAGAAGGGATGAGGTTCAAATAACCTCTTTGCTGGAATGATAAATTTTTGGCCACCAGGTCCGTCGTCAAGAAGTACTCATTGTGATATTGATCAGCGTTGCTCCTAAACATGGTCATCGTTAGGAATACCATGGTCGTGTCCTGATGACACAAGTAAAAGAAACCAGTTCCATGCTGGTTGGGATTGGACTTTAGCTTAAACAAATAATGAACCTCGTGAGGAGTAGGCGGGTCCCAATAACGAAGGTGGTAAATGATATATAATGCAGAAAGCATTAAATACCCATTTGAAGTTATTTGGAAGTGGCAATGTCGAAATATTCAGCCACCCCTTTGAAGAAGATGTGTAGAGGATGAGTTGCACTAGCTATAATGTGAAAGTGCGACCAAGAGCTATAGGCTCCTCCAGGGAGGTTAGCCCGTTGGTCTGCTCATGGGGTGATTATGTTAATCCCCCAAATCATGTATTTCTCAGCATAACTCTCTAGTGTGCTGCTCGAAAGTGTAATAGCAAGCACTGTATGCCAAGAAACATGAGTTTTCTTCTGAGGCTTCAACTTTGCTCGGAGACTTATAGTATTTGTAACTTCAGCAACCAGTTCAGGTCTTATCTCTTCCACATTACCCCCACTGGTCACTTGCCTAGCGACATGTGGGTCTGCAGCTATTCTTTGGCGGGTAGTTTGTTTAACTCTTTCCATATCTGGAGAAAAAATAGCAGCATTTATAGTCAGGTCAACTAAAGAAGTGTTGCTCACAACTCTTCCACTAATCGAGACTCCGATCGAGAAAGTATCAACAGTATCTGGATGGACAATGTATGTTCAGTCCTTGGGAAGGACTTTCCTAATTCCCTTATGTAATTCCCAACCTTACGGCGATATTCTTGGTTGAGGGTGAAAAGAAAGTGATAATGGTGGTGTTGAACACTTGGTCGAGAATATTTAGGAGTTCCTAATTTGAGTATAGTAACTGGTCAATTTTGTTCAAATGATCGACCAGCATCTATAATAAGTCTAGTGATATAAAATAATCACTTCCTCAGTAATCATGTGCATACATCTGGTATGAAAATAAATGGGAAGTGAGTCATTTAACCAATATTCTTGTATGGTTAAAAGGAAGTGCACAGGTCGAATACAGAATAAAAATATTTTTACAAATCTTTCCACTTACCTTTTAGGCGGGAAATTTCCCACTATTTTTCCATAAATAAAAGATGAATTTTTCTCAATTTAAAGTTTTTCTAATAAAATGCTACAAAATTAAGCCTGCCCAAAGCCTAAGTACCATTTTCCTACTCCCCAAACAAGATTGTTCTAGGAAAATCCCTACTTTACCAAGAAAATTTCTAAATTTCCTACTCTTTTGTCAAGAACAGAGAGAACACAGAGATGATTTTCACGATTCTACAACAAATTTTACAAGGAAAAATGTAAAAAGTACAAGTATGTGCTCAAGAACTTACTTTGAAGACAATTTTATGGATAGATTTACAAGACGAGCTTCACGAGATCTGTAGATCAAGCAAGAGGGCTTCAGTTTCTATAATTTTACCTTACAAATTTAGGAGCCACACTCGTCTTGAAGTGGTGAGATTTTTTTGGAAGACTTTAGTGTCAATCTTGCAATCATTGGATAAGAAGATTATTTTATAATACTAAAAGATAATAAAGATACTTGATAGACTTCAAGAGGTATAAATTCTTTTATGTTTTGATTAATGTATATAAAATGATTGGATCTCATAAAACGCTTTATGAATTTTTTTGAAATTAATGGACCAACGGAATTGTTGTTTGGTGCATATTCTGAAAAATATTTTCCAACAACTCCAGTTATCAAGGATTAATGTTTACATGAAAATGGTACTTAGTATGCTATTAGAGCCTAATAGCTCTAACGAATAGAAAATGTTCTTAATAGTGAGCTCATTAAAATAAAATAAAAAATAAAAAAGTTGTTTAAGATTTGCAAAGTCATGTGGGATCCAAAAATAGATAGCTAAAAAAAGAACCATTTATAATTTAGCGAGACTTGTGAGCAAAAAATAGCTCAACGTTTTAAAGGGATAGCGCTTCACATGGAAAATACTTTGAAATATTGATCAATTTATAAGAACATAGTTTACTTTATGTAACAAAAGCTTCAATTTTTTATTTTTTTTAAACAAGCTTCAATTTTTTTTAATAAATTTATATATATTGTAGGGAATATAATTCATTACTATTCACATTGAAAAACAACACAAGCTTACAGTTTAGCCTTATTCTCTAGCCAAAGAGCATGCAAAGATATCTTAGAAAATCAGACAATAAAAGTTAAAAAAATAATAATAAAAGCCTGCAAACTGTATTTTATTGTATAATCTAATCATTTATTTATTATATATTTATATTAATTTTTTCTATCTGACATATATATATTGTGCCTTATTGTTTATACTTTTATTAATATGTCTTCATTTAATTTTTTTTATTTATAATAACTTGATCATTCTTAATATTAAATAATATTAAGAATGATTGAAACAAAAAAGCAATATGTAATGAAATGATATTTGATCTTATTTTTAGCAAAAATAAGTATTCCACCAAAATATGAAGGGATATTTGCGGCATAAGTACCCAATGTTTATGGTTTGTACCCGTCATAGACTTAATTTTTTTTAGCGGGGAAATAACTCAACGTCACTAAAAGAGTAATTCTATCAGTCCCCATCCGTTTAGCTCCGCTTGATGATGACTAGACCAATGTTAGGAGTATGTCCTAAAAGCGTGTAAAAGACATTTATTATTTCGACGAATAAATAAATACAATGGTCTATTATTGTTGCATTTAGATTATTAAATTATTGTTTGAATAATTTTGTAAATATCAGAAAATTTCCATATTCATTATTGAGGATGTGATCTTGTATTAGTACGAGAGAATTAAGATCACATGAATGAATAAAAATAGTCAACAACAACAAATTGAAGTTATGGAATTCTTTAATTGGGGTTGTAAGTATGGTTTGCTGAGTATCATGTTGATACAAATAATCTAGATTCGGATTATTGATGTAGTAAGACATCTCGGTAAATGTGCTTTATATAATATGATTATATATTACATAGACCGATATGAATAAAAGTCTTTATCCAAAAACCATTTAATAATAAAGACTTGTAATTCATATCATAACTGATGATCATTTATAGATCAACCTTAATCCTGAGTGTTCATGAACTCCTGTTCATGTTTATTAAATCTTTTGATTCATTCGTTAAGGTCTCTTCATAGAATGAGGCTAATGACTTTTGTTTTGGAGATTTAATATCATGGATGGCTGGGAACATGTATCAACAATACGGAATCTAATATTTCCTAACAGATCGTATATTAGTTCCCTTAAGGGTTAATTTTGGAACTGAATGATTTTGAGCTCAAATCTATAATTAGATTATAGATTCATTATTCACTAGTGAATTAATGGTACTTAAGGACTAAGAAGTAAATTAGAAAGGTAAAATGGTAATTCTTCTATTCTAATTTTTGAACTAATTAATTAGAGGGTTGAACTATTGTAAGATGGTTATATCAATGGACATCTTAGAATAAGATTTCTATAAAAGTATATCTATAACATAAAGAGTTCAATTCTGAATTTATAGTGGAGAAATATCATAATTAATAAATTAACTATTATAATTAAAGAGTTTAATTATTTAGTTTCAATTTATTGGAGCTTAATGTTATAGGTCCATGGTCCCCGAAATGACTCAAACAAACACTGACAAAGATAAATACAAAAATAGGAAAAATGACTTATTTGATAAGTAAAATATTTTTCTATGCATTAAATATTATTATTCTATATTTATGTGTAATTAATTAATTGAGAATTAATTAATTATTTGATTTAACAAAAATATAATTAATTTTGAATTAACTTATTTTTGGGATTTTTGGTATTTAAATAATAAGAAAAATTGGAAAAAATCACGTGTCTTCCTTTGCATGTGGTACATGTGTAGCACAGTGCACAGTCACTGTGCTACACACACAAGAAGTTTCTAGAAGTTTCTTTGTTCCACATTTTTAGTTATTTAAATATTAAATAAATAATGAGATATTGTAATATGATTAATATATTATTATTTAAACAAACTCTGATAACTGATTAGTTATTTTTAAATTGTTTTACATAACTAATATTTTATTTTAATATATTGGATATATTAAATATATGAGATCAGTTTTTCAAAACGATACTTTTGAGTGATAGAAAATATATCGTGAAATCTCCCTGAGAGAAATAGAACAGTGATACAAGCATAGGTCACTGTTCTTCATAAACTTAGGTCCAAACTTTATCAAATCTCATGTGTTGAGAACATCTGATAAATAGATTTTGCCTATTGTTTTATATAGCGAGCCCACACTCGTTCTTTGTGTGCTGAGAACATTTTGGAAGATCTTGGTGTGAGATCTCAAGGATTTTTGCCATACAAAAAGATAGCAGCATGGAAGGACTTGAGGTAATTTTCTATTCATGTCTTTAATTCAATATATATATATATGTATGTGGAGAAGTAGATCTAGAAATTATGTGGGGTTAAATTAACAATTTTTATTATTGTTCCGCTACATATAATCTCTGATTTGATCTATAAAAACCAACAAATGGTATCAGAGTCATCTTCACATATATATATATATATATATATTGAATCTGTGTGGGTTTAGTTTTATGCATTTATTTATTTTTGATGAATGAATGGATGGCTTAATATGACTGAATGCATGGGAATGTTGAATCGTTAATTGTATGTTATTTTTGGGTTAGGATTTGTTTATGATTAGATCATTGTGTAAGCCATTAAAGGGCATAGGATTTATGTAATTTTATTTGGTTTTTGACACCATAAAATTTTAATTCCGATCACACAAAGTCAAAACGGAGCCCGGGATTTAGAATTCAGCCACTGTTCCTCTGAGGCCACCTTCCGAGCCGCTGTCGGGGCGTCGTACGCACGGGTTCGTACGGTTCCGTACAAGTGGGCCCTGGCAGCACCAAATGGTGCCACGTGTCCCCGTCTTACTGGTCCAATTTTTTTTTTTTTTATGAAATTAATCTGTTATTTTTTTAATTTTTAAAATGTTAAATATCCTATTTATTAGAAATTTGATATTTAAATAATGAGATAATTTTGTTATCCTAACAAACTTTTTTGAATATATTATTTAAATTTTTTTTTCTGAATAACAGATTTTAATTAAATTTATTTCAGTTTTTTTAATTAAAAAGGAAAATAAAATAATGATTATTTAAAAGTTTTGTTTTAATTAATCAAGATAATTAGAAAATTATTTTCTTATTATTATTATTCTGGACCAACGACACACATCCTACTGAAAGTAAAGTAAAGAAGCCTGATGGAGATCAATGCGGTTTTATTTTATTTTATTTTAATTTTATAAATAGGTTGTAAAATTAGAAATACCCAAAAGCATCCAGTTCAATATTTATTGTTTATTTATTTAAATAATTGTTTTCATGTGATTGATAAATGTTCATGCATTTTGTGACATACATAAAAAACCCACAAAGTCATTATCATGCATCTCATTGGTAGAAACATGATTATTAGGATTGTCCTATATGTTTATATGAGTTGTTTTGCGAAACCAATTGCATATAAATTACTTAGTTGTATTCTTTGAAAACTTGGTAAAATATCACACCGGTTTTAAGTCTTTATGACTTAATTTCTTTAAACCAAGTTTATTTTAAAATTGTTTTTTAGTAAAGTTTAGATGAACATAATTGATAATTTAAAATTGGATATGGACCTAGAAACTCACTTTCTTTCCAATTTTAATTATGTTCATAAAGTTTAAAGAATCTATAATTAATTTGGAATTAATTAGGTTAAAAACACTTATTTCAAAATAGTGAGTAGGGGAAGGTTGATAACTCAACATAACCCATGGTCTCCATTATTAATATAACATCGTGAGATGTGAATAGCGCCTCGCGACGACTTTGTTTTCGTCCCCCTAAGGAAGGTGTCTAGACATGTCAATAACAATGTTATATTTCTTATAAAGATAGGAACTAATGATGTATTTTAGGTTTGACCAATCCTAAGGCGGCATGTCCTAAGTTAAGTCATGAACTCCGAAATAATGGGTTGCACTCACAAAGTTATGATTAAGCTTTTGCAATGGATAATCATAACTTGACCAAACTAAGAGGTACTTTAATGTTTAAAAGATAAAATAATGAATTATTTTAAGTTTTAAACAATAAAGATAAGAACGTCTTATAAATTCTCTAAGATTAATTTGACCGACCCTAAGGCAGCACATTAATTGTTAGAAAGTTTTATCATGGAAATTAAACTTTATTTTATGTCTTTTAATTGTGCTCATGCATCACGTTTAATTTCCGAAACTTTGATATTTATTTTTCTAAATATAATAATAATATTTGTATTTTTTTATTTAGAATATGTCTATCTCTGGTAATCCCATCACTGCTTTAATCGCACAAGAAAAATTAACTGGTGATAACTTCATAAAATGGAAATCAAATATGAATTTGTTGTTGGTTAGCGAAAACCACAAGCTTGTCCTAAATGAGGAATGTCTTGAAGAACCTGGCGCCACTGCCCCGAAACATGTTCGGGACAAATTTGATGCATGGATTCAATCTAATAACAAAGTTAAGTGCTATATGCTTGTAAGCATGAGTGATATCTTACGAACAAAGCATGAATCCATGGAAACTGCTTTTGAGATACTAGAATCTCTTAAGGAAATGTTTGGGCGCCTATCTGATCAAAGTCGTCATGAGGCTACTAGAACCTACATGAATGCTAAGATGAAGAAAGGTCAATATGTGCGTGAGCATGTCTTGAACATGATCAGTGTACTCCATGAAGCTGAGACGCACGGAGTAGTCATGGATGAAAAAACACAAGTAAGCATCATACTTGAGTCTTTAACTCCTGCTTTTTCTACATTCACAACAAATTATGTCATGAACAAATTAGAATTTAACATGACACAATTGTTGAATGAATTACAAACTTTTGAGTCTTTGAACAAGACGATCTCAAGTCAGGCTAAAGCAAATGTTGCTGAAGCAAAACCATCTTCTTCTAAGAAGAAAAGGAAAAGCAATAACAATGACTACAAACCTAAAAAGGACAATCCGAAAAAGGCAAAGAAGTCATCCAAGGCACCCGAGAACAAAAAGAACAATGACCCTAAACAAAAAGCACCCAAAGAAAAGTGTTTCCATTGTAAAGTCGATGGTCATTGGAAGAGAAACTGTCCAAAGTATCTCGCCGAGCTGAAAGAGAAAAAGAAAGGTAAATTAGATTTACTTGTACTCGAAGCTTGTATGGTGGAACAAGATAAATTATCATGGATAGTTGATTCTAGGTCCGCTAACCATGTTTGTTCTTGTTTGCAGATGCTTGAGTCCGCAAAGCAGTTGGAGCAAGGAGAGATGACTATGAGAGTGGGAAGTGGAACGCTTGTTTCAGCTAAAGCATGTGGAACAGTCCGTTTAAATTTTAAGAACAATTTTCTAGTTTTGAATAATGTTCTATTTATTCCTGAAATTACTAGAAACATTATTTCTTTATCTTTGTTACATGAACAAAATTTTGGCATTTCTTTTAATAATAATATGATTTTTATTTCAAGGAATGGGAACAATATTTGTCATGCAAAACAAAAGGACGGAATGTACATGCTTAATCCAATTGAAAAATCGCTCAATAATTCTGAATTATTTAAAGTAGTTATTCCACGAAGTAACAAAGGACAAAAGGTTTCTAAAGAAAATGACACGTATCTTTGGCACTTAAGATTAGGCCATATTAGTCTAGATAGGATAAACTGGTTAACTAAAGATGGACCCTTGAGGGAACTAACAATTGGAACCCTACCAGTTTGTGAATCTTGTTTAGAAGGAAAATTGACAAAACGACCTTTCACTTCAAAGGGAAATAGAGCCAAAGAACCACTAGAGCTTATACATAGTGATGTATGTGGTCCAATTAACATTCAAGCTCGAGGTGGTTATGATATTTTGTCACATTTACTGACGACTATTCTAGATACGGTCATGATTACCTAATGCTTAAGAAGTCAGAAACTTTTGATAGGTTTAAAGACTTCAAAGACTTAGCTGAGAAGCAATTAGGTAAATCTTTAAAAACACTCCGATCTGATCGTGGTGGTGATTATTTGGATTCTGAATTCAAAGATTTCTTGCTGGAGCATGGTATTCTATCCCAACTCACAGCACCTGGAACACCATAACAAAACAGAGTTTCAGAGAGAAGAAACCGGATCTTGTTGGACATGGTCAGGTCTATGTTAAGCTACTCTTCACTTCCTTTATCGTTTTGGGGATATGCACTTCAAATAGCTAATTAAATTTTGAATGCAGTTCCGTCCAAAGCTGTGACAAAGACATCACTAGAATTATGGAATGGAAATAAACCTAGTTTAGGACATTTCCGTATTTGGGGTTGTCCTGCTCATGTGCTAAGACCTAAATCTGGAAAACTGGATTCAAGGTCTGAAGTGTGTATATTTGTGGACTATGTTCCAAAAACAAGAGGTGGATATTTCTATAGTCCAAGTGATCAAAATGTATTTGTTTCGATGAATGCAACCTTTTTAGAACATGACTATATGAATGGTTTTAAACCTTGGAGCAAAGTAGTTTTAGAGGAACTAATGACAGATAAAATTTCATCTCCATCTTCTTCATCAGTTAATGATAAAACAACCAAAGAAACCACAATTCCTGAAAAGGAACAACCAGTGCAACATCGTAGTGGGAGGATTGTGAGACAACCTATTCACTACAAACATGAGGCACACGTTCTTGTATCAGATACTGAAAAGGACGATCCATTGACTTTTAAAGAAGCAATGGAAGACCCTGATGTTGATAAGTGGCAAGCTGCCATGAATCAAGAAATGGAATCAATGTATTCCAATTCAGTCTGGGAACTTGTAGATTTACCTGACAATGTTAATGCCATTGGATGTAAATGGATCTACAAGAAGAAAAGGGGTGCAGATGGAAAGGTAAAGACTTATAAAGCAAGGCTTGTGACCAAAGGCGACACACAGAGAGAAGGTGTAGACTATGAAGAAACATTTTCTCTTGTGGCCATGCTTAAGTCCATTCGCATACTTTTATCCATAGCTGCCATCTATGATTATGAGATTTGGCAAATGGACGTCAAGACAGCCTTTCTGAATGGCCAACTTGATGAAACCATATATATGGAACAACCAGAAGTGTTTATTAAGAAGGATCAAGATCAAAAGGTATGCAAGTTGTTGAAATCCATATATGGATTGAAACAAGCATCAAGATCTTGGAATTTAACATTTGATGAAACTATCAAAACATATGGCTTCGAACAAAATGTTGACGAAGCATGTGTTTATAAATACATCAAAGGGAAAGTTGTAGTTTTCTTAGTTCTTTACGTTGATGATATATTACTGATTGGAAATGACGTAACATCATTATCAAGAGTAAAGAACTGGTTAGCTGAACAATTCCAAATGTAAGATTTGGGAGAAGCCAAATATGTTCTGAGCATTAAGATTTTTAGAGATAGACAGACCAAAAATGTTGGCACTGTCTCAAGCAACTTATATTGATAAGGTGCTAGAACGCTTTAATATGCAAAACTTCAAAAAGAGTGATATGCCAACCCGTTCTGGAGTATTCCTTTCCAAGGAGTAGTGTCCCAAAACACCTGAGGAAGAGGAAGACATGAGACAGTATCCCTATGCCTCAGCAGTAGGCAGTCTGATGTATGCCATGTTGTGTACAAGACCTGACATTTGTTATTCAGTAGGGATAGTCAGCCGTTATCAATCTAATCCTGGATTGAGTCATTGAATTTCAGTAAAGAATATTCTCAAGTATCTTAGAAATACTAGAGATTATATTTGATGGACCCAAAATGGGTATGTTTTAAATATTTATACTCGCAAGCGTACGAATCGTATATGGAATATAGTGTTCGTGTAAGCATGAGATCGAACCCAAAGGAGTTGTCTAAAAATAAAAAGAAAACTATTTTAAATCAAAAGTAATAAATTCTAACCTAGCTCCAAAGATTGATGAGTTTTAATATTATGAACATAAAATAAAAGATTGAAAAATAAAGCGATTTAAGAGAATAAAAATAAAACAATAATGATTTGAAAATAAGTGTTAAAAGAAAAGATTATTAAGATACTAGAATCCACAAAATGTAAGTTTAATAATATTTATTAGTATATTGATTCCCAAGTTTTAGTGTTAGTTAAAATAATTTAAACTATCATTTTCAAAATAGATTTATGATTTTAAGCACAAATTACTTCTAAAAAGATATGATTTTTCTTCACTTTTCAAAATTATAATTTCAAAGCATTTAGTGTAAATCAATCTAATGAAATAACAAATAAATCAATGAACATTATTTATAAGGCAAAACATAATATTTTTGTTCTAAGCATGGATGTGTACAATTTAATGACACATCTTACACAAAGAATATTATGTTTTTGCAAAATGAAGAACAAAGTGCATATTATCTAACAATCCAAAATATGAGATATTAAAGATGAAAGACATATACGAAGAAGAAAAATCCGTAAACTTGTTGCATTACAAGGGAAATCAACATACAACATAAATATTACCTAGTTACAAGTTACTTCATCATGATCTTATAAAAAAGATCAGAAGCACATAACTAGAGTAGAAATTACAAAATAAATGACATACATACTTGCAAAATGCTCTTGAAAAACCCAAAATGGAAGAGAGAATGGTAGAGAGAAAATGGGAGAAAAGAACCAAAAATTAAGCACCCTAAAATGGTCTTGAAACTCCATATTTATAGCCAAAGTGAGGTTATTAAAATAATCAATTTAAATTAATTAAATTTATTAGATTAATTAAATAAAATAAATATGGTATGTAGAGGTAAATTATAGGGTGTAATGATGATGTTGTGGTGAAAAATATGTAGAAAAATAGGTAAAAAGTTGGCATTTTAGACAAGGGGACAATATGCAAATTGATGGGCTCAAGAGGTGGCTACTGGCTGCTTCAAGGCCGAATTTGGGCTGGGCCGAATTTCTTGGGCCTGCTGGGGAGAAGGAAATGGTCACGGCTGGGGAGACTTAAGGCAGCTGGGGTGAAGGAAAAGCTGGGACAGGTGGCGGCAGTTGGGCAGTAGGCGTGGGAGAGGGCAGGCGTGATGGCTGCTTGGTGCCAGGCGCAGGAGTGGAGAAGCGGGCCTGGCTTGCTGGGGAGGCCCAGGTGGCTGGCTGGAGGAGAAAGGAGGCACTTGCTGGAGTTAGGCGGGCCTGGGCTGAGGCATTGGGCCTTCGGTCTGGGCAGAGAGAAAATGAGAAAAATGCCACAATCTCTTAGCTTTTTCTACAAAAATGCCACTTTTATTTCCATTTATCTTCTTTTTCAAGCATAAAAAATTGCAAAGCAAATCCTACAAAATAAGTCAATATTAAATTAGAATCAAATATTTTCAATTATAAAATAACTCATATTAAGTCATGAAAATACTAATTGAAATTTAATTTACTTTGGCAATTAAGTTCAATAAAATTACATTTTTTAACTTATAATCTAACAATACAAATTTCAAATAATTAAACTACAACATATTATAATAAAGTATCTATAAAAACATATAAAAAATCTAGAAAACTACAATAAGACTAATAAATTAAAAATTACATAAAAACTTAATAAGTTAATTAAAAACTCAATAACTAAGCAACAATTAGCATATAAACTATGGTAAAATAACTCTATTTTGTAGAGTTATCACACCCCCAAACTTAAAGTTTTGCTAGTCATCAAGCAAAAAAAAAATTAAAACACACATTTTTTTATTGGTGATATAAAAAGGATTTTCTCTAAAATTGCACAATGAAAATAAATCTAAAAAATTATTATGAATAAAGGTTAAGCTTATGTAATTAATTAAATTGTCAATTTTGCTTTTAGAAAATAGGTTTTCATTAAAATTATTTTTCACTTAAACTTATAGGAAATAAGAGTGTTCTTGTTATGAAAAATGTACTTTTTTGTTACAAGCAAAATTGACTCTATAATTAAAAACAAATCTTAAGAATTATTCATATTTTTAAGGGAACTAAACTCAAACTCAAACTCAATCAAGATTTTTATCATTGAAAATGAAAAATATCACCAATTTTTTTTTTTGAATTTTTATGAAAATGAACAAATTAAAAAAAATTAACAAAACAACAACATATATATAATTTTTTTTTTCAAACAAACATAAATAAAACACAAAAATTAACACAAAACATAAAAATTTAAATCAACGCAAAGCATAAACACAATAAATCATACTCTCCTTAATGATAATAACCATATAAACTCGATACCCCCAAACTTAATTTAAGCATTGTCCTCAATGTGCCAAAATATAAATATAAATTAAAATTGACAAGAGTTTAGAATGGTCGTACCTCGATATGGTGCACCGCTAAGAGAGTAAAAGATACAGCAAACAAAAATTAAATCGCACATAAAACAAACAAAACAAATAAAACACAAGTTATCAAGATCAAATAGGAATCAAATAGCATGGTAAACAAGGTCCTCAAGGAGGATCTCATCCACTTCATCGGTTTTCAATTCTAAAAATGGTTTTAATTTTTGTCCATTAACTTTAAATATATCACCATTTTTAGGATTTTCAATTTTAATAGCTCCATGTGGAAAAACAATACGAACAATGTAAGGACCGGACCACCTAGAGCGTAACTTTCCTGGGAATAAATGCAAACGAGAGTTGTGTAAAAGGACTTTCTGACCTGGAGAAAAATATTTTTGTCATGGTAAAATTTCATGTGATCCTTATACTTTTTTGAATAGTCATATGCATCATTCCTAATTTCGTCTAGTTCATTTAGTTGAAGCTTTCCTTTCTCACCTGCCTTGTCTAAAGAAAAGTTTAACTGCGTAATTGCCCAAAAGGCTCTATGTTCTAACTCAACAGGTAAATGGCACGCCTTCCCATACACAAGTCTGTAGGGTGACATGCCAATGAGTGTTTTGTACGCGGTACGATACGCCCATAATGCATCAGTGAGTCTTAAGGACCAATCTTTCCTAGTTGGATTCACAGTTTTTTCTAAAATGTGCTTAACTTCCCTATTAGACACTTCAACTTGACCACTAGTTTGTGGGTGATATGGTGTTGAGACTTTATGCATAATTTCATATTGTTTCATCAAATGTTCAAATGGCTTATTACAAAAGTGTGTACCGTTATCACTAATGATAGCATGTGGTGAACCAAAACGGGAAAGTATATTTTCTTTTAAAAACCGAAGCACAACTTTGTGGTCATTAGTGTGGCATGCAATAACTTCAACCAATTTAGACACATAATCAACTCCAACAAGAATATAAAGATTACCAAAAGAGTTAGGAAATGGTCTCATAAAATCAATGCCCCAAACATCAAATATGTCAATAATAAGAATAGGATTTAAAGGCATCATGTTTCTTTTAGTTAAACTTCCTAACTTTTGGCAACATTCACAAGCTTTACAATAAACATATGTATCATGAAAGATAGTAGGCCAATAATAACCACATTGTAAAACTTTAGCAACTGTTTTCTTACCACTAAAATGTCCTCCACATGCATGATCGTGACAAAAAGATATGATTTTAGATTGGGCACAATTTGGAATGCATCTTCTAATTATTTGATCAGGGCAGTATTTAAACAAGTAAGGATCATCCCAAATAAAGTTTTTCACCTCAGAATAAAATTTAGATTTATCATGCTTAGACCAATGAGATGGTATTTCTTTAGTGACCAAATAATTAACAATATCAGCATACCAAGGCAAGGAAGAAACATGCATCAATTGTTCATCAAGAAAAGTTTCAGTGATAGGAGTGGAATCATGTATAGTTTCAACTACTAGTCTAGATAAATGATCAGCAACAACATTTTCATATCCCTTTTTATCACATATTTCTAAGTCGAATTCTTGTAAAAGCAGGATCCAACGGATCAAACGAGACTTAGCATCTTTTTTCAAGAAGAGATATTTTAGTGCAACATGATCAGAATAAACAATAATTTTAGACCCTAACAAATAAGATCTAAATTTCTCCAATGCAAAAACAACAGCAAGCAATTCTTTTTCGGTTGTGGAGTAATTTAATTGAGAATCATTTAAAGTTTTGCTAGCATAGTAAATTACATGAGGTATTTTTTCAACTCTTTGTCCTAAGACAGCACCTATAGCATAATCAGAAGCATCACACATTATTTCAAAAGGTATTTTCCAATCAGGGGGTCGAATAATGGGTGCAGTAGTCAACAAATTTTTTAATTTTTCAAAGGCAACATGACAATCATTATTAAAGACAAAAGTATTTTCTTTTCCATGTAAATGACATAAAGGCCGAGAAATTTTGCTAAAGTCTTTTATAAATCTTCTATAAAAACCAGCATGGCCTAAGAATGATCTAATTTCTTTCACAGTTTTAGGTGGGGGAAGTTTTGAAATAAGATCAACTTTAGCTTTATCAACTTCTATTCCCTCAGAAGAGATTACATGACCTAAAACAATTTCTTTTTTAACCATAAAATGACATTTTTCCCAGTTAAGCACAAGGTTTTTCTCTTTGCAACGAATTAAAACAAGTGAAAGATGGTGCAAACATTCATCAAAAGAGGAACCAAACATAGAAAAATCATCCATAATTACTTCAAGAAATATTTCAACCATGTTAAAAAAAATCGAAATCATACACCTTTGAAAAGTCGCAGGTGCGTTGCATAATCCAAAAGGCATGCGACAATAGGCAAAAGTCCTAAAAGGGCATGTAAATGTAGTCTTTTCTTGATCTTCTGGGGCAATGGGGATTTGGTTATATCCCGAATACCCATCAAGAAAGCAATAATATGCATGGCCAGCTAATCGTTCAAGCATTTGATCAATAAAAGGTAATGGAAAATGGTCTTTTCTAGTAACATTATACAGTTTTCTATAGCCTATGCACACTCTCCACCCCGTTTGTACTCTAGTAGGGATTAATTCATTTTTCTCATTTTCAACAACTGTGATCCCAGACTTCTTAGGCACAACTTGAACTGGACTAACCCATTGACTATCAGAAATAGGGTAAATGATACCTACGTCTAAAAATTTTATGACCTCTTCTCTAACTACTTCTTTCATATTTGGATTTAACCTTCTTTGACATTCCCGAGAGGTTTTAGCATTCTCTTCTAGATGGATTCTATGCATACATATGGATGGGCTAATTCCTTTAATGTCTCCAATGGTCCAACCTATGGCCTCTTTATGCTTTCTAAGGACATCTAACAATTTATCTTCTTGTTCTTTATCTAAAGCGGATGCTATGATAACAGGTAATGTTTCAGACTCTCCTAGAAAAGCATATTTTAAATTTTCTGGCAAAGGTTTAAGGTCTAACTTTGGAGACTCGGAGATTGATTGAACATGATCTAAGGGTGAAAAAGGCTCATTTTTGGTTTCATTTAAGGGTATAGACTCTAGTAAAGAATTCACATCATCATTAGAGTCATCAACATGCAAGTTCATACCAAAGTATTTTTCATAAAAGTCAAGTAAGTCATTTCCATCATCTTCACATATACTATCTATCATGTTAACTTCATGTATTTCCTCACACTCAACAGATTTAGCAACATTAAAACCATTCAATTCAACAGTCATATTTCCAAAAGATAATTTCAAAACACCATTACGACAATTTATGATTTCATTAGATGTAGCTAAGAATGGTCTACCTAAAATGATAGGAATTTGAGCATGCATGTTTTCTACAGGTTGAGTATCAAGAACAATGAAGTCAACAGGAAAATTAAATTTATCAAAACATCCTCTATAATGCCTCTAGGAATTTTCACAGAACAATCGGCTAATTGAAGAGTTATAGAGGTAGGTTTTAGCTCACCAAGACCAAGTTGCTTATAAACAGAATAAGGCAATAAATTCACACTAGCACCCAAATCAAGTAAAGCCTTGTTAATAAAATGATCACCAATAATGCATGAAATTGTGGGACACCCAAGATCTTTATATTTAACAAGACTCTTATATTGAATAATGGAACTAGCTTGTTCAGTTAAAAATGCCTTTTTAGGAACATTAGTGTTTCTTTTAACAGTACAAAGATCCTTTAAAAATTTAGAGTAGGTAGGAATTTTTTTAATGGCATCTAAGAAAGGGATATTGATACTAACTTGTTTAAAAACTTCTAAGATGTCATTATATTGGCCGCCTTTTTTAATTGGAAGTAATCTTTGTGGGAATGGGGCTTTTGGAATGAAATGATGAATTGGAGTTTCCTTGTTTGAAAATTCATTGGCATTAGAGCTAGAAGGCTGACTCTTTTCTTTTTCTTTTTCATTTTCAACCTCGGGTATGTAATCGGGTTTGACAATGTTCTTTCCGGATCTAAGAGTTGAAATTGATTTGACTTCTCCATTATGACTAGACTTTCCTATCTCATATTGACCTTTTGGATTAGGGATAGGTTGACTAGGGAATGTTCCTTTTTCTCTATCAGCTAAAGCAGTGGCGAGTTTTCCTACTTGTGTCTCGAGTTTGGTAATTGATTGAGATTGATTTTGTAGGATTTGTTTAGTGGATTGCATAAATTGTTGTAAAGTATCTTCTAATGAAGGTTTTCTTTGTTGAGGATATGGTTGATTTTGTGAGGCATGAGCTTGGTTTTGTGTGTTGTATTGGTGCCCTTGATTCATTTGGGGTTGGTTTTGTCTCCATGAAAAGTTTGGATGGTTTCTCCAATTTGGATTGTAGGTGGATGAAAATGGGCTATCATTTGGTTTCCCATAAGAATGAAGAGCATTGGCCTCCTCAGAAAAGGCTTCTTGGTAGGAAGGACATGATTGGGCATTATGGCAAGGACTAGAACATATAGAACAAACATCTTTTCTTGGTTGTATTGGAGAGTTTATAGTTTGGCTTATGGCTAAAGCTTCTACTTTTCTCGCTAATTTTTCTAAGGATGTTCTTAAGTCTAATTCTTCTTTTACTTCATACCTTCCTCCTCTTTTTGGTGAATTAGTTGACCTAGACCTAGGATCAAAATAATTCAATTGTTGTGAATTGACAGATAAATTTTCAAGGGCGTCCCACGCCTCTTGTCCTTGAAATTTTAAAAAATTTCCAGTATGCATAGATTGAATCATTTGACGATTAGAGGGAGTCAAACCATCATAAAAATATTTTACAAGTCTCCATTTTTCAAAACCATGATAAGGACATTTTAATAATAAATCTTTCCCAACATTCATAAAACTCTTCATTATCTTTTTGAAAAACTCGGAGATTTCTCTCCTTAAACTATCAGTTTTAGACGTAGGAAAAAATTTCAGCAAGAATTTATTATAAAGTTGATCCCATGTAGTTATAGACCCCGTGGGAAGGGAATTTAACCAAGCTTTTGATTTGTCTTTTAATGAAAAAGGAAATAATCTTAGTTTGACCGACTCATCAGAAAATTTTTGAAATTTAAATGTTGAGCAAATTTCTAAGAAATCTTTTACATGCATGTAAGGATCTTCTCTATCTAACCCATAAAAAGATGGCAACAATTGAATGATTGCTGGTTTAAGCTCAAAATGAGTAGCTGAAGTTGTAGGAAAAACAATGCATGAAGGAGCATTAGATGAAATAGGTGCAAAATATTCAAGCAAAGTTTTTTCAGGCACAACATTTTCATCAACAGGATTAGCAATAGGTTCCATGATGCTCAAATTTTTACTAACACTTTCAATTTCAAACAAAGATAAACGTCTTTTTACTAATCGTTTTTTAGAGTTACGTTCTCAATGATGCATACAATTTTCACAAACAAGGCAACAAGGATAATCTCAAACAAGCAATTTTCTGATGTGGAAGATCAGTTAAAACCTCAACCACAGAGCATACTTATAATTTTTAGAGATTTCAAAACAATATAATTTTTATGGTTTACTTGTCCCCAGGCCTATTTGATTCCACTTACTCGCGCACTACTAACAACTCCCCGAGGTTAATTAGTAGAGGCGGATTGGGAATTTTGTTCAAATTTCCTTTAAGCAAAAATTGCTTATGGTGAAAGGACAAGATTTAGGTTTTTTTTTTTCTTTTTCAAGTATTTTTCACAATATTACACTAAAATATTATAAAAGACAAAGAAAAATAATGCAAAAATTAAATAAAACTAAAATTTAGGCAAAAGTAGGAAGGCATAGCATGCCATCAACTATAACAAAATTAAGGTAAAAATTAGGAGACAAAATTGCCATCAACTAGTAACTTGCGGAAATTAAATAAAATAAAAATTACAACAAGATAAATAAAGAAAATTATAACAAAGGTTAGGAGGCACAAGTGCCGTCAACTAACAAAGAAATATAAGAAATAAAAATTACAACAAAATTAGGAGGCACAAGTGCCATCGACTATAAAAATTAAAAGGATAGATAGGAGGCACAAGTGCCGTCAACTAAAAAAAACAATAAATATAGAAATATAAGTATTTTTTTTATGGGTGGTAGAACCGTCTCAAATTTTCTTTTTATCTTTTTTTTTTAGTTTTTATAGATATATATATTTTTTTAGTTTTTTTTTAGTGCAAAAAAAATTAAAATAACTAGTAGAAGAATTCACTAACCTTGAGATAAATTTCGTTTCTTTTTTCTTGCAACTCCCCGGCAACGGTGCCAAAAACTTGATGGACCCAAAACGGGTATGTTTTAAAAATTTATACTCGCAAGCGCACGAATCGTATATGGAATATAATGTTCGTGTAAGCACGAGATCGAACCCAAAGGAGTTGTCTAAAAATAAACAGAAAACTATTTTAAATCAAAAGTAATAAATTCTACCCTAGCTCCAAAGATTGATGAGTTTTAATATTATGAACATAAAATAAAAGATTGAAAAATAAAGCGATTTAAGAGAATAAAAATAAAGCAATAATGATTTGAAAATAAGTGTTAAAAGAAAAGATTATTAAGATACTAGAATCCACAAAATGTAAGTTTAATAATATTTATTAGTATATTGATTCCCAAGTTTTAGTGATAGTTAAAATAATTTAAACTGTAGAGTCCAAGAACTTTACTTAGCTAATTATTTAGTAGTATTATAGTATGTATAGTATTATCTTTGTTACTGTGGATTTTTGGTTCAGACCGGGAATTATTTGGACACTCATAGTAGTACTTATAGATTTTCTAAGTTTAATCTATAGTTTAAGAATATTAAGTTAACCTAAGGTTTGATTAATGTGACTGATATTAAGGATTATATTTATTATACTATAAGGTTTAGATATCAACCAATAGGATTTTAAGCACATGTTATGAATGGTAATTAAGGATTAAGTATTTTTTAGGATTAAATTTAATAAGGAATAAAGTTTGAATGTTATAGGGTCAGTCAGCAGCTTTGAATACGTTGAGGGCTTAGTCAAGGCTGTTTACTCCATTCAAACTTAGCTAAAAATGTGTAATTTCGTGTTTAATTATTCAGCGTGTGTCGATATATCGCAGCTATAGGGGGCGATATATCGCAGCACGTAGATACGGAAAACACGAGACGATGCACGGTCGCCTCGGGCATACTGGCCCAGGCGATATATCGCCTACAGGGGGCGATATATCGCCTCCTCCAGCATAAATTCAAACACTTTTGAATTCTTTTCCTTTCAGCCATTCAAACTCCTCCATAAGTCCAACATCTTTTGAACGAGTCTTCAGCCTCTGCTGAACGATTATTCAAATATTTTTCACCTAAAAAGCCATTATTTTTATTCAAGTAAAATCAAGATACTTTCATTCCCAAACTCTATAAATAGGACCTAGTACCCAGCCATTATTCACCTTTTGCTCTAAGTTCAGAAGCTGCTAGTGTTAAGTGAGTGTGAGAGTGTAAACACCTAGTTTGGGAAAATCATAAGCTTATCAAACACTTTGGGAAGTGAGGTTCTATAGTATTTCGGTTGAGGTGTAGATTGGTCTTTCAAGTCTTTGAGGTAACCAAAACTCTAGTTCATTTCTGTATTATGTTATTTTCTTTCTCATAGTCTTCTACTCAATCTCTAACCTTAATCTTCATTTTGGTTAGGGAATCTAAGTTCTTGAGCACATAAGTTTCGGTAAGCATGTTTCTCAAATGGTTTAGTCTTTCCATCCCTTTCATTTCATCTCCTTTCTTCTTTAGACTCACTCTTTCTAATGGTTATTAGGAGTGTTCCAAAAGGTCCCAACTCAGTCCACATATCCCGGTAACTTTGGTAAGGAAAATAGGATAGAATCTATATGTGTATTGTTTATGTTATCTTATCTGTTATGTTATGAAATATGATATGAATATGTTATGAATGTGTATGTTTGTAGGCTTGGGCTTATGCCCTATTTGACTAACAAGACCCCAAAAAGATTATGGGCATATGCCTACTTAGCTAGTAGGACCCCACTAATCTCATGGGCATAAGCTTGTTTAGTCTATGGCCATTATAATAAGTATATGTATTAAGTGTAATGATATGTCTATACATTTATTATGAAATTTATGTGTATGACTATGTGTTAGATTTTCCTTGCTGGGCATTAGGCTCATTCCTTTCTGTTTTATGTGCAGGAAAATAAGTTTTAGAGGCGGTAAGATTCGTGACGCTTAGAGGATGTGTATCGATGGTGAATGGAGTCAAGGGGCCGAGCGTTATTCGATTCGAGGATGTAGTCTCATTTTACCTTTTTTTATGGTTTTACGTGTATTTTCCGCATTTTCTATGTAACTCTTTTCACTTTAAGTTATTTTTGTTTTAAAGACAATGGGTACCCATATCCTACTTAATTTTATGAAAGTAACCTTTGTTTCTACAAGTTTATAATAAATTATGGTATTTTCGCAAATGTATGTTTTAGTAAGAATTTGTATGTATAGTTCGATAATGGTCCAAGAGTCTAGATTAGTGGGTCATTATATAAACTATCATTTTCAAAATAGATTTATGATTTTAAGCACAAATTACTTCTAAAAAGATATGATTTTTCTTCACTTTTCAAAATTATAATTTCAAAGCATTTAGTGTAAATCAATCTAATGAAATAACAAATAAATCAATGAACATTATTTATAAGGCAAAACATAATATTTTTGTTCTAAGCATGTATGTGTACAATTTAATGACACATCTTACACAAAGAATATTATGTTTTTGCAAAATGAAGAACAAAGTGCATATTATCTAACAATCCAAAATATGAGATATTAAAGATGAAAGACATATACGAAGAAGAAAAATCCATAAACTTGTTGCATTACAAGGGAAATCAACATACAACATAAATATTACCTAGTTACAAGTTGCTTCATCATGATCTTAATAATCTTATAAAAAAGATCAGAAGCACATAACTAGAGTAGAAATTACAAAATAAATGACATACATACTTGCAAAATGCTCTTGAAAAACCCAAAATGGAAGAGAGAATGGTAGAGAGAAAATGGGAGAAAAGAACCAAAAATTAAGCACCCTAAAATAGTCTTGAAACTCCATATTTATAGCCAAAGTGAGGTTATTAAAATAATCAATTTAAATTAATTAAATTGATTAGATTAATTAAATAAAATAAACATGGTATGTAGAGGTAAATTATAGGGTGTAATGATGATGTTGTGGTGAAAAATATGTAGAAAAATGGGTAAAAAGTTGGCATTTTAGACAAGGGGACAATATGCAAATTGATGGGCTCAAGAGGTGGCTAATGGTAGCACTTTGGCTGCTAGCTGCTTCAGGGCCGAATTTGGGCTGGGCCGAATTTCTTGGGCCTGCTGGGGAGAAGGAAATGGTCACGGCTGGGGAGACTTGAGGCAGCTGGGGAGAAGGAAATGGCCAAATGGTGAAGGAAAAGCTGGGACAGGTGGCGGCAGCTGGGCAGTAGGCGTGGGAGAGGGCAGGCGTGATGGCTGCTTGGTGCCAGGCGCAAGAGTGGAGAAGCGGGCCTGGCTTGCTGGGGAGGCCCAGGTGGCTGGCTGGAGGAGAAAGGAAGCACTTGCTGGAGTCAGGCGGGCCTGGGCTGAGGCATTGGGCCTTCGGTCTGGGCAGAGAGAAAATGGGAAAAATGCCACAATCTCTTAGCTTTTTCCACAAAAATGCCACTTTTATTTCCATTTCTCTTCTTTTTCAAGCATAAAAAAATGCAAAGCAAATCCAACAAAATAAGTAAATATTAAATTAGAATAAAATATTTTCAATTATAAAATAACTCATATTAAGTCATGAAAATACTAATTGAAATTTAATTTACTTTGGCAATTAAGTTCAATAAAATCACATTTTTTAACTTATAATATAACAACACAAATTTCAAATAATTAAACTACAACATATTATAATAAAATATCTATAAAAACATATAAACAATCTAGAAAACTACAATAAGACTAATAAATTAAAAATTACATAAAAACTTAATAAGTTAATTAAAAACTCAAGAACTAAGCAACAATTAGCATATAAAATATGGTAAAATAACTCTATTTTGTAGAGTTATCAATATGCTTGTATATTCAGGTGGAGACCTGAACCCCACTGATTACACTGATTCTGATTTTCAATCAGACAGAGATAGTCAGAAATCAACTTCTGGATCAATGTTTATTATTGGAGGTGGAGCAGTTGTCTGGAGAAGCAGTTTGGCTGAAAAAGTTCTACACGGATCTAGAAGTGGTTCCAGAAGTGTAGAAACCACTTGTTCTAGACTGTGACAACAATGGAGCAGTGGCTAATTCTAAAGAACCAAGAATCCACAAGAAGGGAAAGCATATAGAGTGCAAATACCACTTAGTCAACGAAATCGTACATAGAGGAGATGTGTCCATTCTGAAAATCGCATCAGAACGCAACCTGGCAGACCCGTTTACGAAGACGCTTCCTATAAAGCAATTCGAGGGTCATGTACGTAATATTTGATTGAGAGAAATGCCTTACTTGCTTTAAGTACAAGTGGGAGATTGTTAGGAGTGTGTCCTAAAAGCATGTAAAAGACATTTATTATTTCGATGAAAAAATAAATACAATGGTCTATATATTGTTGTATTTAGATTATTAAATTATTGTTTGAATAATTTTGTAAATATCATAAATATTCCATATTCATTATTGAGGATGTGATCTTGTATTAGTATGAGAGAATTAAGATCGCATGAATGAATAAAAATAGTCAACAACATCAAATTGAAGTTATGGAATTCTTTAATTGGGGTTGTAAGTACGGTTTGCTGAGTATCACGTTGATACAAATAATCTAGATTTGGATTATTGATGTGGTAAGACATCTCAGTAAAGGTGCTTTATATAATATGATTTTATATGACATGAACCGATATGAATAAAAGTCTTTATCCAAAAATCATTTAATAATAAAGACTTGTAATTCATATCATAACTGATGATCATTTATAGATCAACCTAAATCCTGAGTGTTCATGAGCTCCTGTTCATGTTTATTAAATCTTTTGATTCATTCGTTAAGGTCTCTTAATAGAATGAGGCTAAGACTTTTGTTTTGGAGATTTAATATCATGGATGGCTGGGAACATGTATCAACAATAAAGAATCTAATCTTTCCTAACGGATCGTATATTAGTTCCCTTAAGGGTTAATTCTGGAACTAAATGATTTTGAGCTCAAATCTATAATTAGATTATAGATTAATTATTCACTAGTGAATTAATGGTACTTAAGGAATAAGAAGTAAATTAGAAAGGTAAAATGGTAATTCTTCCATTCTAATTTATGAACTAATTAATTAGAGGGTTGAACTATTGTAAGATGGTTATATCAATGGACAGCTTCGAATAAGATTTCTGTAAAAGTATATCTATAACATAAATAGTTCAATTCTGAATTTATAGTGGAGAAATATCATAATTAATAAATTAATTATTATAATTGAAGAGTTTAATTATTTAGTTTCAATTTATTGGAGCTTAATGTTATAGGTCAATGGTCCCCGAAATGGCTTAAACAAACACTCACAAAGATAAATACAAAAATAGGCAAAAGGACTTATTTGATAAGTAAAATATTTTTCTATGCATTAAACACAATTATTCTATAATTATGTGTAATTAATTAATTGAGAATTAATTAATTATTTGATTTAAAAAATATAATTAATTTTGAATTAATTTATTTTTAGGATTTTTAGTATTTAAATGATAAGAAAATTTGGGAAAAATCACATGCCTTCCTTGACATGTGGTACACGTGTAGCACAGGGCACAGTCACTGTGCTACACACACAAGAAACTTCTAGAAGTTTCTTTGTTCCACATTTTTAGTTATTTAAATATTAAATAAATAATGAGATATTATAATATGATTAAAATATTATTATTTAAACAAAATCTGATAACTTATTAGTTATTTTTAAATTGCTTTAAATAACTAATATTTTATTTTAATATATTGGATATATTAAATATATGAGATCAGTTTTTCATAACAATACTTTTGAGTGATAGAAAATATATAGTGAAATCTCCCTAAGAGAAATAGAACAGTGATACAAGCATAGGTCATTGTTCTTCACAAATTTAGGTCCAAACTTTATCAGATCTCATGTGTTGAGAACATCTGATAAATAGATTTTGCCTATTGTTTTATATAGCGAGCCCACACTCGTTCTTTGTGTGCTGAGAACATTTTGGAAGATCTTGGTGTGAGATCTCAAGGATTTTTGCCATACAAAAAGATAGCAACAAGGAAGGACTTGAGGTAATTTTCTATGCATGTCTTTGATTCAATATATATATATATATATGTATGTGAAGAAGTAGATCTAGAAATCTTGTGGGGTTAAATTAATAATTTTGATTGTTGTTCCGCTGCGTATAATCTCTTATTTGATCTATAAAAACCAACAACCAACACGTGTCACTTCATATTTGGTCTAGCTCATAAATATTTTTAAAAAATTATTTTAAATAACTTTGAATAGAAAATAAATTAAAAATATATTTTAATTTATTAAATGTTATAAATTTAAATTAAAACAAAACAAAAATCTAAAATCTAAAATCTAAAAAAATAACTATACTATTAATTAAAATTATTTCTTACTCTCTCTCTCTCTCTCTCTTTCCCGTATCTTTCTTCTTCCCCTTCTTCTCTCACCAGCCCAGCCGGCTCTAGGGAGTGAAATCGCACCTTTCACAGACAGCCATGGCCGATGACTGGCGGAGGTGGGGAGCTGCGATGAATGCGAGTTTCAAAGATGGCTAGTGTAACGTCCCAAATTACCTAATAATGCTTAGGGCCTTGATTATGGGGCCAGGATGATAAATTATGGAAACTATGTGTTTATGTGATATATATGTGCATCATTGCATGATTATGTGAGTTATATTATGATATGAATTGACATGCATGTTTAGGTGTATTAAATATGTATGTGGGCCCGTTTCTTATTAGAAGGGCAATTATTGTAATTTGGCTCATTATGGGTATATTTGGCATATATGTGATATATGTGTGAGACCACATTATTATGTGGATATATTAGGGTTACTTGGCACGAGGTGATCCCAGAGAGCAAGTTAGCGGGAAAGTCACAACGGGATTAATACTTGACTCGGGGTGATTCAAATGGGTATTTTGGGTATTTGGTACATTACCGGGATATTGGGTAATGAGAATGATTATTTGATGATATATTGGGAGTTAGTGAGACCAGGAGGGAATTCTGGGAATTTTGACTATTTTACTATAACGTCCTGGTTAGCCAAAACCATTACACTGTGTATTTTTTATAGTGCTTAACTCGCTATATGAGTCATTAGGCCATAAACGTGCATCTAAATGTGATTAATGGTCCAGGGTTAAAAATTTCGGTTAAAAGGAATGGATATTTCATTAAAACATTAAACTATACATGGGATCCCATAATAAACGTTTACAGTTCCAAAATGGTCATTACAATTCAAATGTTACAATCCGCCGACCTAAACAACAAAAATAGGGTTTAACCCTAGTTCCTTTGAAAAACCTTGGCCGTGGCATGTGTACATGTCGCCACTTAAGCTCTCCAACTCACGGCTGGTCCAACTTTTCTTTCCCTTTACCTGCACCACGTAGCACCCATGAGCCAAGGCCCAGTAAGAAATCTTAAACATGCTCATAAGCAATGAATAACAAATTTCCATAACATAATAAACATGCCAGCAGTAATAACCCTACTCATGCACATATATCATTCATATAAATGACTACACCATCATATGGAACCAAATGCCCTAAATAAATGATTAAGTGATTCATATCAGGGCCGATTACCCAAGTACATGACTAATAAGTCACAATGGGGCTCATCGCCCTAGGATTTGGGACTGATAAGTCACCTCAGGGCCCTTTGCCCTATCCTTTGTATAACCAGCCTTGAAGTTGGCCCTGCGTACCTGGCGCTTTAGTTTTCTACGACCATTGGGTCAGTCAAGCATTTAAGGCGCTCTTGATTAGGTATAATCATATCAACCAGCACTCAGCGCGCTATTGCCGCCCTTGACTCATAAGTCAATGTTTTACGACCAACACTCAGAGCTATTGCCATCCTTGACTAATAAGTCAATGCTTTTCTCAAGTATATAATGTTAACAGGCATTCATCATATAACAAATATCCATATACAAAGCATTCAACATGATTTAATCAATCATTCACAGGCATAATCACAATCATGTGTATTTACAGGGGCCAATGCCCAATCAAAACTATATTCAGCATTCGGGCCAAGCCCTAATCATGTATGTCACATAATAGGTGCAATTTTCTTACCTCAGGTCCGAGTATAATGTAAAATAAGAATGACCATCGAGCACGATCCTAATCTTGAGCCCCTAGCGGTAACCTTGTCATAACCAAATATAGAATTCCATCAATAACGAGCAAATAAAGGCTTCTGAAACAAGTCCTAGTCTCCGGGACCTCAAATTCTACCAAACCGGGTAGTAGATTCGATTATGAGCCTTAAGGATTGAACTCTTGTCATTAAAACTTAAGGGTGTCAAAAATTTCCAGGCGGGCTGCGACGCACCTCCCGAATAGAAAGCCCCCCTGTCTGGGTCCAAGGGGCGGGCCGCAACTTGCCCTTGAGGGCTGCAGCGCGCCACCAAGACAGAGCCCCCATCTAGGCCCTGGGGTTCACACGGATCGCGGCACCCAAGAACAGGGCTGCGACATGACCCTGTGAACCCAGCCATCCCTATTTTCCCCAACCCAAAACTCACCACAAAATCAATACCAAACAATCCCGCAATCACACCTCAATCCCAGCAGCAAAAATCCAGGCTTTAACACATTCAAAACACTACCAAAAACCCAATTCACAACCTTAAACTTTCAAGCTTAAGAACAACCAATACCACAAAAAAATACTAACTAAAACATAGTTTATAAAGTTTACCTCAGCTGTGAATTACACTCCCTTAGCTGCAGCAATTCAATCCTAAATCCTCAAGCTTTAAATCCTTAAGCTTAGCCAAAAATATTCCTTAGTTCTCTTCAAAATTTCAAATCAACAAGAAGAAGGAAGAATGAGAGAGAGAGAGAAGAGAGCTGAAAGTTTTCAGAGCTTATTCCACTAGGTTCTGTACATATCCTCCCTTAGGCTAGGAAATGACGATTATACCCCTAAGGCCACATCTCTTTCTCAAAGCCTCGTAAGGGCAACTTAGTCTTTTACCATTTTTCTTGTTAATTATAATTAACGTCTCACAATTCCCATCACTTCCAATATCCTCAAATAATTACCAAATAATTTCCCATTACTCGTTCAATCCCGGTAATGCGCTAAGTACTAAATTACCCCTAGGCTCACCCTGAGCCCGGTATTTGACCCTGTTATGACTAAACCGCTAACTTGCCTTCTAGGATCGCCTTGTGCTGAGTATCTCAAATATATCCACATAATAATGTGGTCTCACACATATATCACATATATGCATAGTGTTGACACGGTTCTTCGCCAACAGGTAATTAAGAAAATAAGAGAAAGGGATTAGTGCTGAATAATGAACCGAAACAGATGAATGATCTTAAAATGGACTGATGACACAAATACGTTTTTAGGTGGTTCAAAGGTTAAAATCCTTCTACTCCACCAGCCAATATTATTGCTATACTTCTGGTATTCTTTACAGGGTATTTTGTTACACAATAGAATCCAACCCCTTGCAACTCCCAGGGTCTCCATATTTATAGGAGAGGGCACCTGGGAGTTGGTGAGGGGGGTCATCCCGTGACCTTCTGACCCATCATGTCATTTCTGTGACATTCATGATTAATTCCTAAAACCTGACAAATGAAGTGTGGTCTAATCAATAGGTAAGGGGGATAATGGGCCACACGGCCCAACCCAGTCGTGGGTGCCTGAACACGCACGTTCATGCAGCGTGTCCAAGAATTCAGGGATATATCAGACACGTGATGTTTGATATATGCACGTTTACATTGCGTGGTTGACTTTATAAAAGGTCATAGCTTCCAACTCCAGCTCGTGCCTCGAGCTGGACGCCTTCTTGACCTGCGGTCTTTATTTTCCTGACTCGGCCCTTAAATAATCTTGATAAACCTTTGGCTACCTCGAGCTAAAGAGGTAGGACCTGACGACAGCAGCTCTGGCCATGTCGTATCCACGTGGCTGATATAATTAGGCCATATCTCAGCTCGCTAATAGCCTGCGGAAAATCAGGGCGTACATTTGCCCCCCAAGCCTCTGCTCGTGGCACACATCATCTGGGGCCACAGTGGGGGCTTTTAGGCTTCTCCATGGACTCTCCATATTCCACCTATTACGCAGGCGCCGAATATGTGGAGCATCATGGTTGGTGATGGTACGTCTTCCGAGAACCGCATTAAATGGCCTAACCTATACTCAGCCATTGTTTCGCCTTTCGAGTGGAGAGCCTCAGATCCCACATCAGGGCAATCCAACGGCCCTCCTCACGTGGCCTTTCACGTATATAAAAGGGGTGGCCACCTTACGCATGGGCCACCCGTTTATTTGAAAATTTTCTAAATTTCCCATCTTCTTCTCTCTTCTCACCCTCAAAAAACCCTCTTTTTCTCCTGGTTACCGTTCCCAGCATTCCAGAAGATCAGGTGCAAGGGCTCCTTTGAGGTTTTGGTACCAGTCATCCCGTCGAGGCCCCAACCCAGACGACCCCTTCATCTCCCCCACAGAAAAACATTTCGTAAGTTTTCTGACTGTGCATGCTTTAAATTTTCTTTTCACTGTAGCCTAGGTAAATAGTTACTGTAGCTGCATGCAATATTCTGCTGGTTTTTGTGAGTATGGAGGGTGTAGGTTTTTATCTTAGGGCATCAATTGTAGAAGAAAACCATTTAGGAGCATGGTTCATAGGGTGCATTTTCTGGAGAAGTCTTCTAGGTAGGATCTTTTTGGTATGCTTGTTTAAAATATCCAGCATTTTGGGTGCAAAACCGGGTAGCTTAGGGGACACGCTTCACAGGCGGTTTTGCACCTCTTGCTTACTGAAACTTTCCTTCCAAGGCAAACTTTTATCCTGACCCTCTTGACACACGAATTCTGAGTAATCGGGGATCTGTTGGGAGCACAGGCGCGTGTTCATGGAACCACGCGGTCTCACTCTCCACGGGCTGACCTTACTTCAGCCCGTGCAAGGGAAACACCTCTCTTCAGATTCTTTCTTATGTTTAGGTCGCTCTTTCTAAAATTTCTTCTTTTGTTCGCTAGGCGACCAGATGGGACCCAAGAAGAACGTAGGCAACTCATCCTCCCAAAAATCCAAAGGAAAGGAGGTAATGACAGACTCCCCAATCCCCGTCTTTGGGCCGGCCGTGGAGCAGGAGCTCGAGGTGGCGCCCGATGCTTTTTTTGAGGCCGAGAGGATCGTCTCAAAGATCACCGACCAGGGAGAGTGAATAAAATATTCCTCTCCCACAACATCGAGCTGGGGAGGGGCGCCCTGATCGCCCAACCTCCCCTAGAAGGTGAGCGGAGCTGCGCGTCGCGTCGCTCGACAAGGAATATGCGGCTTGGAGTGACGAGCACTTCAAGGCTGGGGCCTTCCTTCTGCTGGACCAATACTTCGCCGACTTCCTCAACTACGTGAAGTTGGCTCCTTTCCAGCTCCCCCCCAACTCTTACCGTTTGTTGGCGGGGATGAGATATCTGTTCTTGAAACAGGAATGGGAGGTCCCCACTCCGGCGGACATCTTATATTTTTTCTGCCTCAAGGCCAGCCCGGAGCAGCGGGGGCGAGGTGACGGGTTCTACTACCTGACCCGCTTCCCAAACACGGCTGCGGTCATCGAGCTGCCCAGCCACCCCCAATGACTTCAAAGACCAGTTCTTTATGTCCAAGGGGTTTCGCAACTGCGAACTTCATTACTTCAACCGTCCTCGTAAGTACCTTTTACTCGTAGCTCGTAAGTTAAGTATTGATTAGCTCCCCTTTATCATTTTCTGACTTAGAACAATTCTGCAGCCATTTTTGCGAGGACAGACAAGTCTGTGATCCTTGGGAGTCAGTACGAGACACTGGCGGGTTTGGCCCTCAGTGAAAAGGACTATCGCCAGCTCGTGACAGACGAGACGATGTTAGTGTGCAAACTGATCTCTCCAGGCCAGACTTTGGCCCTGAGGAGACCCTGGGGGCTTCCCCCAGCTCGCGAGATGAGGCCCATCCCTGAGGAGAAGGCTGCGGGGGAAGGAGAGGATGAGGATGAGGAGGACGAGGTGCCCCTCATAAGGACGAGGAGGAAGCGAGCGCTGGAGGTCGCCCAAAGAACGGACGAGGAGAGGATCCGGTCCGGAGCAGTCGCGGGTCCCTCTGGGCAAGGTAATCCTTACATGTTCAGGGGCTTAGATAGGGCCACCGCCGATCCTCGGTTAGCTAGGTTTAATCCCAACTAGCCCGTCCAACGCCATTGAAACGACCCAGACCTCGACGTAACCCTACTCCAGTGTGTTGACCGGCTCGTGCTGGATTACGAGAGTAGCCGCCCTAGGGGTACTGTAGTCGTAGACAACACCTTAGCCTTTAGGTCGGCCCTCTTTGAGGAGTATGGGACTAATCTCCGGTCGTGGCCCTCTCTTCGGGAGGGTACTGTAGCTCCGGGTCTTAGGCAGTATGTAGAAGAGTCTAGTCCCGAACCAGATTCGGACCCAGAACCTGTTCCAGCTCGCGAAGTCATTTTCTTAGATTCCCCCGCAGGAGCTCCGGGGCCGATGGTCGTGACCATAGATTCCTCTTCTAGCTCAGGGGGTAGGATCCCTTTCAATATATATACTTGAGTTCCGCTTTTTCCCCCTTATTTTTGTTCTTGCATAAATGCTTATTTGTATACTAATGTTGTCTTTGTTTTGCCAAAGGAAATGTCTCAGCCCGGGAACAAAGACCTGCGAGGTATGTTCACCGGAGGGAACTCTTCTGCTGGGGCCTCTGGGCTCAAAATGAAGAAGCTCCGGGTGGCGAAGAAAACCGCTGGGACCCCATCCAAGTCCCCTGCAAAGGGGTAAGACCAGACCCCAGCTGCCCAGGCCAAGGTACCTCCACCTCCTGCCGCAGTGGAGAAGATGCCCCCGCCCCCTCCACGAGCTCCCGCCTTTGTTCAGGATACGGGGGCAGAGCCCGGGATTTTGCCAACCACAGCCCCCGAGGTGCGCATTCTGGTGGACCCCCAGGCCTTGGATAAAATTCCTGACGCCTTTTGGGGGACAGTGTACGAGATGGCGACCTACACCATCGACCACTACTACGGCGCCACCGAAAGGGACCTGCGGGCGATCGAAACAAGGAGCCCGGAGAGTGTGATGGAGTCTTCACTGGGAATGGCTCTAACGATAAGCTGGCTTTACATTTTGTACTCTTTGGTTATCATGCATCGCACGTTCTTTCTATTTTTTTTCTAAGGCAGTTGCCTCTTTGCATTGTAGGGTGCCTTGGCTCTTCACCGGAGCATATCCAGGTCCAAGGCTCGACTTGAGGACATGAGGGGCGAGCACCAGGCTATTTTGACCGCCTAGCAGACTACCTTGGCCGCCCTGAAGACTGGCCAAAAGCAGGAACAGGAGGCTAAGGATGCCTTGGCGGCCGCGCGGGCTGAGCTGGACGTGTCCCGTCCCAAGCTGCAAAAGGCCGAGGCTAACAAGGCCGCCCTAGCCGCTGTAACGGCCGAACTCGAGGAGGCCAAGGCTACCCGGGCCGCGCTAGACTCTGCGAAAACCGAGGCTGCAGAGGCCTAGGCCGCCTTGGCAACGGAGAAGGCAGCTTCCAGCTCCGCCATGGACGACATGCTATACCACTGCTGGGTTTTCAACCCGGATGGCGACTTCTCCTTTCTAGGAGCGGATGTCTGGGAGCCCCTCCTGAAGGGGTTTAGAGCTCGTCTTCAGCAAGAGGCGCCCTCTGAGACCAGGGAGACCTCCACAGCGGCCAAG
This sequence comes from Humulus lupulus, assembly GCF_963169125.1. NCBI lineage: Eukaryota > Viridiplantae > Streptophyta > Magnoliopsida > Rosales > Cannabaceae > Humulus > Humulus lupulus. The sequence continues at coordinate 263,944,102 of NC_084793.1, forward strand.
CAGGAGGGTAAGACGGCGACCTCAACGGAGCAGTCCGGTGAGACCTAGGGCATTTCTTTTTCGAACACTTATTATTATTATTTTTTGTAACTTTTGTATGAGGTTTTTCCACCTCAAGACAATTGGCTTTATCCATTTTTGCTTCTATACACTTTTCTTTTTTCCACCTCGAGGTTTTTCTTTTTGTTGGTGCCATGATTGATGCTTTTATACTTTTCTTAGAAAAAACATGTTAACCAATCTTGACCCAACTTCTAAGATAAGTCCCGGTTGCATTCCGGACATTGCATTAAAAACTTAGTTCACGTTAACCTCTTATTGATATCCCGTGCTTTTTAAGAAAAACAACGATCAATCAATTTGAATCAACTTCTAAGTTTTATGACCTGGTTATGTCCAGGACGTTAGTTTGAAAACTTAGTTCGTGTTAATTTTTATCAATATCTCGTGCTTTTTATAAAAAACATCGATCAATCAATTTGAATCAACTTCTAAGTTTTATGACCTGGTTATGTCCAGGACGTTAGTTTGAAAACTTAGTTCGTGTTAATTCTTGACTAATATCTTGTGCTTTTTAAGAAAAACACCAATTAATCAATTTGAATCAACTTCTAAGTTTTGAACCGACCTGGTTATATCCAGGATAGGACTTAGTTCGCGTTAATCCTTTATCAATATCTCATGTTTTTTTAAGAAAAACAACGATCAATCAATTTGAATCAACTTCTAAGCATTTAAGGCGACCTGGTTATATCCAGGATAGAACTTAGTTCGCGTTAATCCTTTATCAATATCTCGTGTTTTTTAGGAAAAACAACGATCAATCAATTTGAATCAACTTCTAAGCCTTTAAGGCGGCCTGGTTATATCCAGGCACCATATGTCCCCCAAGTAACTAGGAAAGGGTCTTTTGTGGTTACTTGAGATTACACCCACAAATATACACAATAATAAACAAAGATTTAATTCTCATTGCTAAAAAAAAAGTGGCATTTAAGCCTTACAAGGGTGCTACTGATAATATTTCTTCAAATGAATAGCGTTCCAGGCTCGTGGGATTGCTTCTCCATTGAGCCGAGCTAATTTGTAAGTTCCTTCCTTAATGACCTCGGTGATTTGATATGGCCCTTCCCAGTTCGGTCCCAATACTTCATCTTTGGGATCCTTACCGGCAAAGAAGACTCTTCTGAGGACCAGGTCACCAATGCTAAAGGCGCGTTTTTTGATCTTTGAGTTGAAATAACGAGTGATTTTTTGCTGGTAATGCGCAAGCTGGAGCTGCGAATCTTCTCGTCTTTCATCAATCAGGTCGAGGGATGCGCAAAGTAGTTCGTGGTTGCGGTCCTGGTCATACGCCTGGACTCTATGCGAAGATATCTTAATTTCGACAGGGAGGACTGCTTCACTCCCAAAAGTGAGAGAGAAAGGAGTATGACCCGTAGGAGTCCGATGCGAGGTCCGGTATGCCCACAGAACCTGGGGGAGCTGTTCTGGCCAGACCCCCTTGGCTTCGTCTAGTCTCTTCTTAAGGCTCGCCTTTAGCGTCTTATTGACAGCCTCGACCTGGCCATTTGCCTGGGGATAGGCCACGGATGAGAAGCTTTTCACAATTTCATACCTTCCGCAAAATTCGGTGAAGAGGTCGCTGTCGAACTGAGTCCCATTGTCGGATACGATTTTCTTGGGCAGCCCGAATCGGCAGATAATGCTCTTGACCACAAAGTCGAGGACTTTCTTGGAAGTTATTGTTGCCAAAGGTTCTGCCTCAGCCCACTTCGTGAAGTAGTCGATAGCCACCACGGCGTAGCGGACCCCACCCTTTCCCGTGGGGAGGGCGCCGACCAAGTCGATTCCCCAGACCGCAAATGGCCACGGGGACGAGATCATCTTCAGCTCGACTGGGGGAGCTCGGGCAACTGTGGCGAATCGCTGGCACTTGTCACATTTCTTGACGTATGTGATCGAGTCCTTTGATAGAGTGGGCCAATAATACCCTTGCCTTAAGACTTTTAGGGCCAAGCTTTGCCCCCCAGTGTGATCCCCGTAAAAACCCTCGTGCACTTCCTGCAAGATGGCCTTTGCTTCGCCTGGCAGAACACATCGTAGGAGAGGTAGGGAATGCCCACATCGGTACAGCACCCCATCTACCATCGCATACCTTGGAGCCTGGTATAGTACTCGTCGTGCGTCATTACGCCCCTCGGGTAACTTTCCTTTGGTGAGATACTCAAGGAGGGGGGTCATCCAGGTCGGTCTGGCGTCAATCATTTCAACCTGCGCCCCGACCTCTTCTATACTTGGTTTCTCCAGGAACTCTACTGGTACTAACCCCAAAGCCTCCGTCTCCCCTGAGGTAGCGAGCTTGGCGAGGGCGTCTGCGTTAGCGTTCTGCTCTCGAGGTATCTGCTCGATTGAGCCTCGTTCAAACGCGGACAGTTTGACTTGTACCTTGGCCAGGTAAGCAGCCATCTTGGCTCCCCGTGCTTGATACTCACCTAGCACCTGGTTTACCACGAGTTGGGAATCGCTGAAGCACTGAACGGAGCTGCCCTTCAGCTCCTAGGCTATCCTTAGCCCGGCCAGCAAAGCTTCGTATTCGGCCTCATTGTTGGAGGCCTTGAATCCGAATCTCAAAGCCGAGTGGAATCTATGCCCTTCTGGGGATAACAAAATGATTCCAGCCCCTGAGTCGTTCTCATTAGATGAGCCATCCACGAAGATCTTCCATGACGCCTGGGTCGAGGTGACCTAGGGTGACCCTTCCACAGGATCCTCCCTGAATCCTGTGCCTCATCCACAAAATCGGCCAGGGCCTGACTCTTTATAGCAGTTTGTGGGGTGTACAAAATCTCAAACTGACTGAGCTCGATAGCCCATTTCAACAAGCATCTCGATGCTTCAGGTTTTTGCAAAACCTGCCTTAAAGGTTGATCGGTCATGACGTGTATTGAGTGGGATTGGAAATACGGCCTGAGCTTCCGGGAGGCCGTGATAAGACAGAACGCCAACTTTTCCATTAACGGGTATCGGGATTCGGCTCCGAGAAGTCTCTTGCTGATGTAGTAGACCGGTTTCTGAACCCGGTCTTCTTCTCGGACCAATACGGCACTAGCTGCATCTTTTGTGACAACTAGGTAAAGGAAAAGAGGCTCTCTTGCCTTTGGTTTGGACAATATGGGTGGCTCGGCCAGATGTGCCTTCAGGTCAAGGAAAGCACTCTCGCACTCCTCTGTCCATTCGAACTTCTTATTTCCTCGGAGCAGGTTGTAGAATGGCAAGCACTTGTCGGTGGATTTTGAAATAAACCGATTAAGGACTGCCACCCTTCCTGTCAAGCCTTGAACGTCCTTACGCGACCTGGGCGAGGGAAGCTCGAGCAATGACCTGATCTTATCAGGGTTCACCTCGATTCCTCTAGTGTTGACAATGAAACCCAGGAATTTTCCAGACGCGACCTCGAAAGTGCACTTCTGAGGGTTAAGCCCCATGTCGTATTCTTTTAGTATCTTGAAGCATTCTTCCGGGTCAGAAACATGGTTATCGGCAGTCTTTGACTTGACCAGCATGTCATCAATGTACACTTCCATGTTCTTCCCGATCTGGTTGGCAAACATTCTATTCACTAATCTCTGGTATGTAGCCCCGGCGTTCTTCAGTCCGAACGGCATGACCTTGTAACAATAGACGTTAGTTGGGGTCATGAAGTTGGTGTGCTACTGGTCCGCCGGGTTCATGGCGATCTGATTATAGCCTGAGTATGTGTCCATAAAGGACATGAGCTCGTGCCCCGCCGTGGCGTCCACCAATTGGTCGATCCTTGGCAAGGGAAAACAATCTTTGGGGCAGGCTTTATTCAGGTCGGAGAAGTCGATGCAGGTCTGCCATTTCCCGTTGGGCTTTGGAACCAGAACGGGATTGGCAACCCAAACCGGAAACTTGGCTTCACAGATAAAGCCGCATTTCTTGAGTCGGGCTAATTCTTCTTCTAAGGCCTCAGCCCGAGTTGTTCCCAGGTGCCTCTGTTTCTGGGACTTTGCAGGAACGCTCTTATCCAAATGAAGGGTGTGCATGATGAAATTTGGACTAATTCCCACCATGTCCTCGTGTGGCCATGCGAACACATCCAGTTTATCCTACAGAAATTTGATTAGCTCCACCTTCCTCTTGCCACAGAGGTTTTTCCCGAGCTTAACCGTCCGTGAAGGATTTTGTGGATCGATATTTACTTCCTCGAGCTCTTCAATAGCTTGGAGCTCAGACTTGTCCTCGCCTATTCGGGGGTCAATATCCTCACTTAGGACGATGCTTTCCCCTTCGGCGCTCTGAGGTTTTTCAATCTCAGGATTAGTCAAAGGTTCCTGAGATTCCTCTTCTCCACCTTGGACGGCCATTGTTAGCTGCCCGGGTTTCGATTTTCCCTTTATGGAAATGTTGTAGCCGTGCTGGTTGCCCTCACTATTCCCCTTTCTCTTGCCTCCATCGAACTGGTTATTCTATGTAATGTTCTGGGTCGCTGTCACGACCTCCGTTCCCACTCCAGCGGGCTGCTCAGGGACCTGGCCGGTTCCTGCAGCTGAGGCTTCGGCCTCCTCCAAGTTGATCCACCCCTGGGCCCTATTTAGGAATTCGTTTACTGAGCTGACTCCCTTCCTTTGTATTTCATTCCAGAGTCCCCCTCCGACGAGGATTCCAGTCCTCAAAGCCATGAGCTTGGAGCTGTCATCTGCGTCTCTGGCCCGAGCAGCGACGTTCGCGAACCTACTCAGGTAAGCCTTCAAAGGCTCGTCGGGTTGTTGCCTCACGTTAGCCAGGGAGTCGGCCTTGACGCGGGCAGCTTGGGAGGCTCGAAATGCTCTTTTGAAGTCAGCAGAGAAAGTTTTCCAGGAGCTGATTGACTGCTTCTTGTTTTGTTTGAACCACTGTCTGGCTGACCCAGTCAGTGTGGAGGGAAATATCAAACACCTCAGCTCGGGGCCAATGTTGTGGGCCATCATCAGGGTATTGAACATACCCAGATGATCTGACGGATCTCCATCTCCGTTGAATTTGGACAGATGCGGCATACGGAAACCGAGCGGGTATGCCGTTGCTGCTATGCTGGGGGCGAAGAGCTAAAGCTCGTCCCCCGAGTCATATTCGTCTTTTTCTTTCTCCGACAGGAGCTTCCTCATTAGCTCCTCCATCTGAGCCAGGCGCTCAAGGGTTTTGTCCTGATCTCCTTGGTTATTCCGGGGCTGTTCAACAGCTCCGGATCCATTGTATACGTTTGGTGGGTTACTGCCCCTCCTGTCTTGAGATAGGTTATTTGGGGCATTCCCACCGTTACGTACCTTGGACAGGTCTCCCCCTGAGCGAGCATGGCTGCCACCTCCTACTGGGTCTCCCCTATGAGAGTTAAGGCGATCTCGTAGGTCGCCCCTCGGGGTGGTTTGAGGACTTTGCGCCGAGCTTAGGCATTTACGCGAGTCTCTGCCAGAAAGGTCACTTCAGCGACTTCCGGTCCAGTAGCTCCCGTTAGAGAAGCTCGGAGCCCGCCTTCAGGGGTGAGGATCTGAGCTTCCTCTGGCCACCCTGCTACGATGGGAAGGTCCTACGGATGGCGGGTTTCTCCTGCTGCTCCCATAAGCTGTAATATCTCGGATAGGCCAAGGAGGAGACGGATATCTTATTGGTGAAGGAGGATGTCTGACCGGGGATGCAATCCTGGTTCCATCAGGGCGGATCAGGTTAGGTAAGGGCCTTTCGGCCCTGCCAACTTGCAGGCCTTGCGCCTGGCGATCTGGACGAAGCGCAAGACGGCTGGCCGGGACGGGCAGTCACTGTGAGCCCTCCCCGGATCTCCTTCTACAATTTCCTCGAGCCCTCCTGGGCGCGCTCGAGGCTGGCTGTGAGCTGGGAGTTGAAGTTCGGACCAAGCGGCTATACTGTTGTTCGGCCCTGGGTAGTTCTTCGAAGTTTTCCTCTTGGCGGTGCGATGAGGGAGTAGAGTTGGGTGTCGGAGGTCTAGCCGAGCGGCTAGGCCTGGACCGATTACCCCGGCGGGACTTACGAGTCTCGCCTTGCCTCTTTCCGACGTTAGCGTCGGTCGTAAGAGGGGGTAGTTAGGCCAACACCTCCTTAATCTGCTGATTAGCTTGCGCCAGCTGGCTCCTCAGCTGAGCATTCTCCATCTCTACCGTCGTGTAAAAGTCCGGGTTCGGATTAGGTGGCTGGAGTGCCGAACTTCCCGTGTCATCCTGGCCTATTGGCTGCTTGCCCGGCCGCTGCTGAACTTCGAGGTTTTGCTCACCAAAGATGGCGGCATGATGAGCCTCCTGCCCATCATGTTGTTCCGCCTCGTTACCGTGTCTTGATCGAGTGGTCACCATAGTTGGATGTTTGCGATAGCACCAATCTAACTAGCTCTCAATGAAAGCACCAAACTGTTGACGCGGTTCTTCGCCTACAGGTAATTAAGAAAATAAGAGAAAGGGATTAGTGCTGAATAATGAATCGAAACAGATGAATGATCTTAAAATGGACTGATGACATAAATACGTTTTTAGGTGGTTCAAAGGTTAAAATCCTTCTACTCCACCAGCCAATATTATTGCTATACTTCTGGTATTCTTTACAGGGTATTTTGTTACACAATAGAATCCAACCCCTTGCAACTCCCAGGGTCTCCATATTTATAGGAGAGGGCACCTGGGAGTTGGTGAGGGGGGTCATCCCGTGACCTCTGACTCATCATGTCACTTCTGTGACATTCATGATTAATTCCTAAAACCTGACAAATGAAGTGTGGTCTAATCAATAGGTAAGGGGGATAATGGGCCACACGGCCCAACCCAGTCGTGGGTGCCTGAACACGCACGTTCATGCGGCGTGTCCGAGAATTCAGGGATATATCAGACACGTGATGTTTGATATATGCACGTTTACATTGCGTGGTTGACTTTATAAAAGGTCATAGCTTCCAACTCCAGCTCGTGCCTCGAGCTGGACGCCTTCTTGACCTGCGGTCTTTATTTTCCTGACTCGGCCCTTAAATAATCTTGATAAACCTTTGGCTACCTCGAGCTAAAGAGGTAGGACCTGATGACAGCAGCTCCGGTCATGTGGTATCCACGTGGCTGATATAATTAGGCCATATCTTAGCTCGCTAATAGCCCGTGGAAAATTAGGGCGTACACATAGATATACAAATATGCCCTCAACAAGCCAAAATTACGAAAATGTCATTCTAATAAGAAACATGCCCACATGCACGCAAATACAGTCATATAATAATGCAACTCATATAATCATGCATATAATCACATAATAACACAAGAAACCAATTATTGTCCTCCTGGCCCCCTAATCAAGGCACTAAACCATATTAGGGAATTCGTGATGTTACACTTAGCCTCGAGGAGGTTTTTTCGGACCCCAAGCCTTGGGTTTTACTTCAGGTTACTTGAGTTTTAAGTAACCTGACAGAAACAGAAAAGTATGTTCAAACTCTCTCTCTCTCTCTCTCGTTCTCTTTTTGGCGCTCAATAGCATTTTCGAAGGAAAGAGTTCTAGTGCTCGAATTCAAGCAAGGTTAGAGTCAGAACGATTCTAGGGAAGATTAGAAGCTTGATAGCCGGAGGATTTAGCGAGAAACAACATAATCAGAAGTAAATTAAGCTTTGAATTTTTGAGTTTTAGTTTTCATAAGTTTTGAATTGGATCTTGACGGTTTAATGAGTTTTAATCCAAAGGAAAGTCAGGATTTGCTGCCTGTGATGTACCATTGATGTTGTCTGGTTGATTGGTGAGTTTGGTATGGATTTGGGGAGAGTTTTGAGTGGAGTTCTGGCTGAGAAAACCGAGTTCACGAGGTCGCATCGCGACCCTGTTCTTGGGCGTCGTGGCCCTCAAGAACTCAGATGTCAGGTCAGTTTTAGGAAGCAAGGTCACGTCACGGAACCTGATAGGTTGTGTCGCAACCCGTGTCCAGTGTATTTGGGGGGCTGGGCTCTCTGGTTGGGAGAGCCGTAACTCTTAGTGTGGGGTGCCATGGCGCAAATGACAGATTTTGGCCAATGGAGGTTTTGAACGCGGGAACTCAAACCTTAGGGCTCGGGATCGATCCTACTACCTGAAATCAATGTCTCGGAGGCTAGGACTTTTTCCAAAAGCCTGTGTTTGCTCATTTTTCCCAGATTCTATACTTTGTTGTGACTAGGTTATCGCTAGGGGGTCGCGATCAGGATCGTGCTCGAAGGTCATTCTTATTTTACATTCCACTCAGACCCGAGGTTAGAAAACTACACTCATTATGTGATGTACATGATTAAGGCTTGACTCGATTATTGAATATATTCTTGATTGGGCGTTGGCCCCTGTAATGTGTGTGATTATGATTATGTTTGTGAATTATTGATTAAGCATGTTGAATGCTCTATAACTGAATATTTATTATGTGATAAATGCTTGATAGTATTATGTAATTGAGAAAAGCATTGACTTATTAGTCAAGGTCGACAATAGTGCCGAGCACTGGTCAAAAAGCATTGACTTATGAGTCAAGGTCGACAATAACGCGCTGAGCGCTGGTTGTATTGGTTAGGCCTAATCGGGAGTGCATAATACGCTTGTCCGACCTAATGGTCGTGGAAAATACAGCGCCAAGTACGTTGGACCAGCTCTAATGCTAGTTATACAAAGGATAGGGCAATGGGCCCCAGGGTGACTTATTAGTCCCATATCCTAGGCATTGGGCTTTAGACTGACTTATGAGTAAGTTAATTATGGCAACTGGCTTTGTATGGTACTGTAGTAATTTATATGAAAGTATGCATTCATGAGTAGGGTTATTACTGCTGGGCATGCTTATTCTGTTTGGGTAATGTATTGATGACTGCTTATGAGCATGTTTAAGTTTTCTTGCTAGGCCTTGGCTCACGGGTGCTATGTGGTGCAAGCAAAGGGAAAGAAAAGTTGGACCAGCCATGAGTTGGAGAGCTTAGGTGGCAACGTGTACATATGTGGCCGCTTGACCACCATAGCCAAGGTTTCTCAGAGGAACTAGGGTCGACGGGTTGTGACTTTTGAGTCGTAATGACCCTTTTGGAATTGTAAACAACTTTTTAAATGTTTATTATGGGATCCCATGTACAGTTTAATGTTTTAATGAAATATCCATTCTCTTTGACCAAAATTTTTAACATTGGACCATTAATTACATTTAGATGCACGTTTATGGCCTAATGACTCATTTAACGAGTTAAGCACTATTTAAAATACACAGTGTAACAGTCTTGGATAATCAGGGCGTTACAACTAAGCTGTGACGAAGGAAATGTGGGGAACTACGACGGACGGACGACGAAGGCGAGGTGGGGATCTGCGACGTGGTATTTGGCTTTTGTGATTCTTTCTCTTCTTCTTCCTCAAAAGCCCTTTCCTCTTCTTCTTCTTGAAATTTGGGGTTAGGGTTTCAGTTTCGAAATTTGGGATTGGGATTAGGATCTATATTAATGGTGATGATGGTGATGATGAGATTTCTGAGTAATGGGTTTGTATTTTATTTGGATAATAAACTCATTTGTTGATTGATTTGGGTATTGGTTGAACTAGGTTGGTATTTGGGTATCAAGATTTTTAGGTTTACATTTGATTTGGGAATTGAAATGTTTAGGTTTGTATTTTATTTGGGTATTTTGTATTGTGTTCTTGAAGAATTTTTGGTGGTCATTGGTTTGAGTGTTGTTGATGATGAAAAGTAAAGTTTTATTTTTGTTTGTTTTAGTTTAATTTAATTTTAAATTAGTAAAGATTTTAAATTAAATCTAATTTAATATTTTTCTTAAAAGTTTATTTTTATATAATTTTATTAAATTTAAATGTATTTTTTATTTTTTTAATTTTAAAATCAATTGAAATATATTTTTTTAAAATATTAGATGGACTAATAAGGACATGACATCTGTTATCCCAGTCAGCAGCTAACAGAGTATAACGAACGAAGGCTAACATAATTACTCTTTTAGTGACTTTGAATATTTTCCCTGCTAAAAAAATATTTGGTCTATGCCGGGTACCAACCCAAAACTTTAGGTACTTATGCGGCAAATATCACAAATATAGGAGTTGTTTGGTAACACTTAAAAAAATAGTTTTTTATTTAATTAATTAGAAATTTGAAAATTAAACATAAAATGTGTTTGATAACTCTCTTTTTATTTATTATTTTTTAAAATTTTAATTAAAATTTATTAAATTTTGAAAATAAAATTTTTTCACTTTCAAATTTTTTTAAACAGTTTTCATTTTTTCCTTTCATTTTTTTCTTCTCTTCTTCAAATCAACACCTCATATTGTTAAACAAAAAATAAAAATAAAAGTTATCAAACACGTTTATTATTTTTTGTTTTTAAAAACAAAAAAAAAATAGTTACCAAACATATTTTTATTTTTTAAAAATAAAAAAACAAAAATAAAATCATATTTTTATTTCCGTGTTTAAAAAATTAAAAAACAAAAATTTTACTGAGCGGGCCAATAAATAATGACTATTTCAACTAGTTTAAAAGTAATCAAACAAAACAAAAATAAAATGAAAATTTATATATTTCTTCCTTGGTTGTTTCTATCTAGTTGTATATAGAAATGTTGACTAGGAAGGCAAAGCAATCAAATCAGTAGAAAGTGATATTATACTTTAGCAAAGGTCTTAGAAGCATGTGCAAGTGAGTAAGTCACTACCATATTCAATTCCTCACATGCTGTTTAATAGTTGGTAGTGACAAAAGTCACAAACCTTCTTACTATTAATTATACACACACACATATATATATATATATATATATTTAACTCTTCAAGGCATCGTAGCTAGTCTTTTTCAAGCTTTGGAGCCTAATGTAGGTATACCCTGTACATAGATACTTTTAATATAATTTTTATATAAAATAAATAAATCATACATTCACTATCGGAGAAGGATCTTCCCTATATTTTACTAGATAAATTAAATTTCCATTAAATTACTACGTTAAAGTATTCTAATTAATTCTTTTAATAAATAGGAACAAAGTATTATTATGTCAATCATTTCATAATGTTTTAATGGGCAATGCTGCATTACACTTACACTCACACCCGTGTTTTTTTTTTTTTTTTTTTTATAGAAACGTGATTCATCAGATGAAAGAAGCACATTACAATGTTATGATAGACTAAGGGATAGATTGCAAATCAGTATTGAGAGCATTACTATTAAGGTTCCTAGGAATAGCACTAAAATTACAAACAATAGTAGTAGCGCCTTTGTATGATAGCTTCCACCTCTCAGAACGAGACTTTCCCATTACAGGCATCGACGACATTAGCAGAGTCCCCTTCCATAAATACAAATTTTAAATTATGAGCAATGGCAGTATCCACTCCCAAGAGAGCAGCCAGGGCCTCTCCTGTCAACGTAGGGGATGGGTCAATAATCTTCGAACAGGCCCATAGGACCTTTCCTCCATGATCTCTGGTTAAAGTTCCCAGTGCAGCATGAGGACCATTTGCTACATTAAATTAATTTTGATCCAACTTTCTATAGGGGCAGCCCATTTGCTTTCCCTCTTTTGGCTAGTTTTACTACTAGCAATTAAAGCTTCTTTGAAATGATGGAAATTCTAGTTTATCTCCCTAGCTCAGAGGGTGGCATTTGGCATAATATTATCATGGACTTTTGAGTTCCTACATCTCCAAATCGTGTCAAGCGTAATAGAAGCGAAAAGTAGGATCTCATCACTATCAACCCCTCTAATAATTATGCTCCAGTTATGTTGCAGCCACTCTTTGCAGCTCAGAGAAAGTGATGGATTTGGCATCAAAGACCAAGAGGAGGCTAACCATAGACACCTTGCAAAATCGCAAAATCAAAATAAGTGGTCAGCGGTTTCATGAAAAATTTCACAGAGAGGGCACATATTACTATCCACACTAAAAAATCTTTCAACATTTGCTTTCGTAGAGAGAGTGTTAGATAGGATACTCTACCATAATAGTTATGTCGTTCATATATTTTTGCAGCCCAAAGATTTGACCATTCTTTTGCAGGGAGCCATATTTTTTTTTGTTTGGGGGGGGGGGGGGGGGGGGGAGTTGTTTAAAGCTTAGGTTAGGTAGGCAAATTTTGTGGAGCTCAATATCCAATGCTACGAATCTGGTCTCTAATAGTTGATTCTCGACAGCTTCTTAATGGCTTTGACCCCTTCCTCATCAAAACACTGATGAAGTTTCCGAGTATCCCAATCCCCATTTGCCGAAATGAGCTCTGAAATAAAGAAAGGGCTACAAGTAAGGTCTGTCTTGGGTTAGGGGCGGAAACCTGGCAAGTATGGGACCCAAGGGTCTTCCAATATGTCCATCATGTTCCCATGACCCGGGATCTTACAAGCTCCTTGTTTCATAATAGGAATTGTCCTCAAAATGGACTTCCAAAACTAGGAATTAGTGAGCTTAAATTCAGCTTGGAAAAAAGGTTTACCTCTCAGGTACTTGACTCTTAACACACGACAACATAAAGAATTGTTGTTTTTGACCAGTTGCCACCCCCAATTAGATAAGAGGGTCTTATTCATCTTTGAAATGTTTCGAAAACCTAGGCCATCAAGGCTCTTGGGAAGGTAGAGAGAGTTCCAAGATTTTGGAATCCAACCATGACAACTCTTGTCTATAACCCACCAAAAACTTCTTATCTTGGAGTACAACTTCTTTGAGAGACTGTCTCGGAGAGGGTAGCCTTACCCGTTTTTGAGAGGAGTTTTTCTTTCCAGATTTTCCAAAATAAACTTGAAATCACTATTCTTGTTTTTAGATCTAATCAGAGGGAGGCCCAATTATTTCAGGTCGTTTATAGTGGAGGACACCCCTAGGAAATCAATTATGTCTTTTCTCACTTGCTGTAGGGTGTTGTTGTTGAAAAAGATTGTTGTCTTTAAATTGTTCACTTCTTGATCCAACCATTCTCCAAAAGTTTGAAAACAATCCCAAAAGGAATTTGCTTCAGAAACATTTGCACGAACCACTAGGATTATGTCATCAGCAAAGAACAGGTGGGACAGACGAGGGCCTCCTCTAGACAAGAAGATACCCTTTAACTTGCCTTCCCCAATAGATTTATAAATGTGACAAGAAAGGATCTCTGCAGCCAAAATAAAATGATAGGGAGATATGGGATCCCCTCGCCTTATCCCTCAAGAGGGGCGAAACTTTCCCATGGAGGCCTCATTTAAATACATTCATCGTCACATAGGATAGGCACGCTCGAATCCAATCACAAAAACGACTAGGGAAGCCAAAGTACTCTAATGTTTCCATAATAAACTCTCAGGCAATCTCGCCATAAACAAGGTCAATCTTCAGGGCACAAAAGAATGGAATATTTCCTTAAGCAACATGTTATTATCATGAATTGACCTTCCCTGAATGAAGGCAGTTTAGGTGGGGCATATAAGCGGGGACGCAGAGGCTTTAAACGATTTGCAATAATCTTGGTAATCACCTCATAGAAAACATTGCACAAGGAAATTAGGCAAAATTGGTGAACCTAGGCCGGATTACTAATTTTTGGAATGAGTACAAGATTTGTGGAGTTGAAACCCTTATGCATCACACCAAAATGAAAAGAAAAAAAAAAGTCTTGGACAGCTTTACAAAAAGCCTCTTCCACCGTTCCCAGTAAGTCTTGAAGAAAAGAGGAGACATCCCATCTGGGCCAGGTGCCTCAAAATTCCCCATGGAGAAAAGATCATTTTTTATCTCCTCAAAATTAGGTAGTTTATCTAGCTCCCATGCAAATTATTATCAATCTGGAACTGCACAAGGCTAGAGAAGTCAGTGCTAAATCGCCTAGCAGGGGCAGAGAATATGCTCTTAAAGTACCTCAGAAATTTAGCCCCAATATCCTTCTCAGTGGTAAGCCAAACATTATACTGGCTCTTGATACAATCAATAACATTTTTCCTACGCCTAATTGGAGCTGTGATGAAGTGGAATTTTGTACACCTATCTCCATCCTTAATCCAATCCACTCTCGATTTTTGTCTCCAATGCAAGTTAAGTCTAGTACGATACTCATTCAATTGACTTTTCAAACCTCAATCCAAATCCATTCTCCTCACCCCAAACGGCCTTGCCTGACACTCCTGAAGCTCATGCTCAAGTTGTTTTATCTTTTGATTCAAATTTCCAAACTGATGGAAGTTCCATTTCAACAGGGCCACACGAGTTGCACCTAGTCGATGAAACAAGTTTGTCATAGGCTTCTCATGAGTGTAGGATTGTCACGCATGTTCAACAACAAGGAAACTTCTATTATCTCTAATCCACAAAGCCTCAAATTGGAAAAGTTTTCTTCTCTTCACTTGATGAGCTACAGTATTCAGAACCAGGGCCTTGTTGTCCGAGGTTGCGGACGAAAGTGATTGAACTGAGGCATTTGCAAATAGCTTAAGACAATCCGGGTTAACAACAACTTTGTCAAGGGTCGAACGAACATGCAGGTGCCCATTTATATGATTATCCTAGGTAAGGGCACCCCCTTTAACCTGCAGATCAATTAGTTGGGCATTATCAAATAGAGTTTTCATGAAAGGCGGGAGCTGGTCTGATGAAGAATTGTAGAATAGGAAAGGATAATATTAAGGTCACCAAACAGGAGCCAAGGGCCTTTAAACCTGTTACCAACCTCCATCACACTCGTCAATAACTCACACTTCTCTCTCACAAACGGGGGCCCATAGATGAATGATGCAAGCTACGAATGGTGGTCAGGATTCGAGTACATAATACAAGTAATTTGGTTTCTATTATGCTTAATGGGTTCAAAGTTCTCACCAATCTTCCAAGCCAAAATTATCCCACCTGCGAGCCTAATTGGGTCAGTGGATAGAGATTTGTAGAAATACCATATACGCAGAAGTTGCACGATCTTATGGGTCTTTTGTTTGATTTCCGATAAGAACACACAATCTAAAAAGTTAGACTACATGTAGGCCTTTACTCCAAGAATTGCCGAGGATTGGCCTAGACCTCGGCAATTCCAAGTAAGGAATTTCATGATGCCTGTGAAGCTAGATTGCCTTCCACCTCCACATGGGCACTAATGTGGTTTCCATCTGACCTAAGGCTCGACTATACATCTGTGCGACTTTGTTCTGGGCTCAAGAGATGGGCCCTCCTAGCCTTGGCCTTCTAGGTAGACAAATGGGCAGAAAGTTGTTGAGAGAACTAAGGTCTAGAAGCCCTTGAGATCGCTTGATCAAGCTTAGTTTAAGGACCCTCCGACACAAGGTTGATGAAGGAGGGGAGGATACTTTGATTGCAAAGCTTGGACGAGGAGCAGGACTCAGATGATGAGGGAAGAGGCTTACCCGCACCTTCCTCATATGTGATCTTTCTCTTCTTGGTGGAAGACTTGCCCTTATAGCCACTCTTATTGATTCCTTTATATTTGGTAGTAGCTTTTCTAGGTGAAAATGAAAACTACATTTTCTTTATAGGGGTTGAGCGCATTTGAAGTGTAAAAGGGCCAACCCTAATAGACTGATTACTCATATTAGCCTTATCGTCTCCTTCCTTCCAAAGCCCAATGTTGATGTCATGATCTAGACTATCTCCTCCATCTCCTGCATGTGGGCTACTGAGTAAAAGGGGATTCGATCCACCAGGGCATTATCCTTATCAAGCAGGCCCAAACAGGAAATTGGCCTCTCACCCAAGCCCCCCCCCCCCCCCCCTGGGTGGCCCATGATACCAGTACAGTTAATTACTAGGCCTTCAAGTACCTGCCTACCTAAATTCTCAAAATTATCTTTGGGTCCAAAAGATGGCCCAATATTTGAAATTTGAATTGGAGCGGGAGCTATATTCGAAGCCTGCATTAATAGTTTTTCCTCGTTCAGTTGGACACTCTAGCTTCATGCCCAAATTTGGAAATGTTTTGCAAATTACTGACATCGGTCTTTGGTCTCCAAACTACCTTTTTCTTACCAATCACCAAAGGGTTAATTCTTGTCTTGGCTAGGTTCAGAACCCAACGAGGGTCAGGCCACCCAAGAACTCTATCAGCTTGACTTTCGGTGCAACCTCCAATAGGAGTGTCCTTAGCAACCGAAACCAGAAGCAAACCCAGATTAAAGATTTATGGAACTATAGTGGTAATCAGAGGACTAAAAAGCTTATCCTTCTCGGCCGAAAAACAGTCTCTGAAAAAAGACTGGGCTTTTAACCAAGGGTCTAACAGAGGGACCTCCACACCATGAAGATTGATAATAAGTGTCAGGTTTGAATCAGTACAAGATTTTCTCACATGCCCAACACAATCACAGTTGAAGCAAAAGTCACAAAGTTGTTCATATTTAATCTGGACCTAAGCACGTTTTCCACGTTTCATCTTAAGATAGAAGCCTGGGTACAGTGGTTTACATAAGTCAATGCCCAATTTAATTCTAAGCCATTTTGCCTAGTTTGGCAAACCATTCCTGTTAAATTCCACCTCAACCACTTTAACTACCTCCCCCCCACCCCCCCCCCCCTTGATTGAGGTATTATTGCTTGATATATACTCTGGGGGAATGTTGTGTACTTGGACCCAAAAAATGGTGGTCAAAGTTTAACTCACTAGGATGGACATCAAGCTGCCACTCTTTAAGCACCATTAATGTTTCAAGGGTTTCTTTCTAGAACCCACTTCTTGTCGGCTTCATGGTTAAACGTAAAGTGGAAAACATTTGTATTAAATAACCCACTTGAGCAATGGAAACCGTATCTGGAATATTCCACACCCTAGCTAAGATTCTCCTCACCACAGTGAGACTTTGGAGTTTTGAGGACATAATCCTACCATACAAACTTAGTTGTGAGTAGTTTTGATACTATCCCGCATTCGGAGCTAACTCCAAATTCGCGTTCGCAATAGACATTGAGTGACCTTTTTTTACTAGGAATATGCGCCTGATCTTGCACGGCTGTTGGTAAAGGGGTCGACATGATGACACAAGGAATGACAAGAAAACAAACACCCCGAAACAAGGATCTAGAAGGAGTCAAAGAAGACACTGGAGCGGAGGGCCCCAAACAACAAAAGGCACTGAGTCGACCCTAGAAAAACACAAACTAGGGCAATAGGAGGAGAGAAACCATGAAAGTCAAAAGCACAAAAGGCTACAAGTCCGAAAAAGAAACAAAAACAGGGGAGGGGAGAAAGCGAAAAGGGGAAGAAAAACGAGGGGAAAAAACTCAGTGCAAAAATGGATCATGTAACTGTTAGGTGGGTTGGGGAGATTATGGTAGGGGACAATGGATCTAAGCTTGGGGTTTAAGGGGTTCTACGCTCTCTCTCACTCTCCCTCTCTCTCTCTCTTTGGATAATGAATCTAATGAGTTCAAATAATTAGTACCTCGTGCTTCATTTTGTTATAAATGTGTTTTAGTTTTCTGTCTCTTTTATATATTATATTTAGTACAAAGAAAGTAGACTCATTATGTTTGGTACAGAAGGAAATAAAATGTTATATAATGGTTTCATAAGTGATAGTGGGTCATCCCGTCAAAATTTTGTCCAATTTTGAACTATTCTCATTATCAAACTCAAATAAATAAAAATAGGTGCTTTAGTTTATTTATTATTTTAAAAATAAATATTAAATTTTATTAACAGGGTTAATCCAACAATGTACATAGCATGTCGAATTGCTTACACAGTTAATTTAAATTACTAATTTAGGCATATTATTTCGTTTACAATATTCATTATTAAAGATATATCAATCACAATAATAGCTAAATACTTCTAATCAATCAAAAAATCATTATTGAAAATAAAACAACGATCCACAAACCCATGAACATCAACCCTTTGAATAGAGCGCTTCTATTGGCACCCATTTTTTTTTCTCCCTTCACCCTTTCTAATTACACCCATCATAAAATTGAAAATTTTTGATGTTTTTACACCCTTTACTAGTTTTCATTTGGTACAAAATTAGTCCTTTGTAAAGATTTTCTAAAAAAATCTTTCTACACCCATGCTTTATTAAAATAATAAAAAAATTGATACATCTCCATATTTTAAAATAAAAATCAATTGTAAAATTCAACGATTATTCTCTTAAACACAAAATAAGAACAAATAATATTAATTTTATTTAAAAAAAACTTACCTCATAAAAATTACTAAATTATAATATGTGTTGACCTTCATGTTTGTGAAAAAAAAAATAACACTTATAATTTATTGTTAAATAACTAGCAAGGATACGTGTGTAAATTTATAACAAAAGGTATAATTAGAAACAATTGAGAGAAAAAAAGTGGGTGCCAATAGAATCACCCATAAAAATACTATGGATGAATAGCCATTATATTTAAAATTTTATAAAACATTATTATTTATTATTAGAATTTAAAAAAAAAAATTATGCATGGTTTTTTATTTTCTTTTTCCTAATATAAATATTGTTGACGCGGGATTTCGCCAACGACAGAATAATGAACGAGAGCTAAAGAAATGCAAACGACAATCAAGTTTTACATGATTTAGCTTATTAATTAAGCTTAGTCCACGAGTCTCTTGTATTGATGAAGAACTTGCACGAGTTCAAGTTCTCTTAGAGTTTGCAATTTGACAACATATTAGCATGCACAAGTATTGACTTATCTGTACAATGAGTTCTCTAGCCCTATTTATAGGCAACCGTGTAAGATTAGTATCCTTTAATCATGGTTTATTACAATAGAAACTTAAGTGGTGTGCTAATTACGAATTACACTAAGAAACCTCACTAAATTATCCCTATAGTAGTCCTCAAGGACTTCTTATGTTAAACTTCCCTTTTGAGCAACTTCTCGAGAGCTTCTGGGACCACGTGCATACAACCGCGAGGGTAGTAGTGGCAGTGTCAGGTGGCGCGCTGCCTAATTCTGAGGGTGATTCTGATGCTCTGACATCCCCTTTTGTCGGCTGTATAGAGGGGACAACCACGTTCTCAAGTAATCTCCCTTAGTGTTAGAAGTAGTGGACATGCTTGTCAGGGTGGTCCCCATCTCTCTCAAGTGGACACGTAGAAGGGAACTCCTCGCGATCCAAGGGTGATCTTCAAGGAGACCTTTCTACTCGAACATCGCCCTTGGACTTCTGTGGAGGTTGGGCCTTAGAGGCATGATGATCTCACGATCATCACGACTTCTGCGGTCCTTGGCACTTTGGGTGCTTCTCACCAGCCTGTTCCTCGGGCAGCACCTCAGTTGAACATGTGTTCGTAGATCATGTGTTTCCTTGAGTAATCACACGTGTAAGTCTTACTCAAAAAATACTAGTAACAAATACAATATACATTTGAAAACTTTAAACCCAAATAATAATAATAATAATAATAGAATAAAAAATATGTAAAAGTAAAAAATAGAAAAATATATACATATTTTCTTTGAGAGAAATATAAATAAGTGAGAAAAAGAACTGAAATTTCACGAAAAATTTGAAGAAAGAAAAGAAAATATATTATGAACAAATTACTAAAACAATTTATTTTGATTTGATATTTTTTTTTTATAAATAGAATGCCTACATATGTTGTTAATATAGATATTGTCATCTTTGTGTAAAAGATGAATCTTCAAATACTCTTTTTTTTTTCTTCTTATTTTCTAAATAACTTTTATTCATCCCATTTTGTCATTCCTTGCTATTTTATTTTCACTCCAAAATCTAGGTTAAAACCATATATTAAATTGTAAGATCTTGTACGTATTACCTATTTTAGATTGAATATTTTTCGGTATTCATATAATTTTATGCTCACCAAAATGTCAATGATAGGAACTCAAACAGATTTTCTCTGCTTATCTAACACCTCTAAATCTAAATACATTTATTTTAAAGCGAATTTATTTTTATAAAGTCAATAAATCCTTTTGCTTGCTTCCTCAAAACCTTTGGGGATAGTGCTAAATTTGCACCATGAGGTAAATTTTATGTCAAGTAAAATTTATGTCAATAATTTTAATTGTTGTATAGAAATGAGGTAAAAAAAAAAAACAGAAGTTATTGATGAAATTATAAAAAAAATCACAAGTAAGGAAAGAAAACCGTTTTTGAAAACCTTTTTCCCATAAAATAGTAAAATCAAATCTCAAACTAACCAACTCTATTACTGTCTTACATATTCAACCAATATGAAAACTCTTTTTTCTTTGATATGAATATTGTAGTGTAGTAAATAAAAAAAGAGAGAGAACAAAGGAGATTATGAATTATATGATAGTGCTACTCACATGATCCAACCATATTACATGGATTGGTGTAAAGCTATATGCGTGACCTCATTAGGTGTTTAATTACGACAACAATCTTATATAGTTTATATGGTTTCTTTTTATATACGGACTAGTTAATGACTTAATTTCAATTATATATATATGTACACATTAATATATTTGTATATATGTAATGTGGATCCATATTAAATTAAAAAAAAATAGAAGTTGGGAAGTAGAACTGGATACAGCACACACACACTCTCTTTACCGAAAGCGAAAAAGCTTGGGCCTCATTCCTCTCACTCTGCGTGTGGACCAAAGACAAATTTCTATCATTCTATTTTATTCGATCAAAACAAAAAATAATAAATAATTTAAAGTGTAATTATTATATTAAAAAATTTATTAAGAATGCTAAAAATATATATATATATATATTAATAATAAAAATAATAAAGACGGCTAGGTGTACGAAAAGTGTGTGCACCCTACTGAGACAAAGTAAACACGCGCCAGGCGCCACTCTCAGCATCTGACCGTTAATACAAAGCAAGTCTTTCCCGGTTTCCACGTCACCTTCCCGTTCCTGGCGAGAACGTTTTTCTTTCTTTAGTTGTTTATTCTTTATTTATTTATATATTTATTGATTTATTCTGTTACTAATAATATATTAAAGAAATTCTAAATTCTTAATTGGAATTTGGAAACTTCATAGAGAAGAAAACCAAAAAATAATAATAATAAAATAAAAACATAAAAGTTTTCAGTCTCAGTCTCTCTCCCACTTCCGATTCATGTGTACATTATTCTCTTTCACACACTCCCTCTCTCAAATTGAGAGTTCATAATTTTGAGGTCTGTTATTTTTGGTACGTGGAAATTTGCTACCATTATCACTGTTTTTTGTTTTAGTTTCTATAATAGCTTGATTCTAAATGTTGATACTTGCATTGGTTGAAGATCGATCGACTTGTCATTTTCCGATTGTTCGGTGTCAAGTATCACAACTCACATTTATTTGAAGTTTCTTGTAATATGCACTGTTTTGTTGCAGAGAAAACTTTAAGTACGGACACTTTGGTCTGTATTTCTTCAACCATTGTAAGCACATTCAGTGCTTTTCTTACGCAAGTTTTAATTTTGATTTATTTCTTATTTTGTTTTGGGCTGATATTTTTTTCTTCTATGTACCCAGATTGAGAAAGAAACGGACAAAAGAAGTGGTGTAGTTTTTATTACAAAGATTTCGGTTGTTTTCGTTTCTGGGTTTTTTTTGGGGGTGAGAGAAGAGAGTTTATGATGGTTCTCAATAATGGGTTGGAGACCAATGCCTTTAGATGGTCTGAAAAGGTAAGCGGATTTATAAGTTTTTTCAATCTCATCTCTGCTTTCTGTACAAATTGTCGTTTTAGAATATTTGTCGTATGAGTATGACTTTGCTGACTTTGGTGAGAGTTTTGTCTGATTGATTAACAGATCAGTGGAATCAAGCAAAAAAATATACCTATATCAGCTACGTTTGTCAACACAAGGGATCAAAAAAAAAGTTTCGGATTGTCTTCTGCAACCAAATTTGGAACCGGGTATTTTCCTTCATCTGGTTTGGGTCAGGTTCTGAAGACAAAACCAATGAAGAGGGGAAATGAAAATGGTTCGTGTTCAGACATGGAGATCTCCTTTGGGTCAGAGAATGCGGGTGATGATTTAGTTAAGCGACGGGTTTTTAGTAAGGAAGATGATTTGTCAGACTCTGCCACGAGTACTGAAATTTCATACAACACACAATTATCAGATGGTTATTATTCTTCAAGGCTTTCTCCCACGGTTAATCGAGAAACGACAGTCAGGAATGATGTTGCTGGTAGAGGCTTTAAGAATGAGAAGTTTTCTGTTCATGATACTCCTAGTGCTCCTCCATTGGTTGATTCTCGTCTAGAGATCAATCAATATGCAAATTCCACTTGTACTGTAGGCACAAAAAGCATTCCTTTAGCAGAAGTTACTAATGGCAGTGTAACCCATAACCCATCAGTTAGGTTGGTGAAAGCCTTCTTTCTAATTTCAATTTTTGGTTTATTCATTCATTTCTTTTGGTTTTTGAGAATGAACAAAATTACTAACCATTGGCAGGACTACTGCTGGTTTGGAAGCTAATGGATCTGCACATTCTTTACTTCCTCGTCTCCCAGCATTTCAACCAAGGCTGATCAGGTATTCGATAAAATCTGGCAAAGTGTAATCATTTAAACTCTGGTTAAGCCATTTGAAAGTAGATGATTAAGTTGTAACATTCATAACTCCTTTTGTTTCCCATTTTTGTTATTTTCCTGAATTGGATTCAGTGAGCATGGTAGTTGGTGTTCTGTGGTTTCCTATGATGCTTGTGTTCGCCTTTGTCTTCATGCTTGGGCTCTACACGGTTCTGGTGAAGTGCACTGTTTCTTGGAAAATGAATGTGCATTGCTGCGAGATGCCTTCAGGTGAGTTGGACTGTCTTGTTTTAGTTAGAGCACTTCCATTAAGCGCCAGTAATGCTCATTTGCTTATTTCAGTTGGTCATATTCAATGACATTTTTTTTTCCTATTATGCAGCACAATTCTATAACATGTCAATGTGATGTTTCAGTATAAGTAGCTCATTTTTTTTCCTTAAAACTTTTAGTCCCTGACTTCTTTTTACTACTGTAGTCTACGGCATGTTCTACTCCAATCAGAGGACGAGTTAATGGAAAGACAGGGAGCTGCAGAGCTAGTTAGCCAGGGAGCTGCTCAAAAATCGAAGAAAACATTTGGCAAGATAAAATTGCAAGGTAAAGTTAGATTTTTTTTTTTGCCAAACAGTTTTGTTTTCTCTTCATGAAAGTGTTATTGTCTTTTAAACCATTTCCATCCTTTGTCATTGTATAGTGCGTAAAGTGAAAATTGGTTCCGACCCACTTCCTTCCTGCGGCACCTTACCTTTTATAAATTCATCAGTGCTCGAGAAAGAATCCTTGCAAAGACAATATTCTCATTTGAAATCAAACATATCTTCTAGTTGGAAGTCTATACAGAATGTTCGTCTAGCTCCAAAGGTTCCTGCAAATGGCTCCTTTTCTCGCCAGAGTTTGGCTTATGCGAAAGCTGTCACCAGGTATATGAAGCAGGTCTCTGAGGTTCTAAAAGTAGGAGCAACAAATTTATGTCGTGGCCCCCTACCATATAATCAAGTGGTTCAAGGTATGTTATTCATATTCTGTTTTCATTAGGACTTTGATATGAGTTCAAGTTTTATTTTATTTTTTAAAAAGAACTTTGATATTAGCTGTTTTTCTTGCTGAAATGACCAAATTTGACAGTTCTGTATTGGATGCACTATTATTAACATTAGAATTTTGGTAGAGGAAGTATATTTCCCTTCATTTTTTGAAGCTGTTAAATTTTTTCATTTATACCACTGTTTTTCTTGCTGAAATGACCAAATTTGACAGTTCTGTATTAGATGCACTATTAACATTAAAATTTTGGTAGAGGAAGTATATTTCCCTTCATTTTTTGAAGCTGTTGAATTCTTTCATTTATACCACTGTCTCATTTGGTTGGTCTCTGGTTGACAGAAACATACTTTTTCTTGTCAAAATTAAAGAGTTCGTCTGACGAGGATGTAGTTCGTATGCGACCAGGAGCTGGTGAAGAACATGTGTTGTATGATCCTGATTGCTTTATGTTTTTTCTTCTTAATTCCTTCTTCCTTTCTTGAGTGGATAAAATTATGGTTCCTCGTGGGTTAATACAGCTTTCCAGATGGTCTTGGTGATTATTTGCTTGTTGATGTTCAAGATTCTAAGGGACATCTTTATGGTCGAGCCCAAGTTCAAGTGGCTGCCATAGCCGATAATCCAGTATGATTTTACATTTTATAATCTTAGTTATGTATGTGAC